>NC_137805.1:42455634-42850803 GCF_963383645.1 Muscardinus avellanarius
GAGGCCCTTTGCAATTCGACCCTGCTTCAAAATAAAGAATAAAAAATAGGGCAGGGGGTGTAGCTTGGAGGTTGAATGCCTCTGGGTTCCATCCCCGGACCGGCAAGTAAATAAATAAAAATACCAAGTGAGCCGCTGCACTTGGGAGGCAGAGACAGGAGGATCCTACAGGTTGGAAGCCAGCCTCAGCTGGCTTAAGAGACCTTGTTTCCAAATAAAATATAAAATAGGTCTGAGAGTGTAACCTGGAGATAGAAGGCCCCTGGGTTCCATCCCCAGTACCACCCCCCCAAAAAAATTATAATCTCCACACTTGAGAGGCTGAGACAGGAGGATTGCACAGGTTTAAAGCCAGGCTCAGCTACTTAGTGAGGCTGTCAGCAATTTAGTGAGACCCTGTTTCCAAATAAAATAGGTCTTGGGAGTATAGCCCGGAGGTAGAAAGCCTCTGGGTTCCACCCTCTGTATCATTAAAAAAAAAAAAATTACCAAGTGGCTGGGTGTGTTGACCCACACTTGTAATCCCAGCATTCGGGAGGCTGAGACTGGAGGATCGCGGTTCACAGACAGCCTCAGCTACTTAGTGAGGCCCTTTGTGTACCAGTATTGGGTAGAGGCTTCAAAATGTATTAATGTACCAGTACTGGAAAAGATTTTAAATATTTTAAATATATCTTTTGGAGTAAAGATGCCAGGAGCTTCTGAAAAAGAAGCTGCAGGATTCCAGGGACCAAGGGAGATTAGCAAGACAGTAGAGATAGTTTCAGGGCCTTTTCCATTATAAAGATAAGATTTCTCAAGGAAGTGGAAGGATGCCATAAACCTTCAGGTGGAAGGATGCCATAAACCTTCAGGAGATCCCAGACTTTGATAATCATGGGAGGAGGCCCGAAGCCTTCAAGAAAGACCAGAATCCCATGATCAAATAACACATTTGGGGGTCTGTGCTGAAAACAGGAAAGACTGGCAGGAAAGAATGCCCCCACATCAAAAGGGCGGGCCCTAGAGGGGACGGGTTTGGTTAAGGACTGACTATAAAATACTGTGTATCCAGGAATTATCGGTGATTTCATTCGAAGCACCCCCTCAAGTTACCCCTTACTTAGCTCAGGACAAGAACCTGCGGCTTTAGGGGAATAGTCTTGGGGAGCCTAACGAAGGTCCCCAGGGACAGTTTCCCAAATCCTAACAGTCCAGAAACCGTAACACTTTGCAATTCAGTGAGACCCTGCTTCAAAGAAAAGAATAAAAAATAGGGCTGGGGGGTGTAACTGGGAGATAGAATGCCCCTGGGTTCCATCCCCAGTACCGCAAAATAGATAAATAAAAATAAATTACCAAGTGCCAAGCACTGTGCTAGGGGCCACGTGACGGTGGGAATGGCTTTAAATCTCCTTAAAAGGAGGGTGCCGCGGCCCGCAAAGGTGTTGCTGAGGGGTTCCCGGCGCGGGAGGAGTCTGTGCAGACGCAGCACTCAGCGCCCGCCCCTCTGACAGATCCTTCTCCGAGGAGACTCTGCGGCGAGCTAAACTACAGTCAAGATGGCCGCGCCGGCCCCGGCTCGGCGCCCCGCCCCCGGCTCGAAGCCCCGCCCCGGCTCGGCGCCCCGCCCCCGGCTCGGCGCCCCGCCCCCGGCTCGGCGGCGCGTGCGCAGTGCGCGAGCGGCCCCGGCGTCCTCAGCGCGCCTGCGCGGCCGCAGCGCCCCCCGTCCCCCGCGCCCCAGCCGCCGCCGCCGCTCCTGCCGCACTGACGGCCGGCGCTCGCGCCTCAGGTGAGTGAACGCCCGGCCGGGCGGCGCGAGCGCCCTCGGCTCCCTGCCCTCCGCCCCCTGCCCTCCCGCGGGCCGCCGCGCCGCAGCGCCGGGGTCTGCGTGCCGTCCCCCACTGGGCCCCTGCGCGCTCCGCTCTCCCGGTCACCCCGGCCTCCCGGCGCTCAGCCTGCAGCGACAGCGTGCGGTCGGGGGTCGAGCCCCCTCGGGGCGCCCCCTGCTGGCACCACCCCTGCTGCTGCGGCCGCTGCCCTGCGGGCTGCGGAGCCCCGCGGCCCTCGGGCTGGGCATCCCTTCCACCGGCCGCCCCGGAGCCCACGGGGCGTGAGGAGGGGCCTGCGCTCGCCCTGGGCCCGTGCGGTCCTGAAGCAGCCGCTGTTGGAGCCCCACGACCACCCTGCGGGGAGACCGCGTCTTAGCCCCGCTTCACAGTGGGGCGGAGGAAACTGAGGCACGGGTTGGTGAAGAGCAGTGCCCAAGGATTGTGAAGTGCGGTGCCCAAGGTCACGGGGTTGACAAGTGGTGGCTGATGGCTGTCGAACTTAGGGACTTGGGCTGTCAAGGCCAGTGTAGTTGGGATTGATCTCGTACCTTTACATCTTTTGAAATACACTTGTGAGGTGTTTAAGAGAGTTGTTCTTATACGTCATCGGAGTGGGCTGCAGACTGGAATGTCTTCTTGATGGGGTACAATTGAAGTGTTGCTGTAATACTAAATAGTAATGATATTAATAAGAGCTGACGTTCATCCAGCTCTTGCTGTGTGCTAGAAGATCCTGCTAAGCATTTTTATTAAGATCATCTCAGTACCTCAGCGCTCCCCAATCCAGTGCTTCCCCTTCCTTTTCATGAAACCTTTATCCCCCTGCCCCTGCAGTGCTGACCTCCCTGTCGCAGGTATACTAGAAGCCTCAGGGCTTATAAGGCAGGGAAGCTCTCCCATGGTGGCTTAGTGGCAGAACCAGGTAAGCCTTGCCTGCTGTCTGCACATTTCCCCTCATACTGGCCCTCAGAGGGTATAATTAGCCTTCCTAGCTGCCAGGAGAGCAGGATTGGGCTGGTTACAGTTGGAGGTGACAGAGCAGATTTGGCCAACTCTCACCTCATCAGGGACTTTCTGGTTCTATTCCAACATTGAACTGGAATATTTCAGTATTTAAGATAAAGTAAGAAAGAGAAAGAGCATTGACCCAGTGGTGCTGAATCTAAGAAGCCTCCTTTGATTTGAAGTCCCAAATGAGCAGCTATAAAAATATGTGAATGTTTTGCCTCTAAAATAACTAGCTCAAATTGCCTTTTTCTCCCTTAACAAATCCTCCTCCACACTTCAAAGGCTCCACTAAATCACCCCCTTCTGTGTGGAGCCTTCCCTCCTTGATTTTCCCAATTAGAATTAAACACACACAACAGGGTAGATGCCTCTGTCTTAACCTTAGGAGTCTTAGCCCCTTGAGGCGGGGGACTGTCTTTGCAGCTCCAAATGCCTGGCTCATAGTAGACTCTTGGTAAAGACTCAGTGAATTTCCACTGCTCCTTTTCATTACTCAAAAGGTGATGTTCAGCCGGGTGTAGTGGTTCACACTTGTAATCCCAATACTTCAGAGGCAGAGACAGGAGTATGGCAGGTCTGTGCCCAGCCTCAGCTACAGAGTGATGCCCTCCACAACTTAGTAAGACCCTGTTTCAAAAAAAATTAGTAAATAAGGTGATGTTCTCTTGCTGCCTTTTGTTTTTTCTTTTACCCTTCAGTTTTGTTCTCTCTCTTTTTGTGTGTGTGTCCTCTTATATTTTTTATTTTTGTCTTTTTTTTTTCTTTTTTGGTACTAGGGGTGGAACTCAGGGGCTTTCTACCTCTGGGCTGTACCCCTAGCCCTGTTTTCCTGTTTTATTTTTTATTTAAATACCACACCCGGTTTTGTCTTTTTTTTTTTTTTTCCCCCAGTATTGAGGATGGAACCCAGGGGCATTCTACCTCCAAGCTACATCCCCAGTCCTATTTATTTTTGATTCTTTATTTTGAAACAAGGTCTCACTAAGTTGCAGATGACCTCATTAAGTAGCTCAGGCTGTCTGTGAACCCTTGATCCTCCTCTTACAGCCTCTCAAGTACTGGGTTTACAAGTGTGTCACCATGCCCGGCTTGTTTTTTTTCTATTTAAAAAATTTATTGGTGCTATACTACACATGATAGTGAGATTTATATTGATACTTTCATAAAGGTACGTAACATTATTTGATGTTTTCTTCCCCATAACTCCTTTTTCCCTTCCCTGAACCCCATCCACTATTCTCCAGTTTCTCTTCATTTTTACAAGGTCCCTTTTTTCTTTTTTCTCTCTGGCTTCCACATATGAGGGAAAACTGTAGCCTTTGGCTTTCTGAGTCTGGCTTATCTCATTTAGTCTGATGTTCTCCACGTCCATCCATTTTCCTACAGATGACATAATATTGCTTTTCATTATTTGCCCTTCAGTTTCTCTTTGCTGTATCTCCTATTGGATTAAACTTCTCTCTGTGTGTGGTACTGGGGTTGGAACCCAGGGGCATTCAACCTCTGAGCTATACCTCAGTCCTATTTTTAATTTTTTTTATTTTTTATTTTTTTTTGGTGGTACTGGGGGTGGAACCCAGGGGCTTTCTACCTCCGGGCTATACTCCCAGACCTATTTTTTATATATTTTTTAGAAACAGGGTCTCATTAAGTTACTGAGAGCCTCACTAAGTAGCTGAGGCTGGCTTCGAACCTGTGCGATCCTCCTGTCTCAGCCTGCCAAGCGCGGGGATTACAAGCGTGCGCCACCACGTCCGGCTTTATTCTTTATTTTGAAACAGGATCTCACTGAGTTGCAGAGGGCCTCACTAAGTAGCTGAGGTTGTCCGCGAACTATGGTCTTCCTGTCTCAGCCTCCCAAATGTTGGGATTACAAGTGTGCGCCACCACGTCTGGCTCTCATTTTCTTTTTTTTCTTTCTTTTTCTCTATTTTATTTTCTTTTTTTGTACTGGGGATGTAACCCAGGGGCCTTCAACCTCCGGGCTATACTCCCAGACCTAGTCTATATTTTTATTTGGAAACAAGGTCTCACTAAGAGCCTCACTAAGTAGCTGAGGCTGGCATTGAACCTGGGCGATTCACCTGTCTCAGCCTCCCAAGTACTGGGGTTACAAGCGTGTGCCACCACGCTGGCTAGATTCATTTTCTTACATTCCTTTGCCTTATATAGCTGACTACCCCTGATGATATCAGTAATCACAGTTTTTACTTTATATCAATGCATGGTATTTATAATAAATATTTAGAAGGGCCCTTTGGGAGGCAGCGGTTATGTGCATAGGTTCTCCACATAAATGAATCCTCTGAGTGTTTTGTATTTTGGTACTCGAGATTGAACCCAGGGGCATTCTACCTCCAAGCTACACCCCCAGCCCTTTATATCTTTTGTTTTGAAACAGTCTCACTAGGCTGCTGAGGACCTTGCTATGTGCTGAAGCTGTCCTCAAACCTGAGATCCTCCTGTCCCAGCCTCCTAAAGTACTGGAATTACAAGCATGTGCCACCATGTCCAGCAAATGAAACATCTTAGAGAGTTTTTTCAAATAATTTTCTGCCACTATATTAAACTATTTTGTTTGTTTTTGCAATATTGAGGGTTGAAATCAGTGTCTCACACATTGCAAGCACTCCACCACTGGCCTATACCCTCCCACACCTTTTTAATTTCGGAGACAAGGTCTAAATTGCCCAGGATGACCTCGAACTTGTGATCTTCCTGTCTTAGCATTTCTAGTACCTGGCATTGAAGGTGTGAACCACCATGTTTGGCTTTGAGCTGTTATTAGGGTGCTGGGTATGGTGGAAGATTCAGAGTTGAATAAAACATGATTTCTTTTGAATTTATTAGCTAACTGGGAAATGCTGTATCTAACTATCTCCCATCAAGTCTAAAAAGTGCCATATTAGTATTATAAGGAAAGCAATATGAGAGTATAATGGAATAAGGAACTTTTTTTTTTTTTTGTCTATAGAGACTTTTCTCCACATAAATGAATCTTCTGAGTGTTTTGGTTTTTAGTACTCGAGATTGAACCCAGGGCATTCTACCTCCAAGCTACACCCCCAGCCTTTTTTTTTTTTTTTTTTTTTTGGTGGTACTGGGGTTCCTGGAAACTCTTCTACTTCAGGGCTACACTCCCAGACCTGTTTTATGCTTTTTAATTTGGAAGCAGGGTCTCTTAAGCCAGTGCGGCTGGCTTCGAACCTGCACGATCCTCCTGTCTTCGCCTCCCAAGCGAGGGGATTACAAGCGTGCGCCACCACGCCCAGCTATATCTTTTGTTTTCAAAAGATATAAAACAGTTTCAAACAGTTTCATATCCCTAGAAAAAGAATCCCAAGATTTTCCCTCCTTTGTGTTTTTGTCTTGTTTCTTCGTGGTCCATGATGCCAGCTGAGGTTGTCAATACAGTGAAACCAAACTGACAGGATGGGAGTACATTATTCTGCCATTTTTCTAGGTCTTTGAGCTGCACGTCAAATCTAAAGCTGATCAGGCCACACTTGTGTAACCTGCCTGTGAGGGTCACAACAGTTTTCCCAGCCCTGTGGTCATCGATGATTTCAGATTCGCTAGTGTAACCATGCTTCATTATTATAGTTAGAAACCGGTTGATAGGCCGGGCATGGTGGCACACGCTTGTAATCCCTGCACTTGGGAGGCTGAGACAGGAGGATCGCACAGGTTCGAAGCCAGCCTCAGCTATTTAGTGAGGCTCTCAGCAACCTAGTGAGACCCTGTTTCCAAATAAAATATAAAAAATAGGTCTGGGAGTATAGCCCGGAGGTAGAAAGCCTCTGGGTTCTACCCCCAGTACCACCACCACAAAAAAAAAAAAAGAAAAAGAAAAAGAAACCGGTTGATGACTTTGGAGTATGGCCTAATAAGGACCTGGTGTTTGCCTCTCTTCTCAGAATTGTTGATGTTCTTGAGAGCATCAGTCAGGACATTCATACACCAATATGGTGGCACAGAAAGATGGTGGGAAGAGGAGTAAGGGACATTTTATAAAACCTTGTATTATTCAAGTATGAGTCACAGAGCCCAACCTTCTGACTTTTATAGCCTTCATCTTATGAGGTCCAAGGTCATAGAACTGTGGCTTACTGCCTAAAATTTCAGGCTTTATCCATTAAATATTTGCCAGGGATAGGAAGCCGGGCGTGGTGGTGCATGCTTGTAATTCCAGCATTTGGGGAGAATCACGGTTTCCGGACAGCCTCAGCTACTTAGTGAGGTCCTTTGCAACTCAGTAAGACCCTGTTTCAAAATAAAGAATAAAAAATAGGGCTTGGTTGTAACTCAGAGGTAGAATGTCCCTGGGTTCCATCCCCAGTACCACACACACACACACACAAAAATGTCCGTTTATGAGCCAGGCACGGTGGCACACCTAAAAAGTAGAACTAGGGGTCTAGTTTGGAGGTAGGATGTCCTTGGATTTAATCCCCATTTAAAAAAAAAAAAAAAGAGGAAGAAGAAGGAGATGAAGCTCAATGGTAGAATGCCCTGGATTCAATTCCCTGTACCAAACCCCCTTTAAAAAGAAAAGGAAGAGGAAAGCACTTTGAAGCAGAATGATAAAACAGAGAGGGTAACAATTCCTGCAACATTTAGGGACAGGAAAAATGGTTTCATTATATTAGAACAGAGGTTCTCAACCTTTATTGTGCACCAGTTACTTGGACAGCTTACTAGCACTCATGTTGTTGGGCCCCTCATCCAGAGTTTCTGATTCAGGAGGTATGGAGTGGGACCTGAGAATGTGCAATTCTAACCAATTTCCAGATGATGCTGATGGTACTTGTCCAAGTACCACACTTTGAGAACCATTGGGTTAGAAGACTGTTGGGAGGCTGAAACAGGAGAATTGCAGGTTCAAAACCAGCCTCAGCAATTTAGCAAAGATCTCAGTAATCTCCTGAGACCCTGTTTCCAAAAATATATAGAATTAGGTTGGGGGAAAGCTTGGAGGTAGAATGCCTTTGGGTTCAATCCCTAGTACCAAAAAACACAGACAACTTGTTTAAAAAAAAAGGAAGAAAGAAAGAAAGAAAGAGTTTGAGCAAGGTGTGGTGGCACATGCTTGTAATCTCAGTACTTTGGAGACTGAGACAGGAAGAACACAGGTTCAAAGCCAGCCTAGGCAACTTAGTGAGGCTCTCAATAACCTAGTGAGACCCTATTCCCTAATAAGAAATAAAAATCGGGCAGGGATGCAGCTTGGAGGTAGAACGCCTCTGGGTTCAGTCCTCAGAACAACAAAAAAGTGTGTGTGCATCAGGCGTGGTGGCGCACACTTGTAATCCCCGCGCTTGGGAGGCCGAGACAGGAGGATCACACAGGTTCAAAGCCAGCCTCAGCTACTTAGTGAGGCTCTCAGCAACTCAGACCCTGTTTCCAAATAAAATATAAAATAGGTCTGGGAGTATAGCCTGGAGGTAGAAAGCCTCTGGGTTCCACCCCCAGTACCAACACACACACACACACACACACACACACACACACACACACACAAAGTGTGTGTGTTTTATGCTAATATGGGAGAGTTCTAGAACATTGCATACCAAATCATAATAGTAATTATTTCTAGAAATGGGATTTAGGAGGTTGTGGGATTCACTTTTTACCTTATACCTTTCTGTGTTATTTTTGCATCATGCACATAAGGCTTTTCTGTTTTAAAAAGAAAAATAAGTCCATTTTGAAGTTACATACTAAAATATTTATGGATTTAAAAAAAGAGCTTGCTAAAGTAATCTAGTCACACACAAACATTTTTAGGGTATTTCTATATGCCAGATGCTGCTAGCTTCTGGAAACACAAAGCCTTTGCTAAAACTTGCAGGCTGGCGATCAAGCTCTGCAGATAACAGCTCTGGTTTGTGTCTGTGAGCTTCCTAGGAGCAGGGACCAAGATGTAGCTCTGTGCTTTGCTGATAATAGATAGGCACTTGGGTAAGTGGTGAGTGAATGAGCAAATCCAGGCAAAAGGTGAGGACATGAAACAAGAAAAGGACAAATTGGAGATTCTGAAGGGAAAAAAATTGACAAGTTAGTGGGGCGTGGTGGCACACACCTGCAGTCCCAGTACTTGGGAAGCTGAGACTGGAGCACTGCAGGTTTAAGGCCAGCCCCAGCAATTTAGTGAGATCCTGTTTCAAAACAAAATAGGGCTGGGGAGCCAGCCATCATGGCGCACGCTTGTTATTCCAGCATTTGGGGGGCTGAGACAGGAGGATCCTGGCTCAAAGACAGCCTCGGCTACTACTTAGTGAGGCCCTTTGGAACTCAATGAGACCCTGTTTCAAAAGAATAAAACAGGGCCAGGGGTGTAGCTCGGAGGAATGCCCCTGGGTTCCATCCCTGATAACACACACACACACACACACACACACACACACACACACACACACACACACACAATAGGGCTGGGGGTGTAGCTTAGAGGTATTAACCTCCAAGTGCCCCTTGGTTTAATCCCCAGTAATGCTTACATGCGTGCGCACGTGCACACACACACAGACACACAAGATAGACATGATGAAAGGAAGGCATTCGTCAGAAAGGACTCTAAAGTTCGAAGATTGATAACATTTTCGGTTTAATGCAAAACAGGGTGTCAAATCCATTCAGAAAGACAGTTCCACCTGTCTTTGGCATACCCCTGTAATCCCAATACATAGGAGATTGAGACAGAAGCATCACAGGTTTGACCCCAGTGTTCCATAATTTAGCAAGACCTTATTTCAAAATAAAATATAAAATAAAAGCTGGGTGTGGTGGTACATGTTTATAATCCCAGTGGGAGGCTGAAACAGGATGATGCAGGTTCTTGGCCAGCCTCAGCAACTTGTGAGGCCCTCTGCAACTTAGTGAGACCCTGTTTCCAAATAAAGAATAAAGTAAGGCTGAGGTGTACTTCAGAGGTAAACAGTTGTTTTTTTTTTTCTCAATAGTAGGGATTGAACTCAGGAGCATTTTACACCCCCAGGCCTTTTTTTTTTTTTTTTTTTTTTTTTTTTTTTTTTGCGGGTCTGGGGATGAAACCCAGGGGCATTCGACCTCCGAGCTATACCCCCTACCCTAT
This sequence comes from Muscardinus avellanarius, assembly GCF_963383645.1. Classification (NCBI taxonomy): domain Eukaryota; kingdom Metazoa; phylum Chordata; class Mammalia; order Rodentia; family Gliridae; genus Muscardinus; species Muscardinus avellanarius. Next base: position 42,465,547 of record NC_137805.1, read on the forward strand.
TTTTTTTTTTTGAAACCGGGTCTCACTGAGTTGCAGAGGGCCTCACTTAGTAGCTGAGGCTATCCGCGAACCGCGATCCTCCGGTCAGCCTCCCAAATGCTGGGATTACAAGCGTGCACCACCACGCCCGGCTCCCAGGCCTAATTTTTTTTTTTTTTTTTTTTTTTTTGGTGGTACTGGGGTTCCTGGAAGCCCTTCTACCTCCGGGCTACACTCCCAGACCTATTTTATATTTTTGAAACAAGGTCTCTGATGCCAGCGCGTCAAGGTTTCTGAAGCCAGGGTCTCTGGCTTCGAACCTGCGCAATCTTCCTGTGTCCGCCTCCCAAGCACGGGGATTACAAGCGTGCGCCACCACGCCCAGCTCCCAGGCCTATTTTTTTATCCTTTATTTTGAAACACGATCTCACTGAGTTGTGGAGGGCCTCACTAAGTAGCTGAGGCTGGCAGCGAACCTGTGATCCTCCTGTCTAGGCGTCCCAAGTACAGGGATTACAAGTGTGCACCAGCCATGCCCAGCTAACAGTTTGCTTCTCCTTCATTACAGAGCTAATTCTGTTGAGTTTGTAAAACTTACCTGCCATTTTGCTGTTAGTTGTTCTCTTTATGTGCAATGACTGATATATGGATGATGTTTTTTATTTTATTTTATTTTTTGCGGGTTTGGGGATGGAACCTAGGGGCATACGACCTCTGAGCTACACCCCCTGTCCTATTTTGTATTCTTTATTTTGAAACAGGGTCTCACTAAGTTGTGGAGGGCCTCACTAAGTATGCTGTCCACGAACCGTGATCCTCCGGTCTCAGCCTCCTGAATGCTGGGATTACAAGCGTGCGCCACCATGCCTGGCACGGATGATGTTTTACATGCTACACCAAAGTGGGTGCTCTTGAGCTGGACGTGTAGCTTGATAGTACAGCATGTGCTTAGCATGCACAAAGCCCTGAGTTTGATCTGTAGCATCACACACAAAAAAGTGGTATTATGTCTTTTGATCTTACCTCTCCATTGAGAGGGATGATAGAGTTGGTTCAAAATTCTGTGATGTTTCCCATAATGCTTGACAAGAGTTTGACATGTTATTAACTCTGAATAAATATTTGTTGTTAATGGCTGAATGGGAATGGGATGCACTTTGGGAGGATATATGGCTTCTATGCATGCTGAGTTTAATTCTATATAAACACTAATTATAGTACCAAACAGGCTATTTGTTTTATTTTTACTTTTTGGGCACCAAGGATGGATCCCAGGATCATTCAACCTCTGAGCTATACCCCTAGCCCTGTTTTTTGTTTTTTTGGGAACAAGGTCTTGCTAAGTTGCTGACGGTCTCACTAAATTTCTGAGGCTGGTCTTGAACCTACGGTCCTTTTGTCTGAGCCTTTCAAATACTGGGATTACAGGTGTGCACCAACACATCTGGCTCAGATTATGCTATTTAATTTGATATGGAGCTTTGTATTATGGAGCCTGTGTTCTTCTTGGATATGGGAAGAGCATATGATACAGGGCCATCATTCTCCCCAACTTTTTGCACAATGGTGCTATTTTCTGTCTTCCCCAGAGACTTAATATAGGGAGCATACAGGGTGGCTTTCTTCAGGTTTTTTATTGATCAAGAATAAATTCTAAGCTGGGCATAGTGGCACACGCTTGTAATTCCAGCATTCGGAGGTGGAGAGCTGAGGATAGCGGTTCAGGGACAGCCTCAGCTACTTAGTGAGGCCCTTCGCAACTCAGTGAGACCGTTTCAAAAAATAAAATAAAAAATAGGACCGGGGGTATAGCTTGAGATAGAATCCCCCTGGGTTCCATCCCCAGTCCCGCAAGGGAAAAAAAAAAAATTTGAACTGGGCATGGTGGCTCACAGTACGTAGGAGACTGAAATGGGAGAACCACAGGTTTGAGGACATACTCAGCAGATAGTGAGACTCGCATCAACCTAGGGAGACCCTTTCTCAAAATAAAAATAGAGTAGGGTTGGGGGTGTTGCTCAGAGGTAAAATGTCCCTGTGTACAACCTCTAGTGCCATAAAAATAAATAAAATTTCAAAAGGACTGGGAGCTGGGCATGGTGGGACATGCCTATAATCCCAGTACTTGGGAGGCTGAGACAGGAGGATCTCAGGTTCAAGACCAGCCTTGACAATTCAGCAAGACCCTGTTTCAAGATAAAAAATAGCCAGGCGTGGTGGCACACCTTTGTATTCCTAGCATTCAGGAGACTGAAACAGGAGGATTGTGGTTTGCGAACAGCCTCAGCTACTACTTAGGCCCTTTGCACTCAGTGAGACCCTATTTCAAAATAAAGAATAAAAAATAGGGATGGGGGTATAGCTCAGAGGTAGAATGCTTCTCAGTTTCATCCCCAGTACCACAATAAATAAATAAATAAACAAGTAAATAAAATAAGGCTTGCGGGTATAGCTTGGAGGTAGACACTCCTGGCTTCAATGCCCAATACCAATACCACATACACAAAAGGGAGCAGGGTATATATATAGAGAGAGAGATATATCTCAGTGGTAGAGTGCTTGCTTAGCATGCATAAGGCCCTGGGTTGAATCTCCAGTAGCTCCATAAAAAAGACTTTGCTACTTCAAGTTTTAGGGTAATAGCAATCACTTTTAGGGAACTTTTAGTAAGATGTCCTACAAAATCATAAATCCAACATAGTATGAAATAGTTTCTTATTTCTAAGGATAGTTTAAGATGTGAAATCATGTCAGCCATTTAAATTTGTAATTGTCATGTGGTAATCTTTCCAGAAATATTCTTTCAAAACAGACACAATTTATTTAAAATTACATTTTTATTCTTCTAGTACTTATAGGTGTTTAGGTCTAAAGTTTTTCACCTGTGGATAAAAGTTGAGTGGGGTTAGGGTGTAGCTCAGTAGCTTAGCATGCTTGAGGCCCTGGGTTTACTCCCTACCACCACACAAAAAAAAGTTGAATGACTTTTTTTTTTTTTTTGTGTGTGTGTGTGTGTGTGTGTGTGTGTGTGTGTGTGTGTGTGTATGGTGCTAAGAATTGAGACCAGGGTCGTTCTACCTCCTATTTACACCCTCAGCCCTCTTTTTTTTTTTTTTTTTCCTGTTAATGAGAGTTGCTAAGGCTGTCTTTGAACCTGCTACACTCCTATCTCAGTCTTCCAAGTACTGTAATTACAGGTGAATAACACCAAGCCCAGCTGAATACCTTTTAAAATCATGGGATCTTAGCTTCAGAAGTGTTATATGTTAAACTAAACCCATAATACTTGGCAGAGAGGAGAAATAAGAAGAATCAGGTTATTATCTATCTCTGTGGTCAGAAAACTTTGGGGGCAGGGCTCCCACAGTTAAATTTTTTATTAAAAAAAAAAAATATATATATATATATTTTTGGAAACAGGGTCTCTTAAGCCAGCTGAGTCTGGCTTCAAACCTGCGCCATCCTCCTGTCTCAGCCTCCCAAGCATGGGGATTACAAGCATGTGCCACCATACCCAGCTATAGTTAAACTTTTGAAGTCAGTCTGTCTTTCTTTCTTTCTTTCTTTCTTTCTTTCTTTCTTTCTTTCTTTCTTTCTTTCTTTCTTTCTTTCTTATTTGCGGTACTGGAGACAGAACCTAGGGGCATTCTACTTCTGAGCTACACTCCCAGCCCTATTTTTTTTTTTTTAAACTAAGTCTCACTGAGTTGCAAAGGACCTCACTAAGTAGCTGAGGCTGTGCATGAACCATGATCCTTGGGTCTCAGCCTCCCAAATGCTGGGATTACAAGTGTGTGCCACTACTGCCAGCATTTTTTCTTTTTTAGATACTGGGAGTTGAACTTAGAGGCATTATACCTCCAAGCTATACCCCTAGCCCTATTGTATTGATTTTTTATTTATTTTTATTTTTATTTTTTGGGGGGTACTGAGGATGGATCCCAGGGGCTTTTCTACCTCTGGGCTATACTCCAAGACCTATTTTATACTTTAGTTGGAAACAGGGTCTCACTAAGTTGCTGAGAGCCTCACTCAGTAGCTGAGGCTGGCTTTGAACCTGTGTGATCCTCCTGTGTCAGCTTCCCAACCTCTGAGATTGCAAACCATACCCGGCCTGATTTTTTTTTTTTTAAACAGGATCTTGGTAGGTTGATGAGAGTCTCACTACTTGCTAGGCTGTCCTCAAACCTGTGATCCTCTTGTCTCAGCCTCCCAAGTATTCCCAAGTACCCACAGCGGGCACCACCACACCTGGCTGTGTTTCTTCTTTTAAGTCATTGGGTTGGGATGATTTTTATCAGTGTTGACTAACCTGTAACTGTGGGTGATTAGACTGTTCACAGCTAGATTGCCTTTCCAATCTGCATGGGTGCTTTTCAGGTTTTTTATTTTGTTTTGTTTTGTTTTTGTGGCACTGGGAATTGAACCCAGGGGAATTTTACCTCTGAACTACAGCCCCAGCCCTATTTTTTTTTTTTTTTTCTTTTGGTGGTACTGGGGTTCCTGGAAGCCCTTCTACCTCCAGGCTACATTCCCAGACCAATTTTACTTTTTTTTTTTTTTTTTTTTTTTAATTTGGAAACAGCGTCTCTTAAGCCAGAGAGACTGGCTCTGAACCTGTGTGGTGATCCTCCTGTCTCTGCCTCCCAAGCGTGGGGATTACAAGTGTGCATCACCACGCCTGGCTATTCTTTTTTTTTTTTTTTAAGCAGGCTCTCACTAAGTTGCGGAGGGCTTCACTAAGTAGCTGAAGCTATCCACAAACTGCAGTCGTCCTGTTTCAGCCTCCCAAGAACTGGGATTACAAGTGTGGGCAACCACACCTGGCTTTACTTTTCAGTTTTCAAAATTCTTTGATTTTAAGATCCTGGTAAAGTTCAGAGACCAAACCTAAGAACACAAGTAAAAGAATTTTATTTCTTTGGTCAGTTGGCAGCAAGTGGGAAGTCTCATTATAGAGGTCTGTCCAAGCTCTGAGTGCCAACCATTCAGGCTCAGATTCTTGCTCTGCTTCTTGTAGCTCTGTGGCCTTTGGTAAATTGCAAAACCTTCCTAAGCCTCAGTTTCTCTGTTTGTAAAACGGGGACGATCACAGTAACTAGCTTATGAGTATATTGGGAAATAAAAGGAAATAATAAATGGATAAAGGGCTTACCGTGGTTCCTGGCGTAGTGTGAGCACTCAATAAATCTGGCAGGGATGAGTATATTAAGTACTGCATTTTAGGGCGCTTGTTTGTCCTTTACCTCATTTAGATTGTCTCAAAGAACAAATTGTTTTCAGGGATTCTGCCTTACAGCTCATGGGAACCCGGAGGCCATCCAAGAGCCTGTCCCAGGGCCTCGCCAGCAGTACTTTCCTAATGTCCTGCGCTGCATCCTTCAAGGGTGGAAGGCAGAAGATGTGTTTCTGCTTCCAGAGTTACTTAACTGTGACCTCCATGTTAAAACTTCAGCTGGTTGCCGGTCTGGGATTAACAAGAGAGCTCCTGTATGGGAATTGCTTTGTTGTAGCAGTTATCCATATGAGGACCTTCGAATGAGGAAAATGAATATATAGGCCAGATTCAGATTCCTTTCTGGCAGAGCCTGCAAACCTCCCATTTACTACTGGCTAGAACTCAGGAGTGATGGAATAGGGGAGTGTGGGCCTGTAGTAGGGGTTGTGGGTGGCCTTTATTCAGAGCTGAGGAAGAGCAGGGCTGTTTCCTGTTAGAATGAGGATCTGGGAGTGTGCCTGGCAGCCGCCTTTGACCACTCCCACCTCACTTCCTTGCCTGCACCTTTTGCTTATGTTGGTTAGGGGGATAGCATCCCTAAGTATTTGTTTGTTAAAGAGGTACCCAGACTTTCCTTTCTGCAGTGAAAAATCTGAGTGAGCTTTATTTTAAAATCATTGTTTCTTTCATGGAACTGGGTGGTTTGTTTTGTTTATTTGGCTTCCTGGTGAGTCACCTGAGATCTTTTGCTTTCCTACGGGCTCCCAGGAGACAGCAATGAAACCAACATCCATTACCCTAGACACTTGAAGGGATGCTTAAGTCAATATCTTTATGACTAGATTAATTCAGTCTTTAGCCCTGACAAAACTTAAGAGCCAAGTCATCAGATAATTATGTTTCTTATGGACTGAAGTATGGAATCTAGCCTAGTACTCTGGAATATCTTCCACAATACTGAGCTAGGAGTCCAGATGTTAGTCTCAGCCCCACACCCAACCAGCGGTGTGAATTTAAGCAAATGACTTAAATTTTCTGAGTCTTTTTCCTAATCAAGAGGACAAGGGCATTATCGTAGACCAGTGTATACTTTCTAAGTTCTTAAGCTCTCAACAAGATGATCACGTTGTATACAACTGAAAAAGTTAAGTTTTTATGTCATTCTCCCCAGAACCATCAACGGTGGTGCATACAGTACAAAAAGCATACATGTGTGCTTTTTGTGGTACTGGGGATCTAACCCAAGGGTGCTCTACCACTGAACTGCACCCTCAGCCCCCTTTTTTTGAAATAGGGATTGAGGGGAAATTCTCCCTCCAAACTATACCCAGTACCCCCTTTTTAAATTTTTTACTTTGAAACATGGTCTCATTTTGTTGCTGAGGGTCTTGCTAAATTGCTTAGGCTCACCTTGAACCTGTGGTTCTTCTGTCTCAGTCTCCCAAGTACTGGGATTATAAGTGTGTGCCACTAGGCTCAGCTCCCTTTTTATTTTGAAACAAAGTCTCACTAAATTGTTGAAGGTCCCACTATGTTGCCCAGGCTTGCCTGGAACCTGGAATCTTCCTGTCACAGCCTCCCAAATACTGAGATTACAGGAATATGCCACCATATCTGCCTTTATGTGCTTATGTTGTGATTCAACCTACTTTTGTAGCTTTTTTTTTGGGGGGGGCAGGTCTGGGAATTTAACCCAGGGGCATTTGACCTCCGAGCTACACCCTCTGCCCTAGTTTTTAATTCTTTATTTTGAAACAGGGTCTCACTAAGTTATGGAGGGCCTCACTAAGTAGCTGAGGCTGGCCACGAACTGGGATCCTCCGGTCTCAGCCTCCCGAATGCTGGGATTACAAGAGTGCGCCACCACGCTCGGCTGCAGCTTGCCGTCTTTCCTGGTTACATTGCTCCTGGTGTCTCCAGGCTATCTTGTGTACATTTATTTCTTTCCCACCCTGAGTATCCTCACTTGGAATGTTCTTTCCTTCCTTCTAGCTATCTAAAACATCCTTCCTGGGTCCATCATCCTCACCTCCTTTGGGAAACACCTCATTATCCTCTCCCTTAGTTCTCCTTCCCCTCTGCACTGGGTCCAAGCTTTTCAGTTCTGAGAATGTGTTCTGAACACTAGATTTGTATAAGACAGGATAATTCAAGCATACCTCTGTCTTCTTGGGAAAGTGGGATGTCTTTGACATCTTGTATTGTTGGCTATCTCATTCTGTGTATATATATCTTGTGAGTTAGTTGATGGATCAGCTACCCATGACCTGCCTCCAGCTGTCATTTGTAGCCTTATTTCCTTTTCCTTTTCCTTTTTCTTTTTCTTTCCTTTTTTTCTTTTTTCTTTTTTTGCGATACTAGGACTGGAACCCAGGGGCAGTCTACCTACAAGCTATGCCTCCATCCCTATTTTTTATTCTTTATTTTGAAACAGGGTCTCACTGAACTGCAAAGGGCCTCACTAAGTAGCTGAGGCTGGCTGTGAACCCGGATCCTCCTGTCTCAGCCTCCTGAATGCTGGGGTTACACGAGTGCGCCACCACGCCCGGCTCTTATCTCCTTTTTCTAATAGGAATCCTATGCTTTTGCCAAAGTGGAACATCTTCTGGCAGACCTTGTACTTTATCTCCTTGTCTTTGAATTTTGTCCTCTCTCCCCAGAATTCCTTTTTTTATTCATCCTCACATGTAGAAATTGTGACTATTCTTCATGTTACAGTTCAAACATTACCTCTTTCATAAAACTTTCTGCATTGACTGACTTTTGCCCTACATCTCTGTAACCAGGAGAGCAGTGGTTCTCAGTGGGGTGATTTTGCCCCACAGAGGACATTTGGTATCATCTGGAGATATTTTTGATTGTCACAGCTATTGGGGGAGAGTGCTGCTGACATCTAATTGTGAAGGCCAGGAGCACTGCTAAACATTCTCCAGTGCACGCACTCTCTCCCCACCCAAAAAGAGAATGATCTGGTTAGGTATGAACTTGCATACCTGCTGTAATCCCAGCCACTCAGGAGCCAGGCAAGTTCAAGGCCAGTCTCAGCAACTTAGCAAGACTCTGATTCAAAATAAAAAGGGCTGGGGGTATAACTCATTGCTTGCCTAGCATGTGCCAAGCCCTGGGTCCAATTCCCAGTAGGGAGTGAAGGAAGATCTAGCCTAAATCAACAGGGTGCTGAGGTTAAGAAATTGCCTTTGAGCCAGCTCACACTTGTAATCCCAGTACTTGGGAGGCTGAGACAGGAGGATCGCGGGTTCATGGCCAGCCTCGGCTACTTAGTGAGGCCCTCCGCAACTTAATGAGAAGTTGTTTCAAAATAAAGAGTTCACATAGAATTGGAGGTGTAGCTCAGAGATAGAACACTCCTGAGTTCAATCCTTAGTATCGCAAACAAGCAAAAAAAGAAACTGCCTTTGAATTCGTCCAGTTCATAAGTTTATGTGTATACTGAGTTATAGTGATTTGTTCATACTCTGTCTCCCCCACTCAGTCAAACCAGTGGGTGAAGACGGACTCTAATCCCAAGTCCGTACTTTCCCTTCCCTCCCTTCCTTCCTTCCTTCTTTCCGTCTTTTTCTTTCAAGATAGGGCATCACATATGTTGCGTGATGCCACAGGATGGTCTTAAATTCATGGGCTCAAGTGATCCTCCTACCATAGTGATAAGTAAAATAAAAAATTAAATGCGAGTAAAATAAAAATAAGTGAGTACGGCGGAGTGTGAAAAACACGAGAGAGGTCCGGTACACGTGGCATGTAAAGTTTTAATGGCACGGCTCTCCCGGGGATCAGGGCGAGGCACCATGGGGCCCGCACGCCTGTCCGAAGCTTGAGGACGCGGGCTCTCCTTTTAAAGGCATGCATCTCGCGAGATGGGGGTTTACTCGCGGGAATGCCCAATTCTCGCGGGGTTTTCAGCCCCTCCCTTGCCCTGCAGAGGTCATGTGACACAAAGTCACATGAGTGCAGGACCCAACTTAACATTCCGGCCTTTTGATGGTAGGGATAATGGATGACGATTGGACCCTCTAGCTTCTTCCTGCTGTCAAGGGGCGTCGTCAGGGGCCCCAGGCCGGGAGGAGTCGGGAGTTCAGTCCCCCAGAAGGGGGTGCAGGTGGGTGCATAGCTGCAGTGCGAATTGGAGGTTACCCTGGACAGCTTAGTGATGTGCGCTTGAGGAGGCTTGAACAGGCAAGGGCCTGAGCTGGCAAAGAGGATGGAGGTTGAGGGATCCAGGAGCTGTCAGTCTTCAGCCAGGCTGAGTAGAGCCAGCGGCAGGGCCTGGTCTGGAAAGGTGCTCCCCCTGTGTTGAGGCACCTGGGGCTCAACGTTTTCCTAGGGCACTGTTCCAGTGGCCCTCCTGGCCACACGCCGGGCACAGTCTGATTGGTGGGCGTGGCTTCGCCCCACTTCAGGCAGGCTCCTGGAAGTAGTTGTTGTTGCAGTCCTCCACACCTAGGTGGCGCTCCAGAGGGCTGAGCCGCCACCGCCAGCTGAAGGGCAGCTACCAGGGATCTGCTTTTTGGCAAAGTCGGAGTGTATGCTCCATTTCCGCCTGTTTCTCTCTGGAATTAAAACTTAGATACTATGTTAAGGTTCTGTCAGCTGTGACGGACCTATACTCACAAAGAGCACTTCCAGGGGCTGGTGTCTGGCAAGAATGGCAACGCATACTCCCCACGGGCAGAGGGTGTCGCCCCAGCCCCGGCGTTTCCCACAGCACCTAGGGCGCGCCCACGCGGGCCGCCCAGCAAAATTGCAGTCTGGCGCGGGCCAAGATGGCGACTGTGACATCACCAGGCAGCGACTACGCGCCATCACAAAATGGCAGCTGGCGGGAAAATAAATGGAAGCTGATGGGGGAGAGCATTTGGAGGGATACCAGACCGCTTATAAAAGTTCCTAACTATTCCTGGGCCACCGCAACCTATTTCCCAACTCGTATCAAGGCAGACAGGCTCTCAGGGCATCTGCTAGTATAAAGGTTCGACTCCTCATAATTGGTTCGCGGGCGGAAACGAAGAACAGGAAATGGGCGTCCCCGATTTCCCTGCTCAATCGTTCGGAAACAGAGGTTAAGAGATAGGGAAGAACGTCTTCATTCCTTCTCAAAACCGGAGGATGACCTGGTCATCCGCAGGGTGGTCCCAGTGGACCGGGGGACAATGGGTCACCAAGCGCTTGGATTTTTGGGTCCCAGTGGACTGGAAGACCCAAGTCCGGAACCCGCTAACCAAGGGAAGGAGGCAGTTTACCGGAGTGAAGTGTTGCCAGCCAGCGCTGGCTGCGACAGAAGCGCTGAGAAGCTGCTGGGAGCGTGGTGGAGCTGGGGCGCGTGGATGCCGGTGGCTGGTGTGGACGGCACTGGCGGCTGGTGGGATCAGTGGGGGCGCGCAGGCGGCGTGGCTTGCCGGGCCCGCGGCGTGGAGACAAAATGGCTTCCAGGCACGCGCCAGACGCTGAGGCTGGGCCCCGAGGAGCACCGCCAGTGAGCCTGGCTCGGGGCGGGTGGGGCAAACCGGCCAGAGGTCCCGGCGGTGACCGGAGAACCAAGCTGGAACGGTGCTTTAGGAGGTCCAAGCGGCAGGCAGAGGTCCTGGCCCGCGCAGGCAGTTGGCAGGCAGAGCAAGTGCCAAGCTGCCTGGCTCGGGCCGGAAAGATGGCCACCGACTCCTAGGATTGGTTAGGAGTGGAAAGTGGGAGGGATTAAAGATTGTGAGGCCTCCAGTGAGGCCATGAGGTGGGAGAGGTTAAAGATGGCGAGGCCTCCAGTGAGGCCATGAGGTGGGAGGGGTTAAGGATGGCGAGGCCTCCAGTGAGGCCATGAGGTGGGAGGGGTTAAGGATGGCGAGGCCTCCAGTGAGGCCATGAGGTGGGAGGGGTTAAGGATGGGGGGCCTCCAGTGAGGCCATGAGGTGGGAGGGGTTAAGGATGGCGAGGCCTCCAGTGAGGCCATGAGGTGGGAGGGGTTAAGGATGGGGGCCTCCAGTGAGGCCATGAGGTGGGAGGGGTTAAGGATGGCGAGGCCTCCAGTGAGGCCATGAGGTGGGAGGGGTTAAAGATGGTGGGGCCAAGATGGCGGCCCCCCAGTGATTCCACGTGTCCAAGATGGCGGGCCAAAGCTGGCGACCCCCCCCCCCAGTAATTCCATGTGGCTGCTTACCGGAATGGCCAGGCCCAGGCAGCAGGGGTGGGCAGGCACAGGGTGAAGGGCGCCAGGGCGCGAGTCCGAGTGGAGGAACCAGCTGGAGCGCGGGCTGGACTTGGCGGGCTGGGGGCTGTTTAGCAGAGTGGCGGCCGCCTAGATGGAGGAGGCAGGCGGCCTCGGCAGGCGGGTCTAAGCAACGCCAGGCGCGGAGAAGACATAGGCGCGCAGTGTGGCGCAGTCCGCGGGCGGCATGGTCCCATTCCAGCGGCGGGCGGCGTGGGCAGGCGGGAACGGCGGTTTTAGGAGGTCCAAGCAGCAGGCAGAGGTCCTGGCCCGTGCAGGAGGTCAGCAAGTAGAACAGGTGCCAGCATCACCCAAGGAGCCTGGCTCCGGGCGGGTGGAACTAGCAGCCTGGCGGCCGGTGGAGCCTGCACGCCCCGGCGGTGGTGGCCGCGGAAGATGGCCGCCGGCGCTCCGGAAGAGAGCACATGGGCGGGAAAAGATGGCCACCGGCTCTCAGCAGAGCGCGGGGCTGAAAAGATGGCTGCGGGCTCTCAGCAGAGCTCGGGGCTGGAAAGATGGCCACCGGCTCTCAGCAGAGCTTGGGGCCGAAAAGATGGCCGTGAGCTCTCAGCAGAGCTCGTGGCTGGAAAGATGGCCGCGAGCTCTCAGCAGAGCCCGGGGCGGGAAGAAGGCCGCCGGCTCTCCCGGAGAGCGCGGGGCCGGAAAGACGGCCTTGAGCTCTCAGCAGAGCGCGGGGCCGAAAAAATGGCCGTGAGCTCTCAGCAGAGCTCGGGGCTGGAAGAAGGCCGCCGGCTCTCCCGGAGAGCGCGGGGCTGAAAAGATGGCTTACGGTCCGGGCAGGCACGGGGCAGCAGCGGCGGCAGTGGTGGGAGCAACGCCTGCAAGCGGAGCGCTGGTGTGGGACCTCACAGTCGAGCTGCTGGCGGGTCAGAGAGTCCGGGGCTCAAAAAGAGAGTAAAAATAAAAAGAGAAAACAGAAAAAAAAAAAAAAAAGGAAAAAAAAATGCGGAGGGACCCAAGAGTTCTCCCGGTTCGGCACCAAATGATAAGTAAAATAAAAAATTAAATGCGAGTAAAATAAAAATAAGTGAGTACGGCGGAGTGTGAAAAACACGAGAGAGGTCCGGTACACGTGGCATGTAAAGTTTTAATGGCACGGCTCTCCCGGGGATCAGGGCGAGGCACCATGGGGCCCGCACGCCTGTCCGAAGCTTGAGGACGCGGGCTCTCCTTTTAAAGGCATGCATCTCGCGAGATGGGGGTTTACTCGCGGGAATGCCCAATTCTCGCGGGGTTTTCAGCCCCTCCCTTGCCCTGCAGAGGTCATGTGACACAAAGTCACATGAGTGCAGGACCCAACTTAACACATAGCTTCCCGCATAGCTCGGACTACAGGCCTGGCCCAATCCATGCTTTTTGTGTGTGTGTGGTACTAGGATTCCTGGAAATCCTTCTACTTCCGGCCTACACTCCCAGACCTATTTTTTTACACTTTTTTGATTTGGAAACAGGGTCTCTTAAGCCAGCAGGGCTGGCTCCCAACCTACGCAATCCTCCTATCTTCGCCTTCCATGCTTTTTTGTTACTCACTTTGTGTCAGGATTTACTCCTGAACTTGTGGCTTGATAGTAACTGTTTAGTGTAATTTAGAATCAGGGATAAGCTGGGTGTGGTGGCACAGGCTGGTAATCTCAGTACTTGGGAGGCTGAGACAGGAGGATCTCATGTTTGAGGACAGCCTCAACAAGTAGTGAGACTTACCAGCCTAGTGAGACCCTGTTTCCAAATTAAAATAAGTCTGGGGTTGTAGCTCAGAGGTAAAATGCCCCTGGCTTAAAACCCCAGTATTACTAAACACACACACACACACACACACACACACACACACACTCACAAATAAAGAAGTCCTCATCCTGTGTGGGTGTGATAATCCCGGGAGCTGTTAGATGTGACAGTCAGAATTCTGGGTTCTCAAGTGCTGTTACGATTACTCTTTATCAGTGTTCATAGTTTTGTAGGTATGGTGTTCATAGGAGAGCATGGGTCTGCTTGCTGTGGGGTCTCCTGGCCGCTTCTGCTGCTTTAGCCATGAAGGTTCAGAAGCAGCAAGCTGACCTCCAGCCTGTTCTCCCTGGTAGCATCCCCCGTGCATGCTGCCTTTATTCTCTTGGGTAGTCTGTTTGCAGTCTTGCTGGAACCCACAGTTCTGCCTCTGTCCCTTGAATAGGAACTGGTGCCTGGTGTCAGTACATCCTGCCAAAGCCAAAGGTAACAAATCCCCTTCCTCATGGGAGAAAGCTACAAAATAAGACAGCTCGTGGTTTAGGAAACCAGTGCTTACTGTCCTTTTGAAAAGCAGTGCTACTCAGCACTGAAAATGTGCAGAGTGGAATAAAAGCCTGAAGCCGGGCGTGGTGGCACACACTTGTAATCCTGGTACTTGGGAGGCTGAGACAGGAGGATTACAGGTTCTTGGCCAGCCTTTGCTACTTAGCGAGATCCTGTTCCAAAATAAAGAATAAAAATAGAGCTAGGGTGTAGCTCAGAAGTAGAACCTGAGTTCAAAACCAATACCGCAACAAAAAAAAGAAAAATAAGATAAAAGCCTGAGACTCAAACGTGCCTGGTCAGGCCCAGTGATCTGCTTAGTGAGTGAGTGAGTGACCTTCGGCAAGTCATCGAACTTACCAGGTTGGAACCGGGTGACCTCTTAGGATTGGAATGAGGGCCATATGAGGCAACAAACAAGAGGAAGCACTCAGCCTGGGGAAGAATTAAAGTATTCGTTCATTTATTTACTTATGGCACTGGGGATAGAACTCAGGGACATGCTACCTCCGAGCTATACGCCAGCCCTGTTTTATTTTTTTATTTTTTAATTAATTAATTAATTTAATTAATTTATTTGGTGGTACTGGGGTTCCTGGAAGCCCTTCTACCTCCGAGCTACACTCCCAGACCTATTTTTACATTTTTATCTGGAAACAGGGTCTCCCAAGGGCATTCGACCTCCAAGCTACACCCCCTGCCCTATTTTTTATTCTTTATTTTGAAACAGCGGCACACTAAGTTGCGGAGGGCCTCACTAAGTAGCTGAGGCTGTGCACAAACCGCGATCCTCAAGTCTCAGCCTCTCGAATGCTCAGATTACAAGCGTGCACCACCATGCCCAGCCAGAGTCCATTTCTGATATACTTAGGGGCTCCTCCATAGAGTCCAGGCATCTCTGGACACCCATTTTCTCTAATGCAGGGTTTGCTTTGCCTTCTGTATCATTGGATCTTGTTTGTTCTGTGGTGGTGGTGGGGGGGGGGAGGTGCAGGAGATCAAACCTGGGCAAGGGCCAAGCAAGGGCTCCACCACTCCTCCCCTAGTCCTGTATCATTAGACTCTATTCTGCAGGGCCTTATTGATCTCACCACCACTTCAACAGAGCCATAGTGCTTTTTTCTGTTTTCTATTCCAAAGGTTGGTTGTAAAACTTAAAAGTTGTTGGTCTTGATTATGTTTAAAAGCTCTCGCAGTACTGACCCTTTGTATATCAAAGATCACTGTTGGCCGGGCGTGGTGGCTCACGCTTGTAATCCCAGTATTTGGGAGGTTGAGACAGGAGGATCGAGGTTCGCAGATAACCTCAGCTACTTAGTGAGGCCCTCTGCAACTTAGTAAGACCCAACTTCAAAATAAAGAATAGATGACCGTGGTGGCACATGCTTTGTAATCCCAGCATTTGAGAGGCTGAGACCAGAGGATCAGGGTTCACAGACAGCCTCAGCTACTTAGAGGCCCTCTGCAACTTAGTGAGACCTTGTTTCTAAATAAAAATATAAGCCGGGCATGGTGGTGCACGCTTGTAATCCCCGTGCTTGGGAGGCTGAGACAGGAGGATTGCACGGGTTCGAAGCCAGCCTCAGCTACTTAGGCTCTCAGCAACTTAGTGAGACCCTGTTTCCAAATAAAAATATAAAATAGGTCGCCGGGCGTGGTAGCGCACGCTTGTAATCCCAGCATGTGGGAGGCTGAGACAGGAGGATCACACAGGTTCAAAGCCAGCCTCAGCTACTTAGTGAGACCCTGTTTCCAAATAAAATATAAAATGGATCTGGGAGTATAGCCCGGAGGTAGAAAGCCTCTGGGTTCCACCCCCAATACCACCAAAAAAATAAAAATAAATAAAAAATAAAAATAAATATATATATGTGTGTGTGTGTGTGTGTGTGTGTGTGTGTGTGTGTATGTATATGTATATATATACATACATATATATATATATATATATATATATATAATAGGTCTGGGAGCCGAGCGTGGTGTCACACACTTGTAATCCCCGTGCTTGGGAGGCAGAGACAGGAGGATCGCGCAGGTTTGAAGCCAGCAGCACTGGCTTAAGAGACCCTGTTTTCAAATAAAAAAGTATAAAAAATAGGTCTGGGAGTGTAGTCCAGAGGTAGAAGGGCTTCCAGGAACCCCAGTACACCAAAAATAAATAAATAAATATAAATAAATAAATAAATAAATAAATAAATAAATAAAATAAGGTCTGGGAGTAGAGCCCAGAGGTAGAAGGCCTCTGGGTTCCACCCCCAGTATCACAATCAATCAATCAATCAATCAATCAATAAGATAAAATAAATAAATAAAATACAAAATAGGGCAGGGGGTGTAGCTCAGAGGTCAAATGCCCCTGGGTTACATCCCCAGACCCACAAAAAAACAAGAGAGAGAGAAAAATAAATAAATAAAAATAGGGGCAGGGGTGTAGCTTGGAGGTCGAATGTCCCTGAGTTTCATCCCTAGACCGGCAAAAAAAAGAAAAAAAATTATTGTTACAAGGCATAGTGACCCATTCCTGTGATTCTGGTACTTGGGAGGCTAAGACAGTAGAATCGCAAGTTCTTGGCCAGCCTCATCTAGTTTACTGAAACTCTTTTTGGAAGAGGGAAGGGTGAAAATTAATATAATTTTTCTCTATGTCATCTTCACTCTCTATAAAAGATAGGTATGGCTAGGTGTGGTAGCGCATACCTATGACCCTGGTAGGTGAGATGCTGAAACAGAAGGATCAGAGGTTCAGGCCAGTCTCAGCAACTTAATAAGACCTTGTTTGAAAAATAAAAAATAACAAGGGCTGTAGCTGTAGCTTGGAGATAGAATGTCCCTGGCTTCAATCCCCAATATAAAAAATAAATAAGATGGTTGCTAATGATCAAGGCTTTCAGCTCTTCACTTTCTCATCTCAGATGATCTCTAGTCCTCCTCAGCGACTAGGTAACATAGTGGACTGTCATCATCAGTAGTGCTAAGAGCCCTGGAAGTTGTCTGTACACACACATTTGAACCACACTGTTCTGACTAAGTGAAAGCTAGCCATTGCTTCTGAGATTGGACACCAAGTCAGCTGGAATTCCATTTCTCTTTTCTCTACTCATCCCAACTACCTACTGAGATACATCTGGTGTGATGGCTCAGACCTTCATTTCTAAGAAGTCTGAGTCATGGTTAGTATGTGTAGGATTGGTTTAGGTGGCCACAGCCTTTACCCCAGGGGCTGCCATGGAAAGGAAGGAACTTGCTCAGGTTTACATAACCAGCAGGTGGGGCTGGCACAGACTTTTCGTTATATGGGGGAAAACAAAGGTGTTTAAATCTTTGCTTGATTCCTTAGATGGTGGATTTTGGAAAAGCTTTTTTTTTTTTTTTTTTTTTTTTTTTTTTTAATGGTACTGGAGATGGAACCCAGGGGCATTCTACCTTCAAGCTACATCCTCAGCCCTATTTTTTATTCTTTATTTTGAAACAGGGGCTCACTAAGTAGCTGAGGCTGGCTTTGAACCTACACAATCTTCCTGTCTCAGCCTCTCAAGCACGGGGATTACAAGCGTGGGCCACCACGCCTGACTCCCAGCCCTATTTTTTTTTTCTTTATTTTGAAACAGGTCTCACTAAGTTGCAGAGGGCCTCACTAAGTAGCTGAGGCTTCCTGAAAACCTACAATCCTTGTGTCTCAGCCTCCCAAGTACTGGGATTACAAGTGTGTGCCACTACACCCAGGTCCCCCGTCCCTCAGTACTGGGATGAACCCAAGGCCTTGCTTGTAGCTAGGGAAGCACTGAGCTACATCCACAGCTGTATTTTTACCCTTTACTCTGAAACAGGGTCTCGCTAAGTTATTGAGAGTCTCTCATTAAATACTGAGATAGCCTTGATCCTGCTGTCTCAAACTCCCAAGTACTGGGATTACAGGTATGTGCCACCATGCCTGACTAGTCTTTGAAAATATTAATAGCCCTCCATGCCCGAGTGAGACATGACAGCCATTTGTGGAGATGCCAAAACTGCAGGCTGCAGATTCCCCAGGAGGGAGCCTGTCTGTGCAGCTAAGAGATTTGGAGATGGAGTTTTCCACCATGTAATATTCGTTTTCTTATAGAGGTTATAAAACTCTTCTTTGACAAGGGCTCAAGACTGAAAACTGGGGGAAAATTGTGTCTCCAGAAGAATGCATTAGGTCCCCTAAAATGTGGAAGGTGAGTGACTGCTGTCTTGCTGCCAATTCCCAAGTCACCCTGGAGCTGTTTACTGTCCTACCCAGCATTGAGCCTAGCTGGCAGAGACAGCTTTCTCATTTAATTTGTGGTTTAAGTGCTTGCTAGCACAAACATCACGTGTTTTTTTTTTTTTTTCTCCTCATCTTTTATGTGTGGGGAGTGCTGGGAATTGAACCTAAGGTCATTCTACCTCTGAGCTACACCCCCGGCCCTATTTTTTATTCTTTATTTTAATACAAGGTCTCACTAAGTTGTGGAGGGCCTAAGTAGCTGAGGCTGTTCGTGAACCGCAATTTTCAGCCTCCTGAATATTGGGATTACAGGCGTGTGCTACCACGCCCGGCTTTTTTTTAACTTTTTATTGGTACATTGTAGTTATACATCTTAATGTAGTACAAGATGATGGAGACATACATGCACTTGAAGACTTTCTCGATTCCCACCAATTATAAGTAATTTCTCCAGATGTGGTAACACATGCTTATTTTCCCAGTACTTGGGAGGCCATGGCATGAGAATCCCAGGCTCCAGGCCAGCCTCAGCATCTTAGCAAGACCCTGTCTCAAAATAAAAGGTAAGAAGGGCAGTGGGTATAATTCAGTTGTAGAAGACCCCTAGGTTCCATCGTTAGTACCACACGCGTGTGTGCGCGTGAATACACACACGCACACATACACACACCCCTGCGCGCACACATAGTAGTTGCTTTTTTAAATTTTTTTTTGCAGTACTGGGGGTGGAACCCAGGGGCATTCTGCCTCCAAGCTACACCCCCAGCCCTATTTTTTTTTTCTTTATTTTGAAACAGGGTCTCACTGAGTTGCAAAGGGCCTCACTAAGTAGCTGAGGCTGTCCACAAGCCGAGTTCCCCTGACTCAGCCTCCCAAATGCTGGGTTTATAAGCATGCACTACCATGCCCAGCTTGTAATTGCTTCTTATTTGAACTCTTCGGCTCTTTTTATCATTTTTAGATCACATCATCTCTACTGTTTAGTAAGCTCCTGGAAAGAAGGGACCATCATTGTATCTCCCATACTGCTTTGCACAGCAGGTCTCCAATAAAGTTGATTATTGAATGGCTAAATCCTCAACTCATTGAATGAGCATTTTCCCTGACATATGTGGTTCTGGGCCCAGGCAAAAGGAATAAAGCCTGAAGTCTGGGTGGGAATCATTTACCTGCAGTTAGGTTTGCAGCGTAGCCCCATAGCTTCTTCTACAGTAGGGTGGAGGAAGGATTTCTGGTTAATTACCTTGTCCATCTCCCTTTAACTTCCGTCGTCTCTCATTCTCTGATCTGTTCCCTCTCTGTATTGGCTATTGATTTATATGTAATAAATTACTCCCAAACAAAATTCTTTGTCCTCCTATGGTTTCTGTGGGCCCTAAATTTGGAAGTAGGCTTGATAGGGTGATTCTGGTTTAGAGTCTCTTGTGTGGTCACAGTCATATATCTCTGGGGCTGCAGTCATCTGAACTCTTACCTAGGGCTGGAAGATCCATTTATAAGGTGGCC
The DNA here is from genome assembly GCF_963383645.1 of Muscardinus avellanarius. Classification (NCBI taxonomy): domain Eukaryota; kingdom Metazoa; phylum Chordata; class Mammalia; order Rodentia; family Gliridae; genus Muscardinus; species Muscardinus avellanarius. The sequence goes on from NC_137805.1 coordinate 42,484,987, forward strand.
TGTGCATGTGCTGGGCAGGTTGGTAGTGGCATGTGCTTCCTCTCCTCATGGACTTCCAGAGGGCTATTTCAGTGTCCTGATAATACGTCGACTACCTTCCTGTAGAGGTAGTAGTTCAAGACCACAGCACCTGGAGGCAGAAATTATAATGCCTTTGTAATGCAGCTTCAGAAGTTATGGATTATGCCTGGTGTGGTGGCACACACATTTGTAATCCCAGTACTTGGGAGGCTGAGACAGGAGGATCATTGAAGCCAGCCCCAACAACTTTCCAAATAAAAAAAATAAAATGGAGCCTAGGTATGGTGGCACATGCCTGTAATCTCAGTATTTGGGAGGCAGAGACAGGAGGATCACAGATTTGAAGCCAACCTCAGCAATTTAGGCTCTCAGCAACCTAATGAGACCCTGTTTCCAAAGGGGGGGGAAAAAAATAGGTCTGGGAGTGTAGCCTAGAGGGAGGTATAAGTCCCCTGGTTCCATCTTCAATAAAAAAAGAAGTAGTCACAGATTTTTGCTTACTCCATATTCTGTTAGTTTTACAGGCCATTCTGATTTACTTGGGTGAGAATAATGAATATCAGGAGTCAAAGACCACTGGACTCAGGAGGCCATCGTAGAGGCTGGCTTCCATACTCTTTATCCCTGTTGGGATTCCCCAGAGAGTGTCACTGAGCTTAGCCTTGGTTTATTTCCTTCTTCATTGCTATTGTCTTTCCTAACTGAAGGCTTTATCCCATAACTTTAACCTTCAGCTTTTGGCCCCCCTTAACCCTTTCTCCAAATTGTTGCTTCCAGAAGCATAGGTCTGAGCATATTGTTCCCTTACTTACCCATCTTCAGTAACTAACATGTATACTCCATGAGGGCAAAGACTATTGTATTAATTATATTACTCCATAAAAGTAAAGCCTCAAGTCAGCCATGGTGGTGCACACTTTTAATCCTAGTATGTAGGAGATCGAGACAGGAAGATTTCAGGTTCATGGCCAGCTTCAGCAAATTAGCGAGGCCCTCCACAACTACATGAAACCTAGTACGACACATACAAAAATAAGAATCTCAAACTTAAGGCCGGACGTGGTGGCGCACGCTTGTAATCCCCGCGCTTGGGAGGCAGAGACAGGAGGATTGCACAGGTTCGAAGCCAGGCGCGTGTGCTGGCTTAAGAGACCCTGTTTCCAAATAAAAATACAAAATAGGTGTCTGGGAGTGGAGCCCGGAGGTAGAAGGGCTTCCAAGAACCCCAGTACCACAAAAAAAAAAAAAAAAAAAAAAAAAAAATCTCAAACTTAATGGCCTAAAACAGCACACATATTATCTCAGTGTCTGTGGATAAGGGTCTGGCACAGGTTGGCTGGGTGCTCCCAAGGCTGCATCACAATGTCAGGGCTGTCCTCTTATCTGAGGCATGACTGGGAAAGGGCCCATTTCAGGCTCATACAGTTGTTGACATACAGTTCCTTGCAGACTGTTGGGTTGAGGGTCTCAGTTTGTCGTCTCAGTAGGAGGCTACCTTCAGTTCCCTACTATGTGGCCCTCTCATGACATGTCATCTTCTTCAAAGCTAGCAGTTTGAAGTGTCCTTTAGCAAGACAGATTTTAAAATAGTATGCATCCTGGCACGTTGGTACACAACTATAATCCCAGTACTTGGGAGGCTGAGATAGGAAAATCACAGGTTTTAGACCAGTCTCAGCAATTTAGTGAGACTCTCAGCAATCTAATGAGACTCTGTTTTAAAACAAAAAATAAGCCAGGCATGGTGGCACATGCCTGTAATCCCTGCACTTGGGAGGCTGAGACAGGAGGATCACACAGGTTCAAAGCCAGCCTCAGCTACTTAGTGAGGCTCTCAGCAACTTAGACCCTGTTTCCAAATAAAATATATATATAAGCCGGGCGTGGTGGCGCACACTTGTAATCCCCGCGCTTGGGAGGCAGAGACAGGAGGATCGCGCAGGTTCGAAGCCAGCCGCGCGCGCTGGTTTAGGAGACCCTGTTTCCAAATAAAAATGTAAAAATAGGTCTGGGAGTGTAGCCCGGAGGTAGAAGGGCTTCCAGGAACCCCGGTACCACACACACACACACACACACACACACACACACACACACACACACAAATATATATATATATATATATATATATATATATATATGTCTCAGAGTATAGCCCAGAAGTAGAAAGCCCCTGGGTTCCACCCCCAGTACCACCACACACACACACACACACACACACACACAAAAAAAAAAAGTAAAAAGGACTGGGGGTATAGCTCTGAGGCAGAAGGCCTTGGGTTAAATCACCAGTAAAGCATACACACACACACACACACACACACACATATATACAGACATAATTATATATGTGCTAGGTGTGTTGGCACATGCCTGAAATCACAGTAATTAGGAGCCTGAGGCAGGAAGGATTGCAGGTTTGAGGTCCGCTTCAGCAATTTATCAAGACCCTCTGCAACTTAGCCCTGTTTTTTTTTTTTTTTTTTTTTTTTTTTTTTTTTTTGGTGGTAGTACTGGGGTTCTTGGAAGCCCTTCTACTGCCGGGCTACACTCCCAGACCTATTTTATATTTTTAAATTTGGAAACAGGGTCTCTTAAGCCAGTGAGGCTGGCTCCGAACCAGCGCGATCCTCCTGTCTCTGCCTCTCAAGTGCGGGGATTACAAGCATGCGCCACCACGCCTGGCTGGCCCTGTTTTAAAATAAAAAAAGGTGCCACGCATGGTGCCGCACGCTTGTAATCTCCACACTTGGGAGGTGAAGACAGGAGAATCACGCAGGTTCGAAGCCAGCTGTGTTGGCTTAAAAGACCCTGTTTCCAAATAAAAAGTATAAAAATAGGTCTTGGAGTGTAGCCCGGTGGTAGAAGGGTTTCCAGGAACCCCAGTACCACATACATACATACATACATACATACATACATACATACATAAAATAAAGGCTGGGACTGTAGCTTGGAGATAGAAAGCTCTGGGTTCAATCCCTAATAACAAAAAAAGGTAATATGACCATGTATAGGTACTCTATGTTCTATTCATAGTCTGTTGATTAAAAGCAAGCCAAACTGAGCTTGGTGGTGCATGCTTATAATCCCAGCATTTGGGAGGCTGAGACTAGAGGATCATGGTTCTGGGACAGCCTCAGCTACTTAGCAAGGCCCTTTGCAAGTCAGAGAGACCCTGTTTCAAAATTAAAAAGACTAAAAAAATAGGGCTGGGAGTGTAGCTCTGAGGTACAATGCCCCTGGGTTCCATCCCCAGTACCGAAAAAAAATAACCATATATATATATAAGCAAGCCATAGGTCTCTCCCACATGCAGTGGGGACATTGTACAAGGGTGTGAATATCAGGAGGCAAGGACCATGGAGGCCACTTCAGAGTGTGTCTGCCTTCACCACATGTCTGCAGCACCCTGAGTAGTATGTGCTACATAAAGACTAAGTTCTAACATTTGAATGGGTGTAGTGTGAATAATATTATGTTTGCAACTCCTGGCTTAAGCCTTTTTTGTCTCTTTCTTTGTTTCAGAGTTACTGATTTATTCTTGAGGCTCATCTACCCTCATCTGTCATGGATGAACTCCAGGATGTTCAACTCACAGAGATCAAACCACTTCTAAATGATAAGGTAAAGACTACTCTATATTCACAAAAATATGCATGTCTTTTTGTCTTCTATTAGTTCATTTTCTATGTCATTTGAATTATAACTCAAAATATTTAGCTTGACTTTCATGGGGGGATACTTTGTTTTCAGTACTGGGGATGGAACCCAAGGGCATTCTACCTCTGAGCTACACCCCCAGCCCTATTTTTTTTATTCTTTATTTTGAAACAGGGTCTCACTGAGTTTCAACGGGCCTCACTAAGTAGCATGGGGGGTACTTTTTAAAAATATATTTCTTAAGCCAGGTGTGGTGATGCACACTTGTAATCCCAGTACTTGGGAGGCTGAGATAGGAGGATCTGGGTTCTCGGCCACCCTCAGCTACTTAGTGAGGCACTCCACAACTTAGTGAGAATTTGTTTCAAAATAAAGAATAAAAAAATCAGGCTAGGATGTAGCTCAGAGGTAGAATGCCACTGGGTTCAATCCCCAGCACCACACACACACACACACACACACACACACAAACATACACACACACAAAACATACACACACACACACAAAAACATACACACACACATATACATATATGTATATACACACACACAGACACACATTTACATATATATAACTTACTCTTGGATGTCTTCCCTTTTTTCTTTCTTATGTCTGTAATTGGGCAAATTACAGTCAGTTTCCTTTGAGATTCTTCCATTTTACAGATAGAGAGTCAAAGGAAAAAGCAATATGACAAAGTTAAGTAGACCGTATGAGGGTGATGTTTGACTTAGAATCCAAGTGCCTGGACTTTCAATTTCTATAAGGGAAATTTAACATGCGTGGCTGGTAAGATACAGGCTGCAACACTCTCCTTAAAGTTTGTCAAGTCTGCGATGTCAGTAATATACTTCATTTTTATGATATTTAATGCTAGAGGACTTCATGACAAGCAGCGTAGAGGACAGCCACCCCGACTCTGAAGTAGAATGCTAAATGTTAAGACAGGCTGATCTCTCTTGTGCCTCTGTGTTCAGTAACTGTGTTTGAGATTCCTGCTCTTTCATCCTGTTCTTTGGGCTTATTGTCATTGTCATTGTCCCCCATTAAAGTAACCTTGTCGCATTGTGTGAATGGGCCCATGGCATCCTTTTGAGGGAAGAATTGACGGATGTGTGGGGGCACAGGGTCACCAGAAGATGCTGTTGCTTATTATCTTTTTTTGCCCAAAGCAAGGCCTCTCACAACTTCCAGGGATGCTTATTATGGGTTGACTGTTTTGCCATTTAATCCTGCCATCCCTGTTTCCATCCCCTTGACTTCTTCCTATCCCTGTTGCTACCTCTTCCATTATCTTTTTAAACCTCTTCCATCACCAGGCATGGTGGCCCACGCTTGTAATCCCCGTGTTTGGGAGGCGGAGACAGGAGGATCGCGCAGGTTCAAAGCCAGACATGCTGGCTTAATAGACCCTGTTTCAAAAAATAAAATCGGTCTGAGAGTGTAGCCCAGAGGTAGACGGGCTTCCAGGAACCCCAGTACCACACACACACACACACACACACACACACACACACACACAAAAGTTAAACCTCTTCCATAAACTTTTTAAACCTCAATATGGCTTCTCCTGCTGATTTCCCTCATGTTTCCAGAAAACACTCTCCTTTAAATAACATCTTTTTGTGAAGGGCTATCCCCAAAAAATGATGTGACATGAAGAGGAGGAAGAAAATAAAATATGCATCTTTAAAGCATATATATAGCTAGAGACAAGAATACTTACAAAGCAGGTGAAAATAAGCAATTTAGCCTCAGGAATGCTGACGCTTTTTTCATACCTGAGATCCTCCTGTTTCAGCCTCTTAACTACTGAGATTTCAGGCATGTAGCACCACGTTCAGCTTAAATGATACTATTTTTAATTTAGCAGGTGAAAAATCTGACTGAAGCTGGGCGTGGTGGCGTAAGCTTGTAATCCTAGTGCTTAGGAGGCTGAAACAGGAGGATCGTGGTTTTCGGACAGCCTCAGATACTTAGTAATGCCCTCTGCAACTTAGTGAGACCCTGTTTTAAAATAAAGAACGTTGCTGGGTGTGGTGGCACACGCTTGTAATCCCTGCGCTTGGCAGGTGGAGACAGGAAGATCGCACAGGTTCAAAGTCAGCCTCGCTGGCTTAAGAGACCCTTTTTCCAAATAAAAATATAAAATAGGTCTGGGAGTGTAGCCCGGAGGTAGAAGGGTTTCCAGGAACCCCCAGTACCACCAAAAATTAAAAATAAAATAAATTAAAAATTAAAAAATAAAATAAAGACCATAAAATGGGGCTGGGAGTGTAGCTCAGAGGCAGAATACTCTAGGGTTTCATCCCCAGTACAGGGGGAGGGGGGGGGAGTGCAAGGCTGGCTTGCCTGTCCAGTTGGTGGCAGCTAGAACTGAAACCCAGGTCTTTCCTATTCTAAAACCTGACCCTGTAGACGTTTTGGTGTCACCTCTGTGGCCTGCCCTGTCTCTTTGAGGAGAAGCCTAGAAATGTGCAGTATTTGACCCCATCTTTCTGTACCCTCTTCTCATAAATATACTCTTGGCCAAAGATGTTGCTGTACCCAGGCTTCGGGGAGCTAAGAGAAATCTAGAGCCAACCTGTTAGAAAAATTTGTCCTGAGATGACTAAAGAAACATTCCCAATATAGCTCTTGGGGAGGATGATGTTAACTTGTCTCTTGTCATTTGTTGGTATTTTGCCCATTTTATTTTAGTATGTCTAGAATTTGTCTCCAGCTCAGAATTGTCAAGAAGTGGGTGATTTTGCCATTCTTGTTTTGGTTCCAGTGATAAAAGAAGCAACTGCCAGTGCTTATCTTGTTGGGGGATAGATATTGCACAGATGTATGAAATGAAATTTTAAAAATAGAATTTAATAATTTAGACTATTTTCCTACATTTATTAGTATCCTAAACTCTTATTAAGTAAGTATTGAGGCATTTTTTTTCTGCAGTACTAGGGATGGAACCCAGGGGCATTCTATCTCCAAGCTACCATCAGCCCTATTTTTTATTCATTTTGAAACAGGGTCTTGCATTTAAGTTGCAAAGGGCCTCACTAGCTGAGGCTGGCCATGAACTGCAATCCTTCTATCTCAGTGTCTCAAGAATGGGGTTACAAGCGTGTGCCACCATGCCCAGCTGAAGGCATTTTTAAATCCGTTTTACATAGGAGACTCGTAGAGGTTATGTAACTTGTCTAAAGCTAACATCTATGGCGCACACCTGTAATCCCAGTCCTCAGGAGGCTCAGACAGGAGGATCAAAGGTTTGAGGCCAGCTTCAGCAACATACCAAGACTCTTTGTACTCTACCAAGACCCTGTTTTTAAAAAAATTAAAAAGGATGGAGTTATAGCTCGAAGTTAGAATACCCTTGGTTTTAATTCTCAGTACACTGTGGGGGGAAAAAGCAAAAGAAAAAGAAAGTTTGTGTTTATATATATAATTTGTGTGTGTGTGTGTGGGGGGGGTACTGGGGATTGGACCCAGGGACATTCTACCTCCAAGTTCTACCCCAGCCCTATTTTATTTTTGTTTAATTTATTTATTTTATTTTATTTTTTGCGGGTCTGGGGATGGAACCCAGGGGCATTCAACCTCTGAGCTACACCCCCTGCCCTAATTTTTATTCTTTATTTTGAAACCGGGATTCACTGAGTTGTAGATGGCCTCACTAAGTAGCTGAGACTGTCCGCGAACCGTGATCTTCTGGTCTCAGCCTCCCGAATGCTGGGATTACAAGCGTGCGCCCCCACGCCCAGCTTTTGAAACAGGATCTCAACTATGTTGATGAGAATCTCAGTATTTGCTGAACTGTGCTCAAACTTACAATACTCCTGCCTCAGCCTCTCGAGTACTGTGATTATAGGCATGTGCCGCCATGCCTAGTTATTGATATATTTAAAATATAAACATACACACATACAAAATTTTTCACTTTTGTTTCTGGATTATTAGCTTGAACAGGTTTCTCCATTAAAATGTTTTACATCAGGCATGGTGGCACGTGCCTGTAATCTCAGCTGCTCAGGAGACTGAAGCAGGAGGATCACAAGTACAAGGCTAGTATGGGCAACTTAGTCCCAGTCTCAAAGTAAAAAACTAAACAAAACTGAGAGAGCCAGGCGTGGTGGTGCACACTTGTAATCCCAGCATTCGGGAGGCTGAGACAGGAGGATCCCCAGCTATTAGTAATGTACATCTAGACTCCTAGATGTACATTAGATTACGATTATATAGTTTTTTCTTAGGGTGGAGGCTGATATTAAGAATTGAACCCAGGGCTCAATTTTTTTTATTTTATTTACTTTTGTGTAAATGATACTAGCGATAGAATCCAGGGGCATTTTACCTCCAAGCTACACCCCCAGCCCTGTTTTTATTCTTTATTTTGAGACAGGGTCTCACTGAGCTGCAGAGGGCCTCACAGCAGCTGAGGCTGGCTGGGAACCTGCAGTCCTCCTGTCTCAAGTGCTGGGATTACAAGCGTGCGCCACCACGCCTGGCCTTTCACTTTTTTATTTTGAAGCAGGGTCTAAACAAGACCTTGAGCCAAATTGCTGAGGGTCTTGCTAAGGTGCTAAAGCTGTCCTCAGACCTGCAGTTCTGCTCTCAGCGTCCCGGGCGCCAGGATTGCAGGCATGCACCACTATGCCTGTTTTTTTGGGGTTTTCCTTAGCTACTCAAACAGGGCAGCTTGAGCTTCTGGAAGTAACTGGCTATTTCTGCTTGTGGCACTGCCCCTTGTGCTCTTCTCTGTACCTGTGCCACACCGAATGCCTCCTGGCTGTGATCCCCTGACTGAGGAATAGGAATCCATGCGCACATGACAGCTGCTTCCTGAAGGGCTCATCAGAATTATGGCTCTCTATTCCATGACCAAGATTTTAATTCAGACTGGTTATTTTCTTTAATCTTTCTAAATAATCTCTAAAGGAAATCTGGAAGCCCTATAAGATTTCAGCCCCAATATCGTCTGTTTCAACGTCATATAAATTATTCTTCAAAAGATTAAATGAGTCTTTAAATCTTTTATTACAAAATACTAAGTTGTCAGTGTTTTTTTTAACCAAAAATTCTTATTTTGTAATTTTTTATAGAAGGGGAAGCACATGGTCATTATAGAAAAATAAATAGTAAAAATAATTTTATTTTTATAAAATAATATTTTTTGTGGTACTTGGGGGTGGAACCCAGGGCTATACCCTCTACCTCTGGGCTACACCCCTAACCTATTTTATATTTTATTTGGAAACAGGGTCTCACTAAGTTGTTGAGAGCCTCACTAAGTAGCTGAGGCTATGATCCTCCTGTCTCAGCCTCCCATGCATGGAGATTACAAGCGTGCACCACCATGCCTGGCTATAAAATATTTTTTATAAAATAATTGCTCATAATCTTTCTAAGCAGACACAGTTGTAATTGTTAATGGCTTAGCATTTTTCTCCCTTTTTTTGTACTGTGGATTAAACTCAAGGGCAGTCAGCCTCTGAGCTACACGCTCAGCCCTTTTTTATTTTTTATTTTGAAACAGGGTCTCATTAAGTTGCTGAGGTTGGCCTCAAACCTGTGACCCACTTGTCTTAGCCTCCCAAGTAGAGGGATTCAAGATTTGTACCACTGCACCTGTCATCGTTCAGTATTTATTTATTTATTTATTTATTTATTTATTTATTTAGTGGTCCTGGGGTTCCTGGAAACCCTTCTACCTCCGAGTTACACTCCCAGACCTATTTTATACTTTTTTATTTGGAAACAGGGTCTCTTAAGCCAGTGCGACTGGCTTCAAACTTGCGCAGTCCTCCTGTCTCTGCCTCCCAAGCGCGGGGATTACAAGCGTGCGCCACCATGCCCAGCTTCTCTTTCAGTGTTTCTAATGAGTATTTTGTTATAGTTCAGGTCAAATTATAAGGATCATTTTACATCCTTCTTTTTTCCACTGGATAGAGCTATATTTTATCTTATACTGGAACATAATATAGTTTTTTGGTTTTGGCTCAAAATTTTAACAAAAAACCCTCACCAATTAATTTTATATTGATTTGTTTGTTTTGTAAGTCTATATCAACTGCCTAATTTCTACAGTTCCCTGTACTCGATTTGGAGGAAAGTGTAAGTTGAATTAGGAAACAGAAGCTCACCTGCTAGTCATTTATGTCCTATTGAAACCATCTATCCTGGTCTATGAGAGGGCCCTTCATTATGTTTTTCATAGTCTAACTGGAAATTCAGCACAGTGACTTCTGAAGAAGCTCTCAGATGTCTCATGGAACTGCTGGGAGCCATAGAACACAGTGATTCTTTTCACCACTAGCAGTAGCGTTGTTTGGAATGTGCTATCCAGCACCATCTGTACAGCATCAGATTTTATTTTTGTGAATTTGGTTGCATGTTAGAAATAATCTTCATGACCATGTTGATCTAAATTTCTAAGCTACTTTTTGTCTGATAAGCCAGCTAGAAAAAAAAAAAAAGAAAGAAAGAAAGAATCTTCAGAGCCAGGTGTGGTGGCACATGCTTGTAATCCCAGTACTTGGGAGGCTGAGACAGGAGAATTGCAAGTTTGAGGGCAGCCTCAGCTACTTGGTAAGGCCCTCCACAACTTAGTGAGACCTTGTTTCCAAATAAAGAAGTAAATAGGGCTGGGGATGTAGCATCTGCAGTCTCTACAGTTAGTGGTCTACTCTGCCTTTACTGCCACCTTAAGAAAAACAAGGCTATTCATTCATACCTTACTCCTTCAGAAGCTTTCAGTCTCCAGATCAGTGCTGCCCAAAAGAAATTTATGTGGTAATGAAGTGTTCTGTATTTGTGCTTCTCAAGAATATGAGCACTTCAGATATGGCAAATGCAGTGGAAACAGAATTTTTTTTTTTTTAACTGAGAATTGACACCACGTCAATTCTACCTATACCCCTAGCTCTATTTTATTTTTATTTTGGGGCAGGGTCTCACTAAGTTGCTGTAAACCTGAGATCCTTATTACAGGTGTGTGCTACATGCCAGGCTCAGCAGACTGACTGACTTTCTTTCTTTCTTTCTTTCTTTCTTTCTTTCTTTCTTTCTTTCTTTCTTTCTTATGTACAGTACTGGTGCTGTAACACTGAGCCACAATCCCAGCCCTTTTTGTTTTTTTTGTTTTGAGACAGAGTCTCATCAACTTGCCCAGGTTATCTTCAAACTTGTGATTGTCCTGCTTCAGCCACCCAAGTTGCCATGATTGCAGATGTGGGCCAAGCACCTGGCCAGTTTTTTTTTTTTTTTTTTGGGGGGGGGTGGAACTCAGGGGCATTCAACCACTGAGCTACACCCCCTACCCTATTTCTTATTCTTTATTTGAAGCAGGGTCTCACTAAGTTGTAGAGGGCCTAAGTAGCTGAGGCTGTCCGCGAACCACAATCCTCCAGTCTCAGCCTTCGGAATGCTGGGATTACAAGTGTGCGCCACCACACCCGGCTTCAGTTTTTTTTTTTTTCTTTCCAAGTATACCACTTGTTACCCTTTTTGTATTCTTATTTCATACTCTTACAACTCTGACAACTGAAATGCTGCAGAATTGCCCGAGTTATCACCACTGATTTCTTTTCTTCAAACATTACTACCATATGAGACAGGTATGGTGGTGCACGCTTGTAATCCCAGCACTTGGGAGACTGAGACAGGAGGATCGCACAGGTTCCAAGCCAGCCTCAGCTACTGAGTGAGGCTCTCAGCAACTTAGTGAAACCCTGTTTCCAAATAAAGTTTAAAAAAGATCTGGGAAGCTGGGCGTGGTGGCTCATGCTTGTAATCCCCGAGTTTGGGAGGCTGAGACAGAAGGATCACACAGGTTCCAAGCCAGCCTCAGCTACTTAGTGAGGCTCTCTCTCTCTCAGCAACTTAGTGAGACCCTGTTTCCAAATAAAGTATAAAATAGGTCTGGGAGTATAGCCTGGAGGTAGAAAGCTTCTGGGTTCCACCCCAGTACCACCAAAAAATAAATAAATCATAATAATAATCATAAATAAAAAAGATCTGGGAGTATAGCCTGGAGGTAGAAAAGCCCCTGGGTTCTATCCCCAATACCACAAAAACAAAACAAAACAAAAAATATTACTACCATATCATCCCTTTTTAGAAGGTTAGTGGATTTTCCTTGGATCTTTTGACTATGTTCTACTTTTTCTTTTTTCTTGATACTGGGGATGGAACCCAGGGTCATTTTACCTCCAAGCTGCACTGTAGCCCCCCTTTTTTTTTTTAAACAGGGTGTCAGTAAGATGCTGAGGCTGATCTCAAACCTTGCAATCCTCTTGTCTCAGCCTCCCAAATACTAGGATTACAGTTGTGTGCCACCGCCCACTTTTATGTTCTACTTTTGTGTGTGTGTGTGTTACTGGGGATTGAACCCAGAGGCATTCTACCTCTGAAGTACACCTCCAGCCCAATTTTTTATTCTTTATTTTGAAACAGGGTCTCACTAAGTTGTGGAAGGCCTCACTAAGTATTTGAGGCAGGCCGCAAACTTGCAATCCCCCTATCTCAGCCTCCCAAGTACTGGGATTACAGACATGTGCCACCACACCCGGCTTTATGTTGTATTTTTTAAGTGAGTCAGTGATTTGTCCTCTTTTTCCTATCCCTGGTTTCGTAGGATGCAGCAGACATGCCAGTGTATTAGGAGCCCTGTTCTATCTTTTCCTTCTCAGGGACCCTGCTTTTCTTCTTTGTTATAGTTCAAGTCTTCTATTTTGGATCCGTCCGTGGCTTTGTCCTCTTCTCGATCCCTTCTCTAATTCCTAGGTCTGGGCTCCCTGGCCCCTGCTGTCCCTTTCAGGTTGGCCTTTAGCACCTTCCCTCCCAGGCACTTCCCATGTGTGTGAAGTGGGTGCTCTCAGCCCTGATCCATGTTTCACTCTCTTCCCACAAACTCTTCCTGCTTTCCTTCAGTAGGGAGGCATGAAGGTATTTACTGAGAAGCTGGGCTCCTTCCCTTCATCTTCACAGTAAGCCCATCAAAGCATCACCTCATCTCTGAAGATGTAGGCAGGATTAACACATCAGTAGCCCACCCTGCTTCTGAAGCCGTTTGATGAGAAGTGTTTTAGTTTTCTAGTAACCAAGAGGCTGCACTTGGATAGCTTTCACTGTGAACTGAATTTGCTGCACATTTGGGGAAACCACATGGGGAAACTGACTATGTTTTTTGCCTTTTGTTGACAGAATGGTACACGAAACTTCCAGGACTTTGACTGTCAGGTAAGGAGGATCTCTGTACGGGATCTGTACGGATCTCTTCACAGGATCTCTGCAGCGCCTCCCTTCCTGTGTGTGGATCTCTTTCCCTAGCTTGTCGTGGCTTCTTAATACTCTTTTGGTCATTGAATCAAGTTTATTCTTGATTTTTGCTATGGTGTTCAAAATTGCTAGGTGCTTGTTTTATGACTGTATGCTAATGGTTTGAGCTGTCTCTGTGATTAAGATCTCTCTTAAAAAAAAGAGAGATCTCCTTTCCTCAAATGGTATTGGAAGCTCATTTGTCACAGCTGGCAACTGGAGTGGTGTCCCCTTACTGAGAGAAGGTCGGGAGTGCACAGTTCAGAGGAGAGGCAAAATTTCCTAAAAGAAAAGGCAGGCTGGGCGTGGTGGCGCACGCTTGTAATCCCTGTGCTTGGGAGGCGGAGACAGAATCGTGCAGGTTCGAAGCCAGCCGCACTGGCTTAAGAGACCCTGTTTCCAAATAAAAATATAAAAAAATGTAGGTCTGGGAGTGTAGCCCGGAGGTAGAAGAGCTTCCAGGAACCCTAGTACCACGAACAAAAGGAAAAAAAGAAAGAAAAGGCAGAATTGCTATCAAAATGACAGTTTCTTTTAACTTTTTGTTTGGAGATGCAAAATTCAACCTGACTCATTAGTATCTTTCTAAAGGCTACCACTTTCCTAGCCTGCTGGTAGTTCTATTGCCAATTTGTTGGTTTTTATTGTTTTATTGTTTGTTTTTGTGGTGCTAGGGGTGGAACCCAGGGGCTTTTCTACCTCCAGGCTACACTCCCAGACCTATTTTATACTTTCTTTGGAAACAGGGTCTCACCAATTTGCTGAGAGCCTCACTAAGTAGTCGAGGCTGGCTTCAAACCTGTGAAAGCCTCCTGTCTCAGCCTCCAAGCGCTGGGATTACAAGTGTGCACTACCACGCCCAGTTTTGATGATTTAAAGAAGTTTATTAAAAGATAGAAATACAGAAGATAGGTACAGCTCCATACCAGACTGGCATGGAGGGGTGATTCGAATGGATACACCCCTTATTGCCAATTTGAAAATCAATAAAATTAACCAGCAATTCTCTGTCTTCCTACTTTATTAAGTGGCCCTAAAAGAAATGGAAGAAAGAACGAGTACATGCAAACCCAGGCAGCCCAGCCTGCCCAGTTTGGGGCTAGATGCCATACCAAGTGACATGAGGTAAACTCAAGGGTACTCAGAGGAAAGGAAGAAGCCAGACTCCTTGCTTCTGGTAGTCAACCATCCTGTACACCCACAGGCAAATTGTGTGTTTGTTTACAGTACTGGGAATTGAACCCAGGGGCATTTTACCTCCAAGCTACACCCCAGCCCTATTTTTTTATATTTTATTTTGAAACATGGTCTCACTACATTGCAGAGGGCCTCATTAAGTAGCTGAGGCTGGTTGGGAACCTGGGATCCTCCTCTCTCAGCCTCCCAAGTACTGGGATTACAAGCCTGCACCTACACAACTGGCTCAAATAGTTATTTTCAAATATGCATTTTGTGAAGTCAAGTATGGTGAAACACACCTATAATTCCACTACTTGAGAGGCTGAGGCAGGAGGATCGTAGATTGTGGTCAGCCACAACAAATTAGCAAGACCCTGTTTCAAAATAAAAAAATTAAAATAAAAAAGTTTGGAAATGCAGCTTATAGTTAAACTGACCCTTGGTTTAATTCCCAGTGTAAAAAAAGAAAAAGAAAGCTGAGGGCGGTGGCGTACTCTTGTAATCCCAACCTTTGGGAGGCTGAGATAAGAGGGTCAGGGTTCATGGACAGCCTCCGCTACTTATTGAGGCCTTTTACAACTTTATGAGACCCTGTTTCAAAATAGAGAATAAAAAATAGGGCTAGGGTTGTAGCTTGGAGATAGAAAGCCCCTGGGTTCCATCCCCAGTACCACCACCAAAAAAAAAAAGAAATGCACTTTATGTTACATGCAGTGGAATCTCTACAGCAGTTTTAAAAGGAAGAATAATATCTGTCTAATAGGCAAACTGGTTTTATCATAATAATTTGTAAGATGAGCCAGGTGTGGTGGCTTACTTTTGTAATCCCTGTGCTTGGGAGGCTGAGACAGGAGGATCACACAGGTTCGAACCCAGCCTCAGCTACTTAGTGAGGCTCTCAGCAATTTAGTTAGACCCTGTTTCCAAATAAAATATAAAATAGGTCTGGGAGTGTAGCCCAGAAGTAGAACCCCTGGGTTCCACCCCCAGTAACACCAAATAATAATAATAATAATAATAATAATAATAATAATAATTTATAAGATACCTACTATAGTATCTCTACTAGACATGGATTATCTCCAATCCTTAAAGCATTACTAGAAGGTAGTTTTTATTATCCTTGTTTCCTGGGTAAAGAAATTGAGAATCAGGCCTTATAACTTGTTTGAGTGGTTGGGATTGAAAAACACCATTCTTTCTGAATCCATTGCCCATTCTTGACCACTGGACATGTCCAAAGCAGAGATGTAAGGTCCTTAGCAAGACAGATGAAATTCACTGTGGAAGCAATAAACTCACAGTGTTGTTACAGATTTCTGGATCCTAGTTCCAAAAACCCCTTGGTATAACTATTTGGTTTTTATGTGTAGACACAACTTAATCAACCTAGTGTTGCTAGGAAGTCATTTG
Organism: Muscardinus avellanarius; assembly: GCF_963383645.1. Lineage (NCBI taxonomy): Eukaryota > Metazoa > Chordata > Mammalia > Rodentia > Gliridae > Muscardinus > Muscardinus avellanarius. The sequence goes on from NC_137805.1 coordinate 42,500,564, forward strand.
CTATAGGTAATGGTTCCTTTACTTAAAACTAAAAAGCCATATTATAGCCAGACATGCTGACACATACCTATAATTCTAATACTTGGGAGGCTGAGTTAGAAAGATCACAGGTTTAAGAGCAGCCTCAACAACTTAGTGAGAATCTAAGCAACATAGCAAGACTCTGTTTCAAGACAAAAAAACATAAAAGGTCTGGGGGTGTATCTTCGAGGTAAAATGCCATACACACCAGAAAAAGTCTTTTGTTTGTTTGTTTGTTTGTTTTGTTTTGAGGTACTGGGGATAGAACCTAGGGGTATTCTACCTCTGAGCTACACCCCCAGCCCTATTTTTTATTCTTTATTTTGAAACAGGGTCTCACTGAGTTGTAAGGGCCTCACTAAGTAGCTGAGGCTGTCTGTGAACGGCGATCCTCCTGTCTCAGCCTCCCAAATGCTGGGTTTACAAGTGTGTGTCACAATGCCTAGCCAAAAAGTCCTATTGTTTTTGATAAGTAATGGTAAATAGGAGTAATCAAGTTGGGTTAGTTGCTTTTGATTTGATCTAACTTCAGTTATGGTTTGGATCCTAGGTTGAACCAGTTGAGGTTGATTGCTGTTGATATTTGATATAATTTGCCTAGAAGGAGGTCATTGAGAAAGGGTGACAGGAAGATTCAAGGTGAGGTACTTCAGAAATAGTATATGAATATTCCTATCTGATTGTGGGGAAGCATTGATTTTTATCAAATTGAACATTTCTCCCCCCAAAATAAAATTGGAATATAAAAAGTACATTTGTTGCAAATAAATTTAAAAAGTAAATAAATAAAAATAATTTATTATCCAGTCATGTAATTCCAGTATTTGGGAGGCTGAGACAGGAGGATCGTAGGTTTGCAGCCAGCCTCAGCTTCTTAGTGAGGCATTCCTTCTGCAACTTAGTGAGACGTTGTTTCCAAATAAAAAGTAAAATAGGGCTAGGGGTGCAGCTTGGAGGTAGAATGCCCCTGGGTTTAATCCCCAGTACCCCCACACACACATCACCTATTATTTTACCAGTTTTAATTATATCTTTTGAGATGTTTTCATACATAAATATAAATTTAAGTAAAATACAATTTAATATTAAGGCCTAAAATAGTCTGGCTAAAATGCTTGATACTTTGGGTGAAATTTTAGTATAATGACGTGTCCTAACCTCATGAAATACAACTTTCAGGTCAGTTCTGATACAAACAGAATGATGGCAAGAGTTTATCGCTGTCGTATATTTGTCTCTAGTTCTGAAAGTATAGATCATTTGAATTACAAAGAAGAAAAGGCATAGGTCCTTCTCTCTTCGTCCCCTGGCACACATGAGCACTCCTCTGTCTCCATTCTACACTGTCTTCTTGTCGAGGCTTACGCATTGTTCTAGGGAGAAGGAACAGGTGGGTCAGAGTGTAGCCATAGGTTGATAGGAGACCAGGGAGGTGGGAACTGTGATATGCACACTCTATCTGAAGCTTCTCAGACATCCTCAGGAATCTGTAGGCAGCAAGGCAGAACAGCCGGGCATGGGGGCACACACTTGTAATCCCAGCATTTGGGAGGCTGAGACAGGAAGATCGTGGTTCTCAGATAGCCTCAGCTACTACTTAGTGAGGCCCTTTGCAACTTAGTGAGACCATTTCAAAAATAAAAGAAAGAAAAATAGAGTTGGGGTTGTAGCTTGGAGGTAGAATGCCCCTGGGTTCCATTCTCAGTACCACCAAAAAAAGAGAAAGAAAGAAAAAGAAAAAACCAGCACTGTCACTAAATGGGAAGATAATCCTTTTATATCCGTGGTATTCTTTAACACAGCTGTGTCCTGGGGGTGACCTGAAGCAAATCAGAACTTCCTTGGGGTCTCGCCTCCAGAAAATCCTTAGGGAACCTTTGAGGATAGCCTCCAGGAAGTTATCTCATCAGCCAAGCTCACAACCTGAATCTAAACGACTATTTTCTTTTCTAATCAACTACTTGATGTTTCTCAATAATAAAATTTAATTACAAGTATACAGTTTCTCTTGGTTCTTTGATCGTCCTAAGTGTTGTCATTGCTGTATAGCCTAAGGCAAGCAGTAGTTAAATATTACGGATATGAGTAATGAGGAAAGGGAACAGTTCAGGGTGACATGCTTGGTGCCGTGGCACACACCTGTACCAGAGGAACCAAGTTCTCGGTCAGCCTCAGCAATGCTGTTTCAAAATAAAAATAAAAATAAAAGTAGTTGGGTGTGGTGGTACATGTCTGTAATCCCAGAACCCAGGCTGAGACAGGAGAATTGCAGGCTTGAGGCCAGCCTCAGCAACTTCAGTGAGATCCTGTTCCATAATAAGCAAAATAGGGCTGGGGGTATATCTCAGGGGCATAATGCCCCTAAGCTCAATATCAAGTGCCGGAGATAAGTAAATTTTAAAAATAGGGCTAGGGATGTAGCTGAGAGGTAGAATGCTCCTGATACCACAAGAAAAAATATAAATAAAAATAAAAGGGTGACATGCTTGGAATTGATGAGAAAGGAGGAAAGAGCTTCCTGCGAATGAATTGAACCAGTGGCTTCCCGCCGTCCACTCTCCTACTCGTGCTGCTGGACCCTCTGCTCCTGGTGAGGCAGCCTAGAGTTTGAAGCTAGAGTGGGACAGATGCCGTAGCTTTTTTGTATATATATAATACCATGCAAAAACATTTTGTGAATAATCAAAAACAAAGTTAAAAAATTTAGAAAAGCATAAAAATAAAGGTTGCCTGTAATTCTGCTACTTGGAGATATCTATATTGTATTATATTTCTTTTCAATTCTTATTTTCTTATTCTGGTTATCAAAAGAGTACATGCAGCCAGGCTGGGTGGCACATGCTATAACACCAGTTACTCAGGAGACTGAGGCAGGAGGATTGCAGGTTTGAGGCCAAAGCCAGCCTGGAGGACTTAGACCCTCAAAATAAAAAGTAAGAATGGCTAAGGTTATAGCTCCTTGCTAGAGTGCCCCTGGGCTCAATCTCTAGTATCACACAAAGAAAGGGGGGGAGCCCAATTCAACTTCATGCTTCTCCCTTAGCCTCGAAGGCTGCCAGAATGTGGTCCCCGACTACCTTGGAGCCTCAGTCCTGTGGTGTCCCTTTATCCCCCACCAGGGAAGCTGGAGCTGTTGCTGACCTACCTTCACTTCCACTCGCTGCTGCTCACGGTTCATGAATAGCCTTTGTTCACTTTTTTTTTTTTTGGTGGTCCTGGGGATGGAACCCAGGGGCATTCTACTTCTGAGCTACACACCCAGCCCTACATTTTATTCTTTATTTTGAAACAGGGTCTCACTGAGTTGCAAAGGACCTCACTAAGTGGCTGAGGCTGTCCCTGAACAGTGATCCTCCTGTCTCAGCCTCCCGAATCCTGGTATTACAAGCGTGCGCCACCGCGCCTGGCTCTTTTGTTCACAGTTTTTCCCTTTGGATCTCTCCTGTTGGTTTGCAGATTGTGCCATGGCACCTTGACTGCTAGGCAAATGCTCTGCCACCGAACAATATCTGAATGTTCCCTTTTATTTGAAGCAGTACTGAGAATTGAACACAGCCTTGCGCATGCTAGGCAAGCACAAGTGCACTACCGTTGAGCTATATTCAGTCTTTGTTATTTTAACTTTTTTTAGACAGAGACTCACTAAGTTGCCCAGGCTGGCCTTGCACTTGGTGATCCTTCTGTCTCAGTCTCCTGAGTAGCTGGAATTATAGATGTGCTCCACATGCCCATCCTGAAGTTGTTTTTTTTTTTTTTTTCATTTCTTTTTTTTTCTTTTTCTTTTTTGCAGTACCAGAGATTGAACCCAGGGGCATTCTGCCTCTGAGCTACACCCTCAGCTCTATTTTTTAATCTTTATTCTGAAATAGGGCCTCACTAGTTAGCTGAGGCTGGCTGTGAACCTGAGATCTTCCTGTCTCAGCTTTCCAAGTACTGGAATTATAGGCATGTACCACCACGCCCAGTGTGTGTGTGTGTGTGTGTGTGTGTGTGTGTGTGTGTGTGTGTGTGTGAAGAGGGGACTAGGACTTGAACCTAGGAGCATTCTACCTCTGCACTATACCTCCAGCTTTATTATATTTTTATTTTGAAACAACTGCACTAGGTTACTAAAAGGCTTGCTAAATTGCTGAGACTGGCCTTAAACCTGTCATCCTCCTGTCTCAGCTCCCAGGTACTGGAATTATAAGTATGCACCACTATGCTTAGCTCTGGGGTTGTTTTTTGTTTGTTTTGGTGGAACCCAGGGGCTTTCTACCTCTGGGCTATACTCCCATACCTATTTTATATTTTATTTGTAAACGGTCTCACTAAGTTGCTGAGAGCCTCACTAAGTAGCTGAGGCTGGCTTCGAACCTGTGCGATCCTCCTGTCTCAGCCTCCCAAGCGCGGGGATTACAAGCGTGCGCCACCATGCCTGGCTTTGGAGTTGGTTTTGAAAGAGGAAGATACAGATTTCAGGTTGACACTACTGCAAAAGAAGTCTTCAGATGAAGAATGTGCTGTGTGACGATGCTAAGAGTAATGGGTGGTTGGTAAAAGTCGATGTCTAAAAGCACTGATTGAACCAGGCTGGAAGGTTTAAGAGGAAAAGGAGAGAAAGGTGAGGCTAGAGTCAAGGAAAATATATTATAAAACTTTAAAAAGGAAATCCGATCTACCGATAGGCAGAAAGCTATCAGTAGTCACTGGTGGATTGTTTTACTGTGAGATAACACAAACGAACTTTCTACCTCTGCACGTGGTTAAAGTAGTGAGAATATTATATGGAGAAAGCATTCTGACGCTGGCGTGGTGGTACACACCTGTAATACGAATACACAGGAGGCTGAGACAAGAGGATCACAGGTGTGTGGCCAGCCTCCACCATCTGAGACTTTCAAAATAAAAAATAGCCAGGCATAGTGGCACACGCTTGTAATCCCAGTATTTGCGAGGCTGAGACAGGAGAATCCAGGTTCTAAGCCAGACTCAGCTTAGTGAGGCCCTCCACAATTTAGTGAAACCCTGTTTCAAAGTAAAATATAAAAAATAGTGCTGGGAGCTGGGCATGGTGGTGCACGCTTATAATCCCAGCACTTAGAAGGCTGAGATAGGAGGATAGCACAGATTCAAAGCCAGCCTCAGCTACTTAGTGAGGCTCTCAGCAACTTAGTGAGAACCTATCTCCAAATAAAGTATAAATATAGGTCTGGGAGTATAGCCCAGAGCTAGAAAAGCCCCTGGGTTTTACCCCCAGTACCACATACACACACACACACACACACACACACACACACACACACACACAATAGTGCTGGGGGTGTAGCTTGGAGGTAGAATGCCCCTGGGTTCAATCCCTAGCGCCACTAATAATAATAATAATAATAATAATAATAATAATATAATAATAATAATAAGCTGGGCATGGTAGTGTATGCTTGTAATCACAGTACTTGGGAGGCTGAAACAGGAGGACCCCAGGTTTAAAGCCAGCCTCGGCAACTTAAGCAAGGCCCTTTGAAACTTAGTGAGACCCTGTTTCCAAATAAGAAATAAAATCTGGTTGGAGGTATAACTTCCAGATAGAATGCCTGCAAGTACCCAAAAAAAAAAAAAAAAATCCCAGTACCAAAAAATATATAAATATAAAATAGGTCTGAGGGCCGGGTGTGGTGGCGCACGCTTGTAATCCCCGCGCTTGGGAGGCGGAGACAGGAGGATCGTGCTGGTACGAAGCCAGCCCCGCTGGCTTAAGAGACCCTGGTTCCAAAAGTAAAAAAGTATAAATAGGTCTGGGAGTGTAGCCTAGAGGTAGAAGGGCTTCCAGGAACCCCAGTACCACCCCCCAAAAAATAAAAGGTCTGAGGGTCTAGCTCAGAGGCTACACACACATACACTCTCTCCTGTATATAAATATAAAATAGGTCTGAGGGTATAGCTTAGAGACAGAATGCCCCTGGGTTCAATCCCCAGCATATCTCTCTCTCTCTCTCTCTCTCTCTCTCTCTCTCTCTCTCTCTCTCTCTCCCTTTCTCTCTCTCTTTCTCTCTCTCTCTCTCTCTCTGTCTCTGCCCAGCTAAAAGAAAAACATCTTATAATTAAAACTATACCCAAAGCTCGTATTGTAGCCTACAGTATAAAATTCCATACTAATAAAAATGTCGGAGCCGGCCGGGTGTGGTGGCGCACACTTGTAATCCCTTTGCAACTCAGTGAGACCCTGTTTGAAAATAAAGAATAAAACATAGGGCTGGGGTATAGCTCAGAGGTAGAAGGTCCCTGGGTTCCACCCCCAGTACCACAAAAAAAAAAAAAAGAAAAAAAATGTTGGAAGCCAGGTGTGGTGGCACACGCTCGTAATCTCAGTACTTGGGAGGCTGAGATAGGAGGATCATGCAGGTTCAAAGTCATCCTCAGCTACTTAGTGAGGCTCTCAGCAACTTAGACCCTGTTTCCAAATAAAATATAAAATAGGTCTGGGAGTGTAGCCCGGAGGTAGAAAGCCCCTGGGTTCCATCCCCAGTATCACCCAAAAAAAAAAAAAAATGTTAGAGCCGGGCAAGGTGGTGCACACTTGTAATCCCAGCATTCGGGAGGCTGAGACCGTAGGATCATGGTTTACAGACAGCCTCAGCTACTTAGTGAGGCCCTCCACAACTTAGTGAGACCCTGTTTCAAAATAAAGAATAAAAAATAAAGTTGGGGGTGTAGCTTCGAGGTCGAATGCCCCGGGGTTCCACCCCCAGACTCACACACACAAAAAATGTTGGCATTTCCTAGGATATTTTACAAGCTTACCTAAATTATTTTAGACTGGCCAGCAAGGGGAAATAGTAGTAACAAGTATGAAATAATCATAATTTTATCAAGTTTTGAGATACAAGTCAGAATGGATCATGCTACTCAGCTGAAGGAAGAGGACTAAAGGAAAAGGTAAAAGTGGCTATTATCAAATAATGGCAATGTCCCTAACTCCTTAATTCTTAGTTTTTCTTTAATGGTAATAGGGATTGAACCCAGAGACATTCTACCTCCAAGCTACATGCCCAGCCCTTTTTTACTTTTTGTTTTGAAAGAGTCTTACTAGCTTGCCAAGAGTTTCACTACCTCACTAAAGCTATCCTGAAACCTGTGATTCTCCTGTTACATTCCCAAGTACTGGGATTACAGGTGTGCACCATCACACCCAGCCTTTTAAATTCTTAAGGGGACTCCGATTAAGACTATATCTGTAGCCGGGCGAGGTGGCGCACGCTTGTAATCCCAGCATTCGGGATGCTGAGACAGGAGGACCGTGGCCCACAGACAGTCTCAGTTACTTAGTGAGGCCCTCTGCAACTCATTGAGACCCTGTTTCAAATAAAGAATAAAAAATAGGGCAGGGGGTTGTAGCTTGGAGGTAGAATGCCCCTGGGTTCCATCCCCAGACCCACACACACAGAAAAAAGACTACATCTGCTGGGCGTGCTGGCGCACACTTGTAATCCCAGCATTCGAGAGGCTGAGACAGTAGGATCGCGGTTTGCGAACAGCCTCGGCTACTTAGTGAGGCCCTTTGCAGCTCAGTGAGACCCTCTTTCAAAATAAAGAATAAAAAATAGGGCTGGGGGTGTAGCTCAGAGGTAGAATGCCCCTGGGTTCCATCCCCAGTAACCCCCCCCCCACACACACACACACAAAGACTACATCTTTTTTTGGGAGGGAGAAGCAGCCCAGGGAAAGAAGTATCGCAAGCACCTATATGATTTCAGATGTCTTATAAGCCTAGGGAATAAACAGGTCATATTACAAAGTACACAGCCTTGGAATTGGTAACCAGAGCCTGTGGCAGAACCTTGGGCTCTGCCTTGGACCCAGGCTCATTGTGGGGTCACACTCTAGAATGCTGGGGAAGGATGTGTCACTAGAGAAAGACCCTGTGAGACAGATGATAGTGGACCAGAGCATAGGGTGGCAGTAGCTCACTCCTGCATTGGCCTAACACTGAGCCAGCTTCATAGCCAGCTTCGCTGCCCCTCATCATACAGACTCTTCAAGGTGTTCACGCTCAAGTTTACAAAGGATGCTTATAGACATTTCCACAGGGGTGAGTGCCTCCTTTCTCTTCGTTCTCTATTCTGCTCAGATTTTTGTTTTGGTTTGGTTGTTTTGGTGGTGCTGGGGGTAGAACCCAGGGACATGTAGACTACCTTCAATCTACATTCCTAGCCTTATTTTACTTTTTATTTGCCAAGGCTATTTCAAATCTTCGATCTGCCTGTTTTAGCATCCCAGTTACTGGGATTATAGGCCTGTGCCACCATGCCCGGCTAGAACATTTATATTTATGTGCTTAGAAGATGAAGAACAGCTTTATAAGATGTTGACCGCTATGTGCTGCTCTAGAGAGGGCAACAAATAGAGCCTAGCACTCTTGGCCCTTAGACACTTTGGTTTACATGAAGGCTTGTCATTGTGGGAGTAGGGGCTAAGAGCTCCCTAAAAGGTTAGGATTTGGTAAGGAGCTAACTCTTGTATGGAGTGGGGAGGTCCTGAGGATTGAACCTAGGGGCATTCTCGAATCTACACCCCCAGCCCTATCTTATCATTATTATTATTATTATTATTATTATTATTATTATTTTATTATCATGATGATGGTGGTGGTGGTGATGCTGTACTAGGGATGGAACCGAGGGGCATACTGCCTCTGAGCTATACCCCCAACTGTTTTAATTCTTTTTATTTTGAAACCGGGTCTCACTGAGTTGCAGAGGGCCTCACTAAATAGCTGAGGCTGTCCGCAAACTGCAATCCTCCTGTCTCAGCCTCCCAAATGCTGGGATTACAAGTGTGCACCACCACACCTGGCTCAGTCTTTTTATTTTTGAAACAGGGTCTCACTGATTGCGAAGGTCCTCGCTAAGTAGCTGAGGCTGTCTGCTAACTGCAGTTCTCCAGTCTCTGCCCCCTAAATGCTGGGATTACAAGCGTGCGCCATCATGCCTGGCCTTTTTATTTTTATTTATTTATTTTTTAACTTTAGAACGGGGTCTCACGAGGTCATGAGAGCCTCACTGCTTGATAAGGCTGTCCTTGAACCTGTGGTCCTCCTCTGTCAGCCTCCCAGTACTGGATCACAGGCCTGGCCCTCCACAGCCAGCTTTTATTTTTCATTTTGAAATGATCTCACAAAGTTGCTGAGGGTCCCCCTCAGTTGTTGAGGCTGGACTCGAACTTGTGATCCTCCTGCCTTAGCCTCCCAAGTAACTAGGATTATAGACATGTGCCACTATGACCGACTGTTTTCTTTTTTTTCTTTTTTTTTTTTTTTTGACATTATCAGGATTGCAGTACCCATCTTTTTTGTGGTACCAGGGATGGAACCAGGAGCATTTTACCTCTTGGATACACCCTCAGCCTTATTTTTTATTCCTTATTTTGAAACAGGGTCTCACTGAGTTGTAAAGGGCCTAAGTAGTAGCTGAGGCTGTCAGCAAACTGCAGTCCTCCTATCTCAGCCTCCCAAATGCTGGGATTCCAGGCATGCACCACCATGCCCGGTTTGCAATGCCCATCTTTGCACATGCCTTTTGTGTGTGTAACCATGTTTGAGAATTTATCTAGATTATACCTAAAGCTAAAATTGGTGTAGGGTAGGCACTTTCACTAGAAATTACCAAGTTGTTCTAATTACAAGTTATAATTGTTCCAGTTTAAATACTTACCAGTAGAGTGTACGAGTTATTACTTTTCAACATTATGGTGTGTGTTAAACAGCATCTCATTGAATTTAATTTGTACTTTTCTGATTGCGAAGTTAATATCTATCTTAATTTTGTATCACAGTACCCTATTTTTGTGTATCTATATGATTGACTATAAGGATTGAATATAAGGATTGAATCCAGGCGCATTCTACCTCTGAGTTACATCCTCAATCCTATCTGAGTCCTATTTTTTTTTTTCTTCTTTCTTTTAAACATGGTCTTGATAACCTGCTGAAACTAGCCATGAACCTGTGATCCTTCTGTCTCAGTCTCCCAAGTACTGGGATCACAGGCTTGCACCACCATTCCGGCTCCTTTTTTTTTTTTTTTTTGTATTATTACAAGCTATTATTATGGGTTGGTTTGTGCGTGTATTCATTGTGTACCTCCCTATCTAGAACACAATATTTATAAAGGCAGGAATCACATCTCTCTGGTGTGATGTTTTATTTTCAGAGGTTAGTCCAGAGTCTTCCAGATAGTAGGGGTTCAATAAATAATCTTTTTTGTGTGTGATACTGGAGATTGAACCCATGGGCGCTCCACCTCTGAGCTACATTCTCAGCCCTTTTTGTTTTTTATTTAGAAATGAGGTCTCACTAAATTACCGTGAGCTGACCTGATCACTGTGAGGCAGTCCTCCTGCCTCAGCCTCCCAGATGTGCACTACCATGCCGGCTTCAATAAGTAAATATTTAATGAATGAACCTGGGAGATTAACTGTAAGAGAAACACTCTTACAGTAACAGGAATTTATTCAGTAAGTCTGGAATTACTGTAAGAGAAATATTTATACAGTAAGAGATTTATTTCTTTATATTTCTCCTAACTCCTATGCTTTTTTGCATGTCCAATTCACAGTGGCTGATTGTTCATCTCTTTACTTTCCTTGTTAAAGCCTTTGAATAGGAGGCATTTGTAGCAGAGAATAGCAGAAACATTGAATTAAGCTTGATTTGATAGAAATATCTATCTGCTTCAGCCTAGGGCCTATCATTTGTGATATACTAATGTCCAGATAGCCTGAGATTTTCTTCTGTGTCTCACATCATAGAAGAAGCCAGAGCTCTGATGAGGTTTGTTATTAGATAAAAAATTAAGTTGGAAGCTCAGAGAGTTAATCTTATCTAATCTGAGATTTTCTGAGATAGGTTCGGACTTTGTCAGCAAAAATTCACTGGGCTAAACATGGCAGTTTATTTTTTAGAAATATAAGAGTTGGCTAGCTGGGCATGGTGGCACATGCTTGTAATCCTTGTAATCCTAGTACCTTGGAGGCTGAGAGATAGGAGGATCACAAGTTCACAACCAGCCTCAGCTACTTAGTGAGGCCCACTGCAATTTAGGCTCTGTTTCAAAATAAAGAATAAGAAATAGGGCTGGGAGCGTAGCTTCTAGGCAGAATACCCCTGGGTTCAATACTCAGTACTACAAAAAAAAAAAAAAAAAAAAAAAAGTTGGCTAAGCATGGTGGCACAGACCTATAATCTCAGTGCTTAAGAGGCTGAGATAAGAGGATTGTAGGTTTGAGGCCAGCCTCAGAAACTCAGTGAGATCCTCTTTCAGAATAAAAAACAAAGAATTTTGGGGGTATAGCTTAGAAGTAGAATACTTCTGGGTTCAATCCAAAGGAGGGAGGGAGAGAGTTGGAGAGGACTAAAATAGACTCAGCTCTTTTTTCTAGAGAGGACTAGACTGAACTCAGTTCCTTTTCCTGGAAAGGACGAGAATAAACTCAGCTCCTTTTTCTGTGATTCCTTTCTTTCCAGCTCATCACTCTTCACGCTGCAGCCACTCCCAGCAGCACTGACATTGAGCTTTCTTTAGTTCCCGGACTCTGCTTTGAGAATATCTTAAGCCTTACTCATCGCTCTGGCTAGAATCCTCTGGGGTCCAGGGAACAAGCCCACCCGGTCTAGCTTAAACCAGAGGCGATCCAGGGATGGCTCAGGCTTTAGGAGCACACACTCAGCTAGAACCCAGAGTTGGAATGGTGGAAATGCCCACTAAAAGCTCCCAAGTTTACTTGTTTTTTCAAGAAAAGAACCAAGCTGAAGACCGAATTTCTTATTCCCAATTACAAATTCTGAGGGAACAATTCGGGCCCAGCATGATAGTTACTTTCCTGACTCCAGGAAGTTATTGCCAAAATGTGGTGTACTATAAACATGACATCCAAAAGCCACTCCTGTTGGCAGGTACACCCATAGGTTATCCATTGCTGAGTGTGTGTTCAGAAGCTTCGAAGCCTCTGACATTTTATTTTTATTTTTATTTATTTATTTTATTATTATTATTATTTTTTTTTTTTTTGGTGGTACTGGGGGTGGAACCCAGAGGCTTTCTACCTCCGGGCTATATTCCCAGACCTTTTTTATATATTTTATTTGGAAACAGGGTCTCACTAAGTTGCTGAAAGCCTCACTAAGTAGCTGAGGCTGGCTTCGAACCCGTGCGATCCTCCTGTCTCAGCCTCCCAAGCGCGGGGATTACAAGCCTGCGCCACCACGCCCGGCAGCCTCTGACATTTTATCCAGCAACTTCTTTGTATCTTCTGTCTGCTTGACTTTTCTTTCCCCAACTCTTACCTGGCTCCTTGACCAACTTGCTGATCTCCTTTTTATAGCCAGTTGCAGGTGTGTTCTCAACAGATCCCTGACTTTCAGACTCCTAAGAAAGCTTTGAAGATGACAAAGTGTATTTTTTGTCTATTTATTTGCTTATCTCTCTGTTCATCTAGAATGGTTCAAAAGTACAAATCTAGGTATAGTACAACATCTTTCTGGTGTGCTTATAGTGCATTAATATGCCCCAGCTAGTAAAAAGTGATGAGGAGGCAGGAATGATGAAACTTGGGCAACCTGGAGAGTTTATTCTGCCTTTGCCTGAGACCTTACGTTCTCTTGTTACAGGAACATGACATAGAAACAACTCACGGTGTGGTGCATGTCACTATCAGAGGTCTGCCGAAGGGAAACAGGCCAGTTATCCTGACATACCATGATATTGGGCTCAACCGTATGTATTTGATTTTATACCTCCCCTCTTTTTCATAATACTTAATCTTAGCCAGGTGTAGTAGTAGTACATGCTTGTAATCCTAGCACTTGGGAGGCTGAGACAGGAGGATCGCAGGTTTGAGTCCAGCCTCAGCAACTTAGTGAGCAACTCAGCAACCCTGTTTCAAAATAAAAAATAAAATAAGGCTGAAGGTGTAACTCAGAGGTAGAATGTCTCTAGGTTCAACCTCCAGTACAAAAATAGCAGTAATAATACCTAATCTTTATATAATTAAAAATAATATTCTAGACATAGTGGTGCATACGTGTAATCCCAGTACCTGGAAGACTGAGAGAAGAGGAGTATGATTTAAGGACAGCCTCTACAACAGAGACTCTCAGCGACCTAGCAAGACCCTGTTTCAAACTAAAAACTAAAATAGGGTGAGGGAGAACTCCCCCGCGTCAATTCCCAGTGCCACACACACACGTAAATTGTATTCTAATCAAACAGGTATTCCCCTCTGTCTTAACCTTCCCTCCTTATCACTGTCTTCATTAGTGGCAGGGTTCAAGTTTGTGGGCAGTATACACGGAGAGTGTTTTGGAGGATACTGGAATTATAGCTCAGCTTTGTGTCGTATCCTATAAAGGATTGAAAATTATATGCAGAATTGATTAAGAAAGTAGAACTAAACCAGTCATGGTGCCGCACACTTGTAATCCCAGCATTTCTGAGGCGGAGACCAGAGGATCCCAGTTCGTGGACAGCCTAAGCTACTTAGTGAGGCCCTTAGCAACTCTGTGAGACCCTATTTCTAAAAATAAAAAAGGCTGGCTGGGCGTGGTGGCGCACGCGTGTAATCCCCGCACTTGGGAAGCGGAGACAGGAGGATTGTGCAGGTTTGAAGCCAGCCGGGCTGGCTTAAGAGACCCTGTTTCCAAATTTAAAAAATATAAAAATGGGTCTGGGAGTGTAGCATGGAGGTAGAAGGGCTTCCAGGAACCCCAGTACCACAAATAAATAAATAAACAAACAAACAAACAGGCTAAAAAATAGGACTGGGGGTATAGCTCAGAGGTAAAATGCCCCTGGGTTTCCATCCCAGTACTGAAAAAAAAAAAAAAGAAAGGAAGGAAGGAAGAAGGAAGGAGTAGCAGGGCATGGTGGTGCACGCCTCTAACCTCAGTACTTGGGAGGCTGAGACAAGAGAATCACAGGTTTGAGGACAGCTTCAGCAACTGAAAGTAGAACTGAAGTCATTTTTTTTTCAAGTTTATACTTTGGTTTTTTCATGTTTAGGTTAGAAAATCCAGTTTGACGCTGGGTGTGGTAGCACATGCTTGTAATCCTAGTACTTGGGAGGCTGAAACAGGAGGCTCACAGGTTCAAAGCCAGCATCAGCAATTTAGTGAGACTGTTAGCAACTCTGTGAGACTCTGTTTCTAAATAATAAAATAAAAAGGGCTGGGATGTATCTTGGAGGTAGAATGCTCCTGGGTTTAATCCCCAGTACCACCCAAAAAAAAGAAAGAAAGAAAAAGAAAATTGTTATGGGCACTTCATTGAATTAGTAGAAGCATCCTTTCTCTAGCCTGTGATCAGTGACTTTTAGTGGCCTTATTTCTAGATGATAAAGGTCTTAAGCATCCCTTCTCGAAAAATTCAAAAGGCAGAATGCTCCAAAGTCTGCAACTGAGTGTCAACATGTTGCCACAAGTGGGAAAGGCCCCACCTGCTCTTGTGTGATGGGTCCCAGTGTACACTAAATACTCCAAAATATCATATATAACTACCTCCAGGCTATGTATATCAGGTGTATATGAAATATGAGTTTCATGTTAGACAAGATATCTCATTACATAAGTGCAGATATTCTAAAATCTTAAAACCATAACACTTCTGGTCCCAGGTATTCCATATAAGCACAGAAGGTAGAAATTAAAAGAAGCTGCTGGCCGGGCGTGGTGGCGCACGCTTGTAATCCCCGTGCTTGGGAGGCAGAGACAGGAGGATTGCGCAGGTTTGAAGCCAGTCTCTCTGGCTTAAGAGACACTGTTTCCAAATGAAAATATAAAAATAGGTCTGGGAGTGTAGCCCGGAGGTAGAAGGGCTTCCAGGAACCCCAGTACCACCAAAAAGAAAGAAAGAAAGAAAGAAAGAAAGAAAGAAAGAAAGAAAGAAAGAAAGAAAGAAAGAAAGAAAGAAAGAAAAGAAGAAGAAGAAGAAGAAGAAGCAGCAGCAGCAGCTGCCCCTTCTGGCATCCTAGCAGTTTTGTCAAGGACAAACTCCCACCTTGTGAATATAAGCAGCTCAAAATATTCACTCTAGCCATGCTCCTGGGGTATAGTGAGCGTGTCTTCATAGATAGCAGAATAAGGTACATGAGAAATAGCAGCAGTGTGAGGTTGATCATTGTGTGTAACACCAAGAACCAACAAACATCCACAAGGTGGTTCCCATTCTGTAGCTGTTGTGTGGAACTGAGAACTAGGTGTTTTCAGGTCATCTGAGGTGCTGCCAACTCAGCCTCAAGGGCAGCCGGCACCAGATGGCTTGTCAGGCACCTCAATTTAGTGGAGTGGTGAGTAAAACAAACTGAAAGAAATATGATAGAGCATTGACTGAGTGGAGGGAAATTGAAGAGAAATGGAGGGCCTGGGACTCATGGGTATTTTTTCTTGTAGATAAAACCTGTTTCAACACATTCTTTAACTTCGAGGATATGCAAGAAATCACCCAGCACTTTGCTGTCTGTCATGTGGATGCCCCAGGCCAGCAGGAAGGTGCACCACCTTTTCCAACTGGGTAAGGCCGTAGACAAGACCTTCTAAAAAGCAAATGACCGAGATCTTTTTGGGGGGGTTGGTACTGGGGATGGAACCCAGGGGCATTCTACCTCCAAGCTATACCCCCAGCCCTATTTTTTATTCTTTATTTTGAAACAGGGTCTCACTGAGTTGCAGAGGGCCTCACTCAGTAGCTGAGGCTGGCCATGAACTGCAGTCCTCCTGTCTCAGTCTCCCAAATGCTGGGAGTCCAAGCGTGCGCCACACACCCAGCTTATGACTAGGCTTTTGTAGGAGCCGTAGTGTGTGCTTCCCTCCCACTGGATTTTAACACAGCCAGCGGGTCATGCTCATCACCCCACTGTCCTCACGTTTTGTCTCATTGGTTTGAGAACTGTAGCTTCCTCTGATCCCAGAAATATTTGGGTTCTTTTACTTTCTTCATAGCGTGGCAGTCACAGAAAATACACAGCATGCCACAGTCCTTTCCAAGTGCCACATCACTCCCTTTGAGCCTTTGGTAAAAGGAAATATGTTTCTCAGCCTCCTGTACTGATGTAGCTCTTCTAGTCCCGGGTCTGCAAGTGCTCTCTAACTCAGCAGGCTTCCTTCTGGATTTCAGGTATCAGTACCCCTCGATGGATGAGCTGGCTGAAATGCTGCCTCCTGTTCTTACCCACTTAAGGTAGGTTTATTCTATAGTCTTTGTTTGTTTTGCTATGTCAAGGATTGAACTCAGGGCCTCAGTGCTTTACCAGTGATCTGTTTAGCCCCATCATATGTTTTTTGGTTTTTTACTTTCTACTTTGTGTTTGTTCCAGCAGATACAATGATGAGCCAAACAGAATAGTCACTATTCTCATTGAGCTTTGTTGAAGGGGGCAGTTAACAAATAAACAAACCAATAATCGAGCCGGGCGTGGTGGTGCACGCTTGTAATCCCAGCATTCGGGAGGCTGACACCGGAGGATCGCAGTTCGTGGCCAGCCTCAGCTACTTAGTGAGGCCCTCTGCAACTCAGTGAGACCTGGTTTCAAAATAAAGAATAAAAAATAGGGCAGGGGGTGTAGCTTGGAGGTCGAATGCCCTGGGTTCCATCCCCAGACCCGTTAAAAAAAAAAATCATAAGCCGGGCGTGGTGGCGCACGCTTGTAATCCCCGCGCTTGGGAGGCGGAGACAGGAGGATCGCGCAGGTTCGAAGCCAGCCGTGCTGGCGTAAGAGACCCTGTTTCAAAAATATAAAATAGGTCTGGAAGTGTAGCCCGGAGGAAGAAGGGCTTCCAGGAACCCCAGTACCACCAAAAAAAAAAAAAAAAAAAAAAAAAATCATAAGCCGGGCGTGGTGGCGCACGCTTGTAATCCCCGCGCTTGGGAGGCAGAAACAGGAGGATCGCGCAGGTTCGAAGCCAGCCGCGCGCGCTGGCTTAGGAGACCCTGTTTCCAAATAAAAATGTTAAAAAAAATAGGTCTGGGAGTGTAGCCCAGAGGTAGAAGGGCTTCCAGGAACCCCAGTACCACCAAAAAAAAAAAAAAAAAAAAAATCATAATAGTGGGAGGAGCTGAGTGTCCTGGTGGCACCTGTGATACCAGTACCAGGAATGCTGAGACAGGTGGATCACAGGTTCAAGGCCGGCAGCCAGAAGTAACTTAGGAAGACCCTGTTTCAAAATAAAACAGGGCTGGGGGTAGAACTCAGAAAACACCCCTGGGTTTACTCCCCATTACTACACACACATATAGATACAAGTCATCAAGAGTATTCTGATAGAAGATATCTTATGATGTCGAGCGTGGTGGCACATCCTTGTAATTCCAGCATTTAGGAGGCTGCAACAGGAGGATCGCAGTTCATTACTTAGTTCCCCGGTACCACAAACACACACACACACACACACACACACACACACACACACACACACACACGGGGAGAGCGTGAACACGAACCTCAGCTACTGAGTGAGACCCTGTTTCAAAAAAAAAAAAAAAATAGGGCTGGGGATATAGCTCAGAGTTAGAATGCCCCTGGGTTCCATCCCCAGTACCAAAAAAAAAAAAAAAATCTTATGATGAAAAAGTAGAATACTCATAAATAAGGCTAGTGAATGCCTCTCAAAGAAGGTGTCATGTAGGTTAAGACCTGGAAGATAATAAGCTACCTAGAGGGCATGTCAGGATGAGAGGACTCCAAGCAGAAAACTAACAAGCAGAACAAATTAAAGAAGGTCTGGGGTGAGATTCAAAAAAACAGACAAGGGCCAAAGTACATGGGTCTAGCAGATCAGGTGAGAATTTGTAATTTTATTCATAAGTATAAAACAAAGGCACAGAAGGAGTTTAATCAGAGGAATAATATACAATGTACTCTTTTTTTTTTTTTTTTTTTTCTGTACTGGGGATGAAACCCAGGAGCATTCTAAAGTGACACCCCCAGCCCAGCCCTATATTTTATTCTTCTTTTTTTTTTTTTTTTTTTTTTTTTTTGCGGTACTTGGGATAGGACCCAGGGGCATTCTACCTCTGAGCTACACCACCACCATCCCTATTTTTTATTCTTTATTTTGAAACAGGGTTTCACTGAGTTCCAAAGGGTCTCACTAAGTAACTGAGGCTGGCTGAGAACCGTAATCCTCCTGTCTCAGCCCCTCAAATGCTGGGATTACAAATGTGTGCTACCACGCCTGGCTACACAATTTACTCTTTTAAAATAACTCTTAGCTGGGCGTAATCTCAGCATTCGGGAGGCTGAGACCCGGAGGATCGCGGTTCGCGGACAGCCTCAGCTACTTAGTGAGGCCCTCTGCAACTCAGTGAGACCCTGTTTCAAAATAAAGAATAAAAAATAGGCAGGGGATGTAGCTCGGAGGTTGAATGTCCCTGGTTCCATCCCCAGACCCGCAAAATAATAATAATAATAATAATAATAATAATAGTAATCCCCGCACTTGGGAGGCTGAGACAGGAGGATCGCGCAGGTTCGAGGCCAGCCTCAGCTACTTAGTGAGGCTCTCAGCAACTCAGTGAGACCCTGTTTCCAAACAAAATATAAAATGGATCTGGGAGTATAGCCCAGAGGTAGAAAGCCTCTGGGTTCCACCCCCAGTACCACCAAAAAAATTAAAAAATTAAAAATAAAAAAAATAAAATTGAACTTACCAATTTTAAGGATGAAAACTAACACCACACAATTTAATATGAACTGGCTCAGTTTACATAAGGATTTCTATTTGGAAATAAAGTTGGCAGAATCCATAAAAAAGGATTTTTGTGTGTGTGTGTGTGTGTGTGTGTGGTACTGGGGGTGGAACCCAGGGGCTTTTCCACCTCTGGGCTATACTCCCAGACCTATTTTATACTTTATTTGGAAACAGGGTCTCACTAAATTGCTCAGATTCCTCACTACATAGCTGAGGCTGGCTTCGAACCTGTGCGATCCTCCTGTCTCAGCCTCCCAAGTACTGGGATTACAAGCGGGAGCCACCACATTCAGCTCAAAAGAGAAAACTTTTAAAAAATTGAATTTGAAACCAGGTGTGGTGGCGCACGCTTATAATCCCTGCGCTTGGGAGGTGGAGACAGGAGAATTGCACAGGTTGGAAGCCAGCCGCGCTGGCTTAGAGACCCTGTTTCCAAATAAAAATATAAAATGGGTCTGGGAGTGTAGCCCGGAGATAGAAGGGTTTCCAGGAACCCCAGTACCAACAAAAAATAAAAAATAGATAAATAAAAATAAATAAAACAAAAATTGAATTTGAAAGTAAGTCACGGAACCGAGCATGGTGGCGCACACTTGTAATCCCAGCATTTGAGAGGCTGAGACAGGAGGATCCACACCAAAAAAAAGTAAGTCGTGGAACCTGGGCATGGTGGCACATACCTGCAGGCTGAGATAGGAGTATCACAAGTACAAAACAAGCCTGGGCAATTTAGCAAGACCCTGATTAAAAAAATAAAATGGAGCCAGGCATGGTGGTATGTTGCTTGTAATTCCAGTACTTGGGAGGCTGGAACAGGAGGATGACAGCTTCACTGCCAGCCTCCGCAACCTAGTGAGATCGTTTCAAAATAATAAGATAAAATAAGGCTGGGTGTATAGTGTAGAGATAGAATGCCTCTGGGTTCAATCCTCAGTGCCACAAAAATTAATTAAATTAAAATAAAATGAAGCTGGGCATAGTGGCACGTACCTATAATCCCAGTACTTGGGAGGTTAAGACAGGAGGATAACATGTTTGAGGACAGCTTCAGCAAATAATGAGACTCTCATCAACCTAGCAAAACTCTGTTTCAAAATGAAAATAAAATAGGGCTGGGGGTGTAGCTTGAAGGTAGAATGCCCCTGACTTCAATCCCCAGTACCATACACACAAAAATAATTAAAATAGGTACGGTGGCACACACCTGTAATCCTAGCCTTGGAAGGCTGAGACAGGATTACAGGTTCAAGGCCAGTTTCAGCAACCTAGTGAGACTCTGTTTTAAAATAAAAAATAAAATAGGACCGGAAGCTGGGTGTGGTGGCACATACTTGTAATCCCAGTACTTGAGAGGCTGAGACTGGGGGATCACTGTTTCACGGACAGCCTCAGCTTCAGCTACTTAGTGAGGCCCTCTGCAACTTAGTGAGATCTTGTTTCAAAATAAAGAATAAAAAATAGAGCTGGGGGTATAGCATGGAGTTAGAATGCCCCTGGGTTCCATCCCCAGTACTACAAAAAAAAAAAAAAAAAAAAAAGAAAGAAAGAAGAGAAAGGCCGGAGGTGTAGCTCAGAAGTAGAATGCCTCTGAGTTCAATCCCTAGTACCAAAAAAATAAAACAACATAAAATGAACTGGAGACATAATTCAGTAGTAGAGTGCTTGCCTAGCTTGAAGGCCCTGAGTTCAATCCCCAGTACCATAATAAGTAATATAAAAAGTAGGCCATGGTATCCTGATTTTATGGGTAGGAATTGATTCATGAGGGAGTTGATTTTTTTGTGTGTGTGTGTGGTAGTGGAGATGGAACCCTTCTACTTCCAGGCTATACTCCCAGACCTATTTTATATTTTATTTGGAAACATGGTCTCTTAAGCCAGCAAGGCTGGCTTTGAACCTGCGCAATCCTCCTGTCTCCGCCTCCCAAGCACGGGGATTACAAGCGTGTGCCACCAGGCCTGGCACTTAGAGAGTTTTAAAAGCTTGCCCAGAGCTGGGTGTGGTGGCACAGGCCTGTAATCCCAGTACATGGGAGGCTGAGACAGGAGTAGAGTAGGTTTGAGGACAGTCTCAGCAAGTAGTGAGACTCATCAACCTCATGAGACCTTCTTTCCAAATAAAAATAAAATTTTTATTTTTATAAATAAAGAGGTAGAATTCCCCTGGGTTCAATCCCCAGTACCACCAATAAATTAAAAAAAAAAAGGGCTTGCCCAAAGGAGCCCAGATGGACATCTGTCCAGTAGGTATTGCTATCTACAAATGAAGTTGAATTGCTTTATTGTCTGTCTGTCCCATCCACAGTCTGAAATGCATCATTGGGATTGGAGTTGGAGCTGGAGCCTACATCCTCAGCAAATTTGCAGTAAGTATGGCAGATTAGTCTCAATACCCTCGAGGTACTGCCTGGATCGCAGCCATTGCTGCTATGTTAAATAATCAGGCACCAGCCTGGTGTGGTGGTGCACGCTTGTAATCCCAGCATTCGGGAGGCTGAGACCGGAGGATCGTGGTTCGCGGACAGCCTCAGCTACTTAGGCCCTTTGCAACTCAGTGAGACCCGGTTTCAAAATAAACAATAAAAAATAGGGCAGGGGGTGTAGTTCAGAGGTCGAATGCCCCTGGGTTCCATCCCCAGACCCGGGGGGAAAAAAATAATAATCAGGCACTGCTTTGGGTCTTATGTCAGTTTTTCTGATTCTGTCAGATTCTATCAGCTCCAGATACAGATTTGTATAAAGCCTTACTTTGTGCTTAAAAGACAGGAAAAACCATAAATTTGGTTAGTATATTGTCTGTAAAAATGCCTAGATACAATTTATGATGGAGTTCTGTATAGTCATTAGAGCATATAATGACACATGACTTGTATATATTATAATGTAGCAAAAAAGTTACAATACAGGTTCACATAAAGTTTACCATAGTCATAGGAAAGGACTGGAAAGAAATGGACCAAAGTATTAATAGGGACTGTGAGCAATATGATGTGAGATTTTATTTCGTACTTCTTATTTGTTTATCAAACTCTAGTGAACATAATCAGTGTAATCAGAGGAAAAAAGTAAATGGAGAGTTTTAAGCTTACAAGGATGTGTTCCTATTTAAGGAACCTTTTTTGAAATATTTCCTGGGTAATGGAGAGTATTTTGGGGATTGTGTCACCTATTCAAATGGTTTCAGAAAAAATAACCTCAGAAGCCCTTATTGGGGAAAAAGATGAGTAAGAAACATCCCATGAGCCTGAGCAGTTTCTATGCCAGAAGTTCTAGGGCTTTTCCACCCAGGGAGACCCACTGTGAGTTCAACTGCTGCCCAAGTGAGAAAGTGTCATAGGTAGAATGCCTCTGGATTCAATCTCCAGTACTACAAAAATAAAATAAAAAACTGCTTTCCAAATGCTAAGTCAGATTTCAAAAGCTATTTTCTACATATTCTTCCTAGCACCTTTCTATAGTCTTACTTTCAGACATAAAGCATTAGGCATAGTCTAACAAATGGGCTGGGCTTATAACTCAGTGATAGAGTCTTTTGCCTACTGCAAAAAAAAAAAAAAAAGGAAAGAAAATTACAATCCATTGTGCTGCAGCTGTTTTAGAGGAATGGTGGGAGTGGGAGCCTCATGCTGTCGTCTTTGTCTCCCCCTTCAGCTCAGTCATCCAGAGCTCGTGGAAGGCCTGGTCCTCATCAACGTTGACCCGTGTGCTAAAGGCTGGATTGACTGGGCAGCTTCCAAAGTAAGTACCAAGTGAAGAGAAGCATCATTCCCTCTCTTGGTCCCTTCTGAAAACAGCTTAACTTTTCCTTTTCCTTGAGGCAGATGTACGGTTAAGGACAAAAAGATTTAGATATACAACTTGATGAGTGTTTACATATGTAATCACCACCCAATCCGTATATAAACTGTTTCCAACTCTCTCGGGGTCTCCTTGTGACTCTTGCTAATTGATACTTCTTCCCATAAATAACCTTATTCTGTATTTTTTGTATGTGTGTATGATACTGGGGATGGAATCCAGGAGCAGTCTACCTCTGAGATATATCTCCTAGCCCTATTTTTATTCTTTGTTTTGAAACAGGGCCTCACTAAGTTGCAGACGGTCTCACCTAAGTAGCAGAGGCTGGCCATGAACCTGCGATCCTCCTGTCTCAGCCTCCCAAGTACTGGGATGACAGGCATGACAGGCATGTGCCTCCTGCCCAGCTTTTTTTTTTTTTTTTTTTTTTTTTTTTTTTTTTGTGGGGTTCCTGGAAGCCCTTCTACCTCTGGGCTACACTCCCAGACCTATTTTTATACTTTTTTTATTTGGAAACAGGGTCTCTTAAGCCAGCCTTGCTGGCTTCGAACCTGTGCGATCCTCCTGTCTCCGCCTCCCAAGCGCGGAGATTTCAAGCGTGCGCCACCATGCCCGGCCCGGCTTTATTTTTATTTTGAAGCAAGGTCTTGTTGATGAGCGTCTCAAGGCCTGCTGAGGCTGCTCTCCAACATGTGATCTTCCTGTCTCAGCTGCCCAAGTACTGGGCTTACAGGCATGTATTGCCACACCTGGCTTTATTCTGTCTTCTCTAACCGTAGATTGGTTTTACTGTTCTTAAACTTCATAGAATGTGTATTTTGTTCTTTAATTTCCTCCACTCATCATTGTCTGTGAGACTCATCCATGTTGTGGGTAGCATTAGTTAGTTCTTTAAAATTGCTATTTAAGAATCTATATTCAAAATATATTATTAGTTTCTATTATTTGGTTGTTATCAATAAAGCTTATTGTACATATTCTTTTTTATGTCTTTTGGTAAATATGTGCTTTCATTTTTCTACATTTATACCTAGGAGTGAAATTGCTGGGTCATATTTATTTACTTGTTTGTTTTTAGGTTTTTTTTTTTTTTTTAGTATTGGGGATGGAACCCAGACGCATTCTACCTCAAAGCTGCATCTCCAGCCCTATTTTATATTCTTTATTTTGAAACAGGGTCTCACTGAGTTGCAAAGAGCCTCACTAAGTAGCCAAGGCTGGCTTCGAACCTGCACAATCCTGTCTCAGCCTCCCAAGTGCTGGGATTACAAGCATGTGCCACCGTGCCTGGCTCCCTATTTTTTATTGTGAAACAGATTCTCACTGAGTTGCAAAGAGCCTCACTAAATAGCTGAGGCTGTCTGTGAACCACGATCCTCCTGTCTCATCCTCCCGAATGCTGAGATTACAAATGTGCACCACTGCCGGGCGTGGTGGCGCACGCCTGTAATCCCCGCGCTTGGGAGGCAGAGACAGGAGGATCAAAGCCAGCCGCGCTGGCTTAGGAGACCCTGTTTCCAAATAAAAATATAAAATAGGTCTGGAACCCCAGTACCACCAAAAGATAGATAAATAAATAAATAAATAAATAAATAAATAAATAACAAATGTGCACCACCACGCCCGGCGCTACTTGTGTGTTTACTTCCGTGCAGATATGCTAGTTTTCCAGTATGTTTGAGCGATTTACTCACCAGCAATCTGCAAGTTCAGCTGCTCCACATCCTCACTGACATTTGATACTATCAATTGTTTTCATTTTTATAGAAGATGAGTTTTATTTGTCACATTAGTTTGTTTTTATGTGGTCCTCATCACCAACATAGCTTCAGTAACAATTTTTGTAGCATCCTTTTTTTTAATGCTGGGGAATGAACTCAGGGCCTTGCACATACTAGGCAAATATGCTCTACTGCGGAAGTATGCCTTAGCTCCATACCATCTTTTGGGTTGCTTTTGTTTTTGTTTTTTTGGTGGTGCTGGGATTCCTGGAAGCCCTTTTACCTCCGGGCTACACTCCCAGACCTATTTTTTTATATTTTTATTTGGAAACAGGGTCTCCTAAGCCAGCGCTGCTGGCTTTGAACCTGCGCGATCCTCCTGTCTCCGCCTCCCAAGTGTGGGGATTACAAGTGTGCGCCACCACGCCTGGCTATCTATACCATCTTTTTAAAGTTGTGCATAAAGGTAAATAATACTTGGGAACCTGAGACAGAGGAGGATCATAGGTTCACGGTCAGCCTCAGCTGTGAACAAAAAAATAGGGCTGGTAGTGTATATCAGAGATACAATGCACCTGGGTCCCATCCCCAGTACGGGGGGGGGGGGGGGGGGCTGGGGTGTAGCTCAGAGCTAAATGTACCACGCCAAAAAAAAAAAAAAAAGCCTAATTTATAAACCTCATTTTTAAGGAATTCCTACTTTTAAAGACTTTTTGAGCCAGACATGGTGGCACACACTTGTAACCCCAGTACTTGGGAGGCTGATCCAAGAGGATCGCAGGTTCAAGGATAGTCTCAGCAAGTAGTAAAACTCATCAACCTAGCAAGACCCTGTTTTTTTTGTTGTTGTTGTTGTCGTCGTTTTGCGGGTCTGGGGATGGAACCCAGGGGCATTTGACCTCTGAGGTATACCCCCTGCCCAATTTTGTATTCTTTATTTTGAAACCGGGTCTCACTGAGTTGCGGAGGGCCTCACTAAATAGCTGAGGCTGTCTGCGAACCACGATCCTCAGGTCTCGGCCTCCCAGATGCTGGGATTACAAGCGTGCGCCACCACGCCCAGCTCAAGACCCTGTTTCAAAATAAAAATAAAATAGAATTGGCAGTATAGCTTAGAGGTTGAATGCCCCTAGGTTCAATCCTTAGTGCCACAAAATAAATAATTTTGTGGTACTGAGGATTGAACCCGGGGCATTCTACTTCCAAGCTATATCTCGAGTCCTATTTTATAAATACTTATTTATTTATTTATTTATTGCGAGTCTGGGGGTGGAACCCAGGGGCATTCGACCTCCGATCTATACCCTCTGCCCTATTTTTTTTTTTTATTCTTTATTTTGAGACAGGGTCTTGTTAAATTGCAGAGGGCCTCACTAAGTAGCGGAGGCTGTCCACAAACTGATCCTCTGGTCTCAGCCCTCAAATGCTGGGATTACAAGCATGCACCACCACGCCCGGCTTATAAATACTTTTAAGTTACCATAAATCTTCATTTAACATACCAATGAATAGCTGGTCGCCGTGACACAGGCTTGTAATCCCAGTACTTGGAAGGCTGAGACGGGAGGATCACAGGTTCCCAGCCAGCCTTAGCTACTTAGTAAGGCCCTCCGCAACTTAGTGAGACCCTGTTTCAAAGAATAAGCTGGGTGTGGTGGCGCACGCTTGTAATTCCCGCGCTTGGGATGCAGAGACAGGAGGATCGCGCAGGTTCGAAGCCAGCCACACTGGCTTAGGAGACCCGGTTTCCAAAAAAAAAAAAATTTTTTTAAATAGGTCTGGGAGTGTAGCCCAGAGATAGAAAGGTTTCTAGGAACCCCAATACCAAGAAAGAAAGGGAGGGAGGGAGGGAGGGAGAAGCTAGGGGTGTAGCTCAGAGGTATAATGCCCCTGAGTTCCATCCCCAGTACCACACCAAAAAAAAAAAAAAAAAAAAAAAATCATGCCATTCGCAAGATGATGGAAAGATCTGGAGAACATCATGTTTAGTGAGATCAGCCAAGCACAGAAAGAGAAGGGACATATGTTTTCTCTAATATGCCCAAACTAGGGAGTATTGAGGATGCCAGAGGGACCCCAGATAATGGAAGGGAAATCTCAGCAAAGCTAGAATGGAAGGATAGGAGGGGAAGAAGGCTGAGATTAATTAATAGAGGAGCTACATCCGAATATGTGTAAAAGTATGAATATAGCACGGTTAACCTGGACATTCATTGTTGGGAGGGGGAGGGGAATGGGTGGGAGGGCACCAAGCACAGACTAAATAAATAAAATTTAAAAAATAAAAATAAAGCCAGGCGTGGTGGTGCACGCTTATAATCCCTGCACTTGGGAGGCTGAGACAGGAGGATCTCACAGGTTCGAAGCCAGCCTCAGCTACTTAGTGAGGCCCTGTTTCCAAATAAAATATAAAATAGGTCTGGGAGTATAGCCCGGAGGTAGAAAGCCTCTGGGTTCCACCCCCAGTACCACCAAAAATATAAAAAAATAAAATAAATAAAAATAAAAGCCAGTCATAGTGACACATTCCTGTAATCCCGGTTCTTGGGAGACTGAGATAGAGGATGGCAGGTCAAGACCAGCCTCAGCAATGTAGTAAAACTTTCAGTAACCTAGAAGACCTTATTTCAAAATAAAAAATAAAATGGGGTTGGGGATATAGCTCAAAGGTAGAATGCAACTATCTTCATTCCCTGGTACCACATAAAAAGTAAAAAGGGCTATGGATGTAGCTCAGTGGTAGAGCACCTCTGAGTTCAATCCCAAAATCTTATCTTTCCTCAAAAAAAAAAAAAAAATTACACACACACACACCAATGAATGAGATATTCTCCAAAGTACTACTGGGTAACAAAATTTTGAAACAGCCATAGAATAGAAGAGTATAAATGAGCAATAAACTTAGAAATTTGTCTATTTAAGGAAATGACCTTGGCATGGTGGCAAATGCCTATAATCCCAGTAATTGGGAGGCCAAGACAGGAGGATTGCAGGTTTGTAGGCAGCCTCAGCAATTCAGCAAGATCCTAAGCAATTTAATGAGACCCTATTTCAAAATAAAAATGTAAATATGGTTGGAGGTATAGCTCAGAGGTAGGATGCCACCAGGTGTAGTGGCCCGTGCTTGTTATCCCAGAGACAGCAGGATCACAGATTCTCATCCAACCTCAGCTACTTCCTGAGGTAGTCTACAACTTAGTGCGACCCTATTTCCAAGTGAATAAAAAATAGAGGTGGGGGTGTAGCTTGGAGGTAGAATGCCATTGGATTCAATCTCTTGTACCATAAAAAAAGGAAATGAGAAAATTATTATATTAAGTGCAAAATGGACATAAAATCATATAATATGATGGCAATTTTGTTAAATACATAGAAGGAGGAAAATAATATGTTACTAGTGGTTACAATTTTGGCTGTTAGTATTACAAATTATTTTTTCATTTTCTGTTTTTCTGTGATGAGCACATATAACATTTATTTATTTCCCTATTTATGGTACTGGGATTGAATCCAAGGGTATTCTATCTCTGAGCTATACCCCCACCCCTATTTTATTTTGAAATAGCGTCTAAGTTGCAGAAGCCCGTGCTAAGTTGCTGCGGGAACTTGCAGTCCTCTTGTCTCAGCCTCACAAGTACTGGGGTTTTAGGCATGTGCCACTGTGCACAGCTGTATTACTTTTATTATAATTAAATAATCTACCTACCAGCAGACCAGATTCCAAACAGTTTTCCCATCTCTTCCCAAATTGAAGGTATGGAGATGTGATGTATTCCCTAGGTTTGGTTGATATATATTAACAATGCTATTGCCAGATCTATGGAAATTTTTTCACAACTTAATTTCTGTAAAATTTATTCTAATCTACCATGTGGATATACGAACACTTAAAGTGAACACTCAAAAATATGTGACACCCTGATAAAATTATATAAGATTTCAGATTTAAGAGCATTTATGAACACTTATGTGAATTGTGTGTCAAACATAATCGAGTTTATTTTTTTATTTTATTTTATTTTTTTGTGGTAGTGTGGGTGGAACCTAGAGTCTTTCTACCTCCAGGCTATACTCCCAGACCTATTTTATATTTTATTTGGAAACAGGGTCTCACTAAGTTGCTGAGAGCCTCACTAAGTAGCTAAGGCTGGCTTTGAACCTGTGTGATCCTCCTGTCTCTGCCTCCCAAGCACAGGGATTACAAGCATGCGCCACCACGCCGGCAAGAGATTTTTTTTTTTTTTTTAAACAAGGGATTGAGTCCAAGGGCATTTTACCTCTGAGCTATACCTCCAGCCCAATTTTTTTATTTTTCTGATGCTGAGGATTGAACCCCACAGGCTTTTTGTTTTTGTTTTTTGTGGTACTGGGAATTGAACCCAGAGATATTCTACCTTCGAGCTACACCCCCAGCCCAGTTCTATTTTTTATTTGGAAACAGGGTTTCACTAGGTGATGAGAATCTCAGTACTTGCTAAGGCTGTCCTCAAACCTGTGATCCTCCTGTCTCAGACTCCCAAGCACTAGGATTGCAGGTATATACCATTACACCCGGCTTATTTATTTTGAAATAGAGTCTTATTAAATTGCTGAAATCCTCACTAAATTGCGAGGCTGGCTGCAAACCTGCAGTCCTCCTGTCTCAGCCTCCCAGATTACTGAGATTACAGGCATGCACTACTATGCCCGGTCAGGATTTGTTTATTAATTTATAATCTGTGCATCCCTGACACCCATAGGAAGATTTCAGGACTTCTTTTTTTCCTAATCTTTCTGGGACTGTATTATCCTGCTTCACCTATGTCCATGCCTGTCACCCTCACCCACTCTTCTCTTATTTCTCTGATCCAAGACTGCAGTAGAAATTTCATCACAGAAAACCAAGGGAGAAGACCCAAGAGGAATCAGCAACACAGTTTGAGTTGGAAATTTTTCTGAAAATTAACAGCTGGGCATAGTGGCACATGTTAATAATATTGGGAGGTAGGGACAAGCAGATCAGATCGCAGGTTTGAAGACAGCCTCAGCAAGTAGTGATACTCTCATTAACCCTGTTTCAAAAATACCAAAAAAAAAAAAAAAAAAAAATGCCAGGCGTGGTGGCACATGCTTGTAATCCCAATACTTGGGAGGCTGAGGCAGGAGGATCACAGAGGTTTGAAGCCAGCCTCAGCTGCTTAGTGAGGCTCTCAGCAACTTAGTGAGACCCTGTTTCAAAATAAAATATAAAATAGGTCAAGGGTGTAGCCCAGAGGTAGAGGCCCCTGGGTTTTATTCCCGGACCACAAAAAATAAAAATAAAAATAACACACAAAAAAAATAAGCCGGGTGTGGTGGCACACACTTGTAATCCCAGCATTTGGGAGGCTGAGACAGGAGGATCATGGTTCCTGGGCAGCCTCGGCTACTTAGTAAGGCCCTTAGCAACTAACTCAGTGAGACCCTATCTCAAAATAAAGAATAAAAAATAGGCCTTTGCAACTCAGTGAGACCCTGTTTCAAAATAAAGAATAAAGCTGGGCATGGTGGTGCACACTTGTAATCCCAGCACTTGGGAGGCTGAGACTGGAGGATCACACAGGTTCGAAGCCAGCCTCAGCTACTTAGGCCCTCAGCAACTTAGTGAGACCCTATTTTCAAATAAAGTATAAAATAGGTCTGGGAGTATAGCCTAGAGGTAGAAAGCCCCTGGGTTCCACCCCAGTGCCACATACACACACAAAAATAAAATTAAAAAATAGGGCTGGGGGTGTGGATCAGAGGTAGAATGCCCCTGGGTTTCATCTCCAGCACTGCAAAATAATAATAACAATAATAATAATAGTAATAATAATAATATAAAATAAAGTAGGAATGAGAATATAGCTTAGAGGTAGAATGCCCCTGTGTTCAATCATCAGTCCCCTCTCCACAAAAGTAGATTAACAGTCGCAGATTTACACAGATTGCTGCATTTATTAAACCCTGGGATGCATCATTTTTAAATGGAAAGAATCAGGAGAAAAATGTTCAAAATGCAAGAACATTCTGTAAATATAGCCATTTCCTCCCACACCCTGAAATAAAGATAGCAAAAACTGGCAGGAAAAAAATTTGGTTTGTTTCTTGGATGGCTTGAGAGTGGTTTTCAGTTGATCCTTATTCTTTATCGATATAGTCTAAATGCTCCCAGCATTTGGGAGGCTGAGACAAGAGGATGAGAGTTCACAGACAGCCTCAGATACTTAGTGAGCCCTCCACAATTTAGTGAGACCCTGTTTCAGAATAATGAATAGCGAGGCATGGTGGTGCACGTTTGTAATCCCAGCATTCAGGAGGCAGAGACTGGAGTATCCTGTCGCGGACAGCCTCAGCTACTTAGCAAGGCCCTTCGCAACTCAGTGAAACCCTGTTTAAAGCCAGGCGTGGTGGTGCACGTTTGTAATCCCTGTGCTTGGGAGGCTGAGACAGAAGAATCTCACAGTTTCAAAGCCAGCCTCAGCTACTTAGTAAGGCTCTCAGCAACATAGTGAGACTGTGTTTCCAAATAAAGTATAAAGTAGGTCTGGGAGTATAGCTTGGAGCTAGAAAAGGCCCCTGGGTTCCACCCCCAGTACCACCAAAAATAAAAATAAAATAAAATAAAAACTAGCTGGGCATGGTGGCGCACGCTTATAACCCCAGCATTCAGGAAGCAGAAACCGGAGGATCACGGTTCGCAGACTTAGCGAAGCCCTTCGAAACTCAATGAGACCCTGTTTCAAAATAAAAAGACATAAAAGTAGGGATAGGGTTTGTAGCTCAGAGGTAGAATCCCCCTGGGTTCCATCCCCAGTACCACAAAAATAAATAAATAAATAATAAAAAAATAAAAGACTTAAAAACAGGGTTGGAGATGTAGCTTAGAGGTAGAATGCCCCTGGGTTCCATCCCCAATACTGCAAAAAAAAAAAAAAAGAATAAAAAAAATTTAAATAGGGCTGGGGTATAGCTTGGAGGTAGAATGCCCCCTGGGTTCCATCCCCAGTGTCACAATATATATAATTTTTTTTTTTTTTTTTTTTTTTTGTGGTACTGGGGTTCCTGGAAGCCCTTCTACCTCCGGGCTACACTCCCAGACCTATTTTTACATTTTTATTTGAAAACAGGGTCTCCTAAGCCAGCGCGCATGGCTGGCTTCGAACTTGCACGATCCTCCTGTCTCCGCCTCCCGAGCGGGGATGACAAGCGTGCCCACCACGCCCGGCTTATATTTTTTTCTAAATGCAGAAATACAGGCAGGAATGAAATAACAAATAGCCATGAGTTCCCGGTTTCAAGTTTTCAAAGGAGTAGCTCACGTTAATTCCAGCCTCCCATTTTCCTTCTTTCTTTCTTTCTTTCTTTCTTTCTTTCTTTCTTTCTTTCTTTCTTGTTTTTTTTTTCCTTTGTTTTGAAACATCATCTCACTGTATCACTGATTCTGGTTTCAAACTCCTAGTTTTAAGTAATACTTCTGCCTCAGCCTTACAAGTAGCTGGGACCACAGGTATGCCCTACCACACCTAGCTCCAGCGGCCTGTTTCAAAGCATGCTGTTATTAACCTGGAAGGAAAGCATATTTTTTAACTTATTTTTCCCATGTTCCTTTGAAACATCATCTTATAAAAATGTTTGACATTGGCCAGGCATGGTGGCGCATGCTTATAATCCCTGAGCTTGGGAGGCAGAGACAGGAGGATCGCGCAGGTTCGAAGCCAGCCTCGCTGGCTTAAGAGACCCTGTTTCCAAATAAAATATAAAATAGGTCTGGGAGTGTAGCCCGGAGGTAGAAGGGTTCCATCCCCAGTACCACCGGGAAAAAAAAAATGTATGACATTGAATTGCAGGTTTTGTTTGGGGGGATAGTACATTGACCTGAAGTGGACAGCTTGGTAAATTTTTACATATGCTTGTTTGCTTAAGAGAATTTTTAATCTTTTTAGCTCTCGGGCTTGACAACCAATGTTGTGGACATTATTTTGGCTCATCTCTTTGGGCAGGTAAGTGCCTACACAACCAAGAGAACTGGGTTTATTGGCTTGCATGTGAAGCTTTGGTTTACCTTGGGAGAGAAGGGATGATTTAGAGTTTATCTGATCTTAGCAGATAACGCTTTAGGGCAGTGTGAAATGCATAGGCACTTGAGTAAGGCGGGCCTTACAGGAGAGGCACTCATCAGTGCCACGCGGCTCTTGGCATTCAAAGAGATGAGATGAAACAGTGTGTCCCCCCACCTGTCCCCGTCAGTTAATTAACAGCCATCTGTTAATGTGTGACAGCATCACCTGCCTCACCAACATCTTCAGAGCCCTCAGGAGGTCTGGGAAAGGTGTCACAGGAATAGAAATTTTAGAAAACAAACAAAGAAAAAAATCATGAACTATTACTGCTAAAAGAACCTTAGAGATTATTTTCTTCAATCCCATGAACTGGGAAAGAAACTGAAGTCTACAGAGGAAGTGACAATTGTCGTGTGTATAATTGTTGTTAAGGAGGGGACTTAGTAGGTTTGAGACCACTTTTAGCAACTTAGCAAGACCCTCTTTTGAAAATTAAAAAGAAAAATAGGCCGGGTGTAGTGGCACACACTTGTAATCTCAGCGCTTGGAAGGCTGAGACAGGAGGAGCACAGAGGTTCAAAGCCAGCCTCAGCTACTAAGTGAGGCTCTCAGCAACATTGACCATTTCCAAATAAAATATTAAAAAATAGGTCTGGGAGTATAGCCCAGAGGTAGAAAAGCCCCTGAGTTCCACCCCAGTACCACAAATAAATTAAATAAATAAATAAATAAATAAATAAATAAATAAATAAATAAATAATAAGGGCTGGGGTGTAGCTTGGAGGCAAAACATCCCTGGATTCAATCCCCAGTATCACAAAAAGTAAATCTGTAAATAATATTTTAGCCTTTCAGCCTAGAATGCATTAGTAGCTCTTAGGCACTACCCCAATTCCTATCATGGGCAGTAAGAGCTGGCTTTTGGCACTGAAAATGCAAAAATAGCCAGGCACAGTGGCTCACTCCTATCATCCTAGTACTTGGGAAAGTGAGACAGGAGACTCACAGGTTTGAGGCCTGCCTCAGCAACTACCCTGTTTCAAAATAAAAATACAAAAGGCTGGGGGTGTAGCTCAGAAGAAGAAAGCCTCTGGGTTTTAATCCCCAATACCAAGAAACAGAAAAAGAAGATGCAAAAGTAAGGTGCATGCATTCTGCAGCTCACAGGTGTACTGTGTCTTCTTTATTAGGAAGAGCTGCAGGCCAACCTGGACCTGATTCAAACCTACAGGCTGCACATTGCCCAGGACATCAACCAAGAAAACCTACAGCTCTTCCTGGGTTCCTATAACGGGTACGGTTACTTCCTATTCCTTCACTTATCTATAGAGCAGATCTAAACTGAGATTTAAGGGAGAGGGGCAGGGGGATTGAACTACTTCTCCTATGTTCTGTGGTGGGGTTGTCTTTGTGTTGTTTCACCACAGTAGGTGAGGAAGGGCTCTAAGGAAGCTTTGAAAACAGCTCTTAGGTAATGCATAAAGCGAAAGCCATTTGGGAGCCGGGTGTGATGGTGCATGCTTGTAATCCCAGCGTTTGGGAGGCTGAGACAGGAGGATCCGGGTTCTTGGCCAGCCTCAGCTACTTAGTGAGAGGCCCTTGCAACTCAGTGAGACCCTGTTTCAAAGTAAGAAATAAAAAATGGGGCTGGGGGTGTAGCTCAGAGGTAGTATGCCCCTGGGTTCAATCCCCAGTACCGCAAAAAAACAAAAAAATAGAGCTGGGGGTGTAGCTTGAAGGTAGAGTACCCCTGGGTTTCATCCCCAGTTCTGCAAAAAAGAAAAAAGGAAAAAAAAGAAAGCCATTTGGGATGGGTTCAAATACTAATTGTAACTTAAAATGTTTTAAGACAACTGGTTGGGGAGGCACACTTGTAATCCCAACACTTGGGAGGCTGAGACAAGAAGATCTCAGATTCACGCCTCAGCAAATATTGAGACTCGTCAAACTAGTGAGACCCTGTTTCAAAATAAAAGCAAGTCTGGGGGTGGAGCTCAGAGGTAGAATGCGCCTGGGTTCAATTCTCAATACCACACAAAAAAATTGTTTTTAAAGTTGTTTTAAGATGCCAGGCACAGTGGCGCACGCTTGTAATCCCCGTGTTTGGGAAGCTGAGACGGGAGGCTCACGCAGGGTCAAAGCCAGCCTCAGCTACTTAGTGAGGCTCTCAGCAACTTAGTGAGACCCTGTTTCCAAATAAAATATAAAATAGGGCTGGGAGTATAGCCCAGAGGTAGGAAGCCTCTGGGTTCCACCCCCAGTACCACACACACACACACACACACACACACACACACACACACACACGTTTTGAGACATAGGAGCCTGAGTTATGTACATGCAGAAAAGCATACAAGTAATGCAAGGTAGCCCAGGAGAATGCTGTTGGGACTCAAAGGAGAGAAGACTTGGGCCTTGACATAGCTGCTTCTTTTGATACCTTGTTATCGGGCAGAAGCAATTTGTGGACACTTCTTTTTGCTTCTTAAAAAATTATCTGTCTCATCTCCTACTCATGGGCAAGGTGAGGGGAGATCAGTGGTTCTCATCTTGGAAACAGCTTCTCCAAGATGAAAATGTTAGCTCCTTCACGCTTTCTGGAAACCTGGAGGTAGACTGAGGAAATAGATCAACCATGGCTTTCCCAGAGCTATGCAGGCAGTAAGGAGTAAAACCAGGTTTTGGTCTCTAGAATCTTACTATTTTTAGTTGGAATAAGAAAGGTAAAGTCCTGTGCTCAACTGTTACAAAGAGAATGCCCCCTCTCCAGAAAAAAAAAAAAAAAAGTAAATCTTTCTCTTAAGGAATTTATTTCTGTAAACTGGTTGTGAAATTAAACACACACATGTAACAGTGCAGAATCCCTCATTCCTGCTGTATACTCAAGATACCACTTACACTGCTGTTCAGGAAAAAAGTTCAGGGCCCCTTCCCTGCTCAGGTGTGAAGGAAAGACAGTTTTAACAGTCTTTAATGGATTTGGTTTCCATGACCAAGAAATAACCAAGTTTGCATTTATTTACTTAAAAAATGCATTGATTCTGCTTGGTTTTTCTAGACGCAGAGACCTGGAGATTGAAAGACCCATACTGGGCCAAAATGATAACAGATTAAAAACATTAAAGTAAGTCCCTCAGTTTCTCTCTTGAACTGCTATGTCTCTTTGCCTGTCATGGTTAATTCAGTGGTTCAGCACAGTAGATGTGCCTATTTTCTGAATGACAACTCTTCTTCTGCTGGTACCTAGGTGTTCTACTTTACTGGTGGTGGGAGACAATTCACCTGCTGTGGAGGCTGTGGTAAGTATGTCCTGATGTGAAAGGGAGGAGATCAAAATGTAGAAAAATGTATATAGCACACCATAAACAGTTGGTAAATACTAGCTGTGTGTGTGTGTGTGTGTGTGTGTGTGTGTGTGTGTGTGTGTGTGTGTGGTACTGGGGATGGAATCTAGGGGCATTCTATCACCAAGCTATAACTCTAGCCCTTTTATTTTTTGAGACCAGATCTCGCTAGGTTGCCAAGAGTCTCCCTAAAATTGCTGAGGCTGGCCTCAAACCTGTGAGCCTCCCAAGTTCTGAGACTACAAGTTTGCACTACCACGCCTAGTGCTTTTAGTTATTTCTGATTATATATATTAGGGTTTGCTCTTGTTAGACATTTTGGAAAAATTTTTTCAGTCACTAGGTATCATCAGATCGGATCAGCGTCACCTTGATTGTTTTATCCCATGCACTTCATTTGGGGCAGGTAGTACAATAAAACACCAGTTTTGTTGGCTTGTTTGTTTGTCTTTGCAGAACTAGGATTTGAACCCAGGAGCATTGTAGCTCCAAGCTGCACTCCCAGCCGCCCCCCTTTTCAGTACTGGGGATGGAACCCAGGGGCATTCTACTTCCGAGCTACTATTTTTTATTCTTTAATAATACTATTTTTTATTCTTTATGTTGAAACAGGGTCTCATTGAGTTGCAAAGGGCCTCACTAAGTAGCTGAAGCTGTCCTTGAACTGGGATCCTCCTGTCTCAGCCTCCCAAGTACTGAGATTACAAATATGCACCCCTACACCTAGCTAAAACACCATTTATTTATTGTCATATTTCTGGCAGCCTTGGCTTTCAGTCTGAAATAGATTACCACTATAAATCTAGCAGGCTGGGGGCTGTCAAAAGCTTGCGTGTTTATCTCTACCTCTTATTTATTTATTTATTTATTTTTTTGGTGGTGGTACTGGGGGTGGAACCCAGGGGCTTTCTACCTCCAGGCTACACTCCCAGACCTATTTTACATTTTTTTTTGTGGTACTGGGGGTGGAACCCAGAGGCTTTCTACCTCCGGGCTATACTCCCAAACCTTTTTTTTAATTTTATTTGGAAACAGGGTCTCACTAAGTTGCTGAAAGCCTCACTACGTAGCCGAGGCTGGCTTCGAACCTGCACGATCCTCCTGTCTCAGCCTCCCAAGCGCGGGGATTACAAACGTGCGCCACCACACCCGGCATTCCCAGACCTATTTTATATTTTATTTAGAAACAGGGTCTCACTAAGTTGCTGAAAGCCTCATTACGTAGCTGAGGCTGGCTTCGAACCTGTGAGATCCTCCTGTCTCAGCCTCCCAAGTGCAGAGATTAGAAGCATGTGCCACACCCGGTATTAGAAATTGTATCCAGGAGCATTCTACTACTGAGCTACATTCCTAGCCCTTTTTATTAATTTTTTGGTACTGGGGATTGAACTTAGGGGCATTCTACTTCCAGGATACCTCCTAGCCCTATTTTATTTTATTTTGAAACAGGGTCTCCCTAAGGTGATAAGAGTTTCAATACTAGCTGAGGCAGTCTTTGAACCTGCGATTTACCTGTCTCAGACTCTCAAGTAGTGGGATTACAGGTGTGCCACCATGCCAGCTTTTCTTTACCTCTTTATCAAGTGAATAGTACAGTAATAAATATGATATATGCTTATTGTGCGAAAAATATGAAAAAATTTAGAAATAGGAGTGAGGAATTATAATCCCATTATACAAACACAACTTTTTTTTTTTCAGTACTGGGGATAGAACCCAGGGGCACTCTACCTCTGAGCTACACCCCCCAGCCCTATATTTATTTATTTATTTATTTATTTATTTATTTATTTATTTATTTATTTATTTTGCGGATCTGGGGATGGAACCCAGAGGCACTTGACCTTCAAGCTACATCCCCTGCCCTATTTTTTATTCTTTATTTTTATTTTTTATTTGCTTTTGGTGTTACTAGGAATGGAACCCAGGGGCCTTCTACCTCCAGGCTATACTCCCAGACCTATTTTATATTTTATTTGGAAACAGGGTCTCTTAAACCAGCTGAGGCTGGCTTCGAACCTGT
The DNA here is from genome assembly GCF_963383645.1 of Muscardinus avellanarius. Classification (NCBI taxonomy): domain Eukaryota; kingdom Metazoa; phylum Chordata; class Mammalia; order Rodentia; family Gliridae; genus Muscardinus; species Muscardinus avellanarius. The sequence continues at coordinate 42,538,245 of NC_137805.1, forward strand.
GTGATCCTCCTGTCTTAGCCTCCTAAGCACGGGGATTACAAACCAGCGCCACCATTATATTATATTATATTATATACATTATTTTTTATTTTGAAACAGGAGCTCACTAAGTAGCTGAGGCTGTCTACAAACCACGATCCTCCTGTCTCTGCCTCCCAAATGCTGGGATTATAAGCATGGGCCTTATTTTTATTTTTTATTTTGAAACAGTGTCTCACTGAGTTGCAAAGGGCTTCACTAAGTAGCAGAGGCTGTCTAGCAAAAAACTAGATCCTCCTATCTCAGCCTCTCAAATGCTGGGACTACAACTGTGCACCACAACACCCAGCTACAAACTATTATTTTTAACAAATATCTGGATTATATTAAATATGTGAAATTGAGGAGCCTGATTACTTAATACTGTTGTTATTTTGTGAGTGGGGAGGTACTAAAAGACTAAACCTAGGGGCATTCTACCTTTAAGCTATACCCCAGCCCCTTTTTTTTTTGTTTTGTTTTAGTGGTACTGGGGATTGAACCTAGAGGCATTCTACCTCCAAACTATACCACCACCCCTATTTTGTTTTTTATTTTGAAACAGGGTCTCACTAAGTTGTGGAGAACTTCACTAAATTGCTAAGGCTAGCTGCAAACCTGTGGTCCTTCTATCTCAGCTTCCCAAGTACAGGGATTACAGGCGCTCACCACTGCACCCACCTGGTCCCCAGCCCTTTTTATTTTATTGTTTGTTTGGAGTGGTGCCAAGTACTGGAATTGCAGATATGCACCACCCTGCTCAGTTCATAATACTTTTTTTCTTTTTTGGATACTGAGAATTGAACCCACGGGCAATCTACGTCCAGGCAGTACCCCCAGCCTTATTTATTTATTCATTCATTCCTTTTTTTTTTTTTTTTTTTGAGGGTCTGGGGATGAAACCCAGGGGCAATTGACCTCTGAGCTATACCCCCTGCCCTATTTTTTATTCTTTATTTTGAAAATGGGTCTCACTGAGTTGCAGAGGGCCTCACTAAGTACCTGAGGCTTTCCGCGAACTGTGATCCTCTGGTCTCAGCCTCCCGAATGCTGGGATTACAAGCGTGCACCACCACGCCTGGCTTGCCTTATTTATTTTTATTTGGAAACAAGGTCCTGCTAAGTTGCTTAGAGCCCCACCAAGTTGCTGAGGCTGGCCATGAATGTGATCCTTCTGTCTCAGCCTCCCTTCAAGTACTGGATTACAAGCATACACTACCACGCCCGCTTACAAGATTTGAAATACATTTTACTAGATTATTTTCCAAAGAAAATGTGCCAATAAGTTGCCATCAGAATGAAACAGGGTCTCATTGAGTTGCAAAGGGCCTCACTAAGTAGCTGAGGCTGTTTTTGAACCGTGATCCTCCTGTCTCAGCATCCCAAGAACTGAGATTACAAGTATGCACCCCTACACCTAGCTAAATGTTTCATTAAGAGTGGCTCTTTAGAGCCAGGCGTGGTGGCACACACTTATAATCCCAGCATTCGGGAGGCTGAGACCAGAGGATCGCAGTTCGCAGACAGCCTCGGCTACTTAGCAAGGCCCTTTGCAACTCTGTGAGACCCTGTTTCAGAAATAAAGACAGCCAGGCATGGTGGCGCACACTTGTAGTCCCAGCATTTGGGAGGCCGAGACAGGAGGATCGTGGTTCACGGACAGCCTCAGCTACTGCTTAGTGAGGCCCTTTGCAACTCAGTGAGACCCTGTTTCAAAATAAAGAATAAGCCAGGCGTGATGGCGCACGCTTGTAATCCCCGCGCTTGGGAGGCTGAGACAGGAGGATCATGCAGGTTCGAAGCCAGCCTCTGCTGACTTAAGAAACCCTGTTTCCAAATAAAAAATATAAAATAGGTCTGGGAGTGTAGCCCAGAAGTAGAAGGCCCCTGGGTTCCATCCCCAGTACCACCAAAAAAATAAAAATAAAAAATAGGGCTGGGGGTGTAGCTCAGAGGTAGAATGCCCCTGGGTTCCATCCTCAGTACCGCAAAAAATAAATAAATAAATAAATAAATAAATAAATAAATAAATAAATTAGGCCAGGTGTGGTGGAGCACGCTTGTAATCCCTGCGCTTGGGAGGCAGAGACAGGAGGATCGCGCTGGTTCGAAGCCAGCCTTGCTGACTTAAGAGACCCTGTTTCCAAAATAAAAAATATATGTATGTGTGTGTGTGTGTGTGTGTGTGTGTGTGTGTGTGTGTGTATGTCTGGGAGTGTAGTCTGGAGATAGAAGGGCTTCTGGGAACCCCAGAACCACCAAAAAATTAAAATAAAATTAAAAGACTAGCCAGGTGTGGTGGCACACGCTTGTAATCCCAGAATTCAGGAGGCTGAGACAGGAGGATTGCTGTTCAAAGATAGCCTCAGCTACTTAATGAGGTCCTTCACAACTCAGTGAGACCCTGTTTCAAAATAAAGAATAAAAAATAGGGTTGGGGGTGTCACTCAGAGGTAGAATTCCCCTGGGTTCCATCCCCAGTACCACAAAATAAAATTCAAATAAAATGCCTAAAAAGAAATAGAGATGGGAGCATAGCTTAGAGGTAGAATGCCCCTGGGTTCTGTACCCAGTACCACAAGAAAAAAAAGACTGCCTTTTTTATTGTACCCTGTTCATCCCTAGATTTTTTTTTTGTTGTTGTTTAAGTAGTGTTTTCCTTTTGTGTGTATGTGGTACTGGGGATTGAACCCAGATTATACCTCTGAGCTACCCCATCAGCCCTATTTTATTTTTTTATTTTGAAACAGGGTCTTACTAAGTTGTGTAGGGCTTAAGTTTCTGAGGCTGGCAAGGAACCTGCGATCCTTCTGAATCAGCCTCCCATACTGGAATTGCAGACATGTGCCACCACAACAGGCTAAATAAGTAATTTGATAGGCTAAAAAGAATATCTCACTATTTTAATTTGCATTTTTTTATTAGAAAGGAAGTTAACCGTTTCCCTTGTGGCTGTTTATTTTACTTAAGGCATGTGTGAAACGACCTGGTTTTCTTTGTCAACCTTCGCTTCTGCCTGTCCGGAGCAGAATGCTGAGGAGTGAGGCTTTTTGGAAAGGGGGCTGATAACCAGAAGTAGAGAGAGAAGGGAGGTTTGGGGATAGAGGAGTAGGTGTGTTTGTGTGTGAGATAGTTGTGAAAATAGGATGTACCTGCGCCTGTAAGTCCAGTACTTGCAACACTGAGACAAGGGAATCGAAGTTTGAGACCAGACTCAGCAGCCCAGCAAGATCCTGTTCAAGACAAAAAGTAAAATAGGACTGGGGTGTAGCCCAGAAATAGATGCCCCTGGGTTCAATCCCCAGGACAAAAAATAAAAAATAAAAAGAATATATTCCCATCTCCCTGAATTGACCTGTAAGATATTCTGTGCCTGGTATAAAATGCATGGTTTGAACTGTGCAGAGTCAAATAATTCAATTCCCAACCTTCCTTCTAAAAAGTTTCTCAGATGAGTCAGGCATGGTGGCACACACTTGAAATCCCAGTACTTGGGAGGTTGAGACAGGAAGATCGCAGGTTTGCAGCCAGCCTCAGCTACTTAACGAGGCCCTCTGAAATTTAGTGAGACCCTGTTTCAAAATAAAGAATAAGAAAGAATAGGGCTGGGGGATATAGCTCAGAGGCACAATGCTTCTGGGTTCCATCCCCAGTACTGATAAGGTTATAATGATGATTAAAATTCATCAAGGAGCCAGGCGTGGTGGCGCACGCTTGTAACCCCCACGCTTGGGAGGCAGAGACAGGAGGATCATGCAAGTTCGAAGCCAGCCGTGCTGGCTTACAAGACCCTGTTTCCAAGTAAAAAAAAGTATAAAAATTGGTCTGGGAGTGTAGCCTGGAGGTAGAAGGGTTTCCAGGAACCCCAATACCACCGAAGAAAAGAAAAAAAAAACCATCCAGGAGTTCTAAGCCAGCCTAGTTTTTAAGATTATAATTTAAGCCAAGCGTGGTGACCACACACCTGTAATCCTAGTACTATGGAGACTAAGACAAGAGGAAAGCAGGTTTGAGGTCTGCCTCAGCAACTTGGCAATATTCTCAGCAATCCAGCAAGAATGTTGCAAAATAAAATATAAAAAAGGGAAGTAGTATAGCTTGTAGGTAGAATGCCCCTGCGCTCAGCCTCTAATGCCTCCCCAAAACTATAATTTAATCACATAGAGTCTCTCATTCTGATTTCTCACCCCAGCATTTGTAGAGGCCTTCGGTGGCCGTGTCGTAGCGCGGAGTAGGTGCCCGTCTATTCACGGTCAGACCCTGCTCCCCCGCCAGCGCGTCTCATCTCACAGGCAGTAGGGCTTCGAGGGATAGCTGCGTGTGGAAGAACAAGAGCAGCTCCACCGTTCCTAGACAGATTGCCAGCTGTTCTTGCTCACTTCCTCATTCAGCATCATTTTTAAGCATCTCCTATATTCTCAGTGCTGCAAAATATAAAAATGAGTTGGATGGAGTCTGTGGGGAGTTGGAGAGAGAGTGGCCATGTCAACAATGATTGCAGGAAGATTGCACTTGGCCAACCAGATAATAAAGGAAAGCATGGTTTGTTATGTTAAATCCAGATATTTGGTAGTTAACTCTTCTTCCATAAAATATTTATAGCATCTCTACTTTATTCTGAGCACTGTGCCTGGCTGTTAAAATTCTACCTTCTAATTTAATGCATATTCTATAGTAAAGTGGTGCGTTTGTTTATCTCTGCCTGCATTGTCATTTATATAGAGCAAATCAAAACTCTGACTCAGTGAACCTGGCATTTAGATCATTCCTGATGTTAGAAGAGTTTTTACATACCTGCCCATCAGCAGTCCCCAGGTCAGAAGTCCTGCTGGATTACTGGCTCTTGCCTAGGTAATTTAATTCCACTCTAGCTGGCTCACTGCCTCTGCAGTCTGTCACACAGACTAAAACAAGTCACATCTGGTCACCTCAGAAACCTGTGGCTTCTTGCTTCCCACAGTCAGCTCCAGTCTGCTCTGGCCTCGCCCCTGTGTGTGTCCTCACTCCACACTTGCCTCTGAAACCTCACACATGCCCTGTGCGGACATGCTTCACCCCAACTCTGGAAGCCTTCAGACGCCTGCGTGTTCACTTGATCTGTTGGCAGAAGTTCTGCTCACCTTTCTGTATTCACTCAACTCAGTTGTAGAAGTGTTTAAAGTGATTTCATTTTGCTTTGCATTGCATGTTTTCACCTGACCAGACTCCAAACTCAGCACAGGTTTTATACGTGTGTTCTTGGCAAACATGTAAAAGAGGAGAACCAGTTGACCAAAATAGCCATAAAACACTGAGGGCTGAGGGTAGAGCTCTTGTCTAGAAGGCATGAAGCACTGGGTTGGAGCCTTGGTGCCCCCCCCCCACACACAAACACTGTTTAACGTGTGGGGCTGCCAGTGTGCAGCTCAGTTGTAGAGTACAAGCTTAGTATATGCAAGCTCCTACATGTAATCCCTAGCACCAATTAATAAATAGATTCTGAACCCAGAGATTATCTCTCCAAATCATTTTTCTTGAGACATAAGGATACAAGATTCCAAACACAAGCCGGGTGTGGTGGCGCACGCTTGTAATCCCAGTGCTTGGGAGGCTAAGACAGGAGGATCCAGATTCGTAGCCAGCCTCAGCTACAATTTAGTGAGACCCTCTTTCAAAATAAAGAATAAAAAATTGAAAAAAATAAAAAACTGGGCTGGGAGTGTAGCTCAGAGGTAGAATGCCCCTGGGTTCAATCCCCAGCAACACCCAAAAAAAAAAAAAAAAAATTTTTTTTCAAACATGTAAATGCAGCAGACTGTTGTCCTTAATTAAGATGACTTTTATGAGGGAGTGTAGCTGTAGATGGAAGAGCCAGTCAGGTTATAGAGACTTGAGGCTGGGGTATTGGTGGCACACACTTGTAATCCCAGTACTTGGGAACCTGAGACAGAAGATTTGCAAGTTTGAGGCCAACCTAAGCTACTTAGTGAGACCCTCTGCAACATAATGAGGCCCTGTTTCAAAATAAAAATAAAAGTAAGGCTGGGGATGTCACATGGAGATAGAATGCTGCTGGGTTCAATACCCAGTTCTGGAAAAAAAAAATAGGGCTCAGAGCCAGGTGTGCTGGCACACACTTGTAATCCTAGTACTTAGGAGGCTGAAACAGAAGAATCACAGGTTTCCCTCAGCTACTTAATGAGGCCCCCTGCAACTTAGTGAGACCCTGTTTCAAAATAAAGAAAAATAAGCCGGGCGTGGTGGCGCACGCTTGTGATCCCAGCATTTGGGTGGCTGAGACAGAAGGATCACAGTTCGTGGAGTGCCTCAGCTACTTAGTGAGGCCCTCTGTAACTTAATGAGATCCTGTTTCAAAATAAAGAATAAAAAATAGGTCTGGAGGTGTAGCTTGGAGGTAGAATGCCCTTGGGTTCCATCCCCAGTACCTCAAAAAAGAAAAATAATACTGGAGGTGTAGCTCAGAGAAGGTAGAATGCCTCTGGGTTCAATTCCCAGTACCACAAAAGGGGGAAAAAAAAGTAGTGCTGGGGGTGAAGCTCAGAGGCAGAATGCTCCTGGGTTCAATCTGTAATACTAGAAAAAAATAAAGAATGGTAAACCAAGTGGGGCCTGGTGGTGCACACCTATAATCCCAGTACTTGGAAGACTGAGACAAGAGGATCACAGGTTTGAGACCAGCCGCAGAAAGTAATGAGACTCTCATCAACCTAGCAAAACCCTGTTTCAAAACCAACAATAAAATAGGGCTGGGGTTATAGCTTAGAGGTAGAATGCCTCAGTCGTTACCACACACATACACACACACCAAAAAAAGAATGGCAAACCCACCACACCAGGGACCTGAGTAGGAGGCAAAAGGAAGTTGGGGAGAGGTGCACATGGCCCAATTGTTACAGACAGTCACGCTGGAAAGACATCACAGAGATCCCAGCAGCAGAGCACCAGATGTTCTGCAGCCAGTAGAAAGAACTTTTAGACTTAGCACTAGTTCTGTAAAGACTCTACTTGTAACAGATTCATAAAATGAATTAACTAGATTTTCAGATTTGCTCAAACTCTTAGATATAAAATGCATCACATGGACTAGGGACAGGTCAGTAGAGATGAGCTCAGTGACACACTTGCCTAGCACACACAAGGCCCCTGGTTCAGTCCCCAGCAACACAAAAGAATAAAATACATTATATATTTCTCACTGTATTTTGGTAATTTCTCTGGCTGATTCACCTATCACAAAACTGGGCAGTTAGTCTTGCAAGATCATTCTCATGATAAACTATTTCTTATTTTTCTAGCACTTGGTAAAACTGTTTTCTCCTTTTCTCCCTTTTAGGTTGAATGTAATTCTCGCCTCAACCCTATAAATACAACTTTGCTAAAGGTAATGTGTCTTATCCCCCTCACTGCCATTCACTTGTGAGTAAATTATATGAGCTTCAAATTAGTGTGTTTCCTGGAATAGTTGTCCAGAAAGTAGCAAAGCTTCTTTCTGAGTCTCTCATATTTTCCTGAATTCACCTCTGATTCATATTCATCCTATGTCTGTCTGTCTGTCTGTCTGTCTGTCTGTCTGTCTGTCTCTCTCTCTCTCTCTCTCTCTCTCTCTCTCTCTCTCTCTCTCTCTCTTGTTTCTTCCTCCTTCTTCTACTCCTCTTTCTCCTCCGCCTCTCTCCTTTCTCTTTTTTGGTACTGGGTATTGAACCCAAAGGCATTCTACCTCCAAGCTACATACATAACCTTTTCCATTTCTTGTTTTGAAACAGTCTCACTAAGTTGCTGAGGGTGGCTCAAACCTAGCCTCAGCAACTGATCAAGACCCTATTTCAAGATAAAATAGGCCAGGCCTGGTGGTACACACCTAAAAATCACAGAGTTCTTGGGAGGCTGAGGCAGGAGGGTAGCAAGTTCAAGGACAGACTCGATAAGTATTGAGACCCTGTTTCAAAAATAAAAATAAAAATAAATAGTGCTGAGCCGGGCGTGGTGGCGCACGCTTGTAATCCCCGCGCTTGGGAGGCTGAGACAGGATCACACAGATTCGAAGCCAGCCTCAGCTACTTGGTGAGGCTCTCAGCAACTTAGTGAGACCCAGTTTCCAAATAAAGTATAAAATAGGTCTGGGAGTATAGCCCGGAGGTAGAAAGCCTCTGAGTTCCACCTCCAGTACCACCAAAAATAAATAAATAAATAAATAAATAAATAAATAAATAAATAATGCTGGGGGTATAGCTCAGAGGTAGAATGCCTCTAGGTTCAATCCCCAGTACCACAAAAAAGAGGGGCTAGAGATATATCTTGGAGGTAGAACACACCTGAGTTCAATTTCCAGTACCATAAATAAAAAGAAAAGGATATGCCAGGCATGGTGGCACACACTTGTAATCCCAGCATTTGGGGGACTGAGACCAGAGGATCACGGTTCGCGGACAGCCTCAGCTACTTAGTGAGGCCCTCTGCAACTTAGTGAGACCCTGTTTCAAAATAAAGAATAAGCCAGGCGTGGTGGCGCACGCTTGTAATCCCTGCGTTTGGGAGGCTGAGACAGGAGGATCGCACAGGTTCAAAGCCAGCCGCACTGGCGTAAGAAACCCTGTTTCAAAAATATAAAATAGGTCTGGGAGTGTAGCCCGGAGGTAGAAGGGCTTCCGGGAACCCCAGTACCACCAAAAAAAAAAAAGAATAAAGAAATTGGTCAGGGGGTGTAGCTCGGAGGTTAAATGCCCTTGGGTTCCCTCCCCAGACCCTCAAAAAAAAAAAAAAAAAGATTAAAAAAAAAGGGCCAGGGGTGTAACTTGGAAGTAGAATGCCCCCGTGTTCAATTCCTGGTACAACACATACAAAAAGATAATAGAAGCCAAGCGTGGTGGCACATGCTTATCATCCCAGCATTGGGAGACTGAGACCGGAGGATCCAGGTTCACGGACAGCCTCAGCTACTTATGAGGCCCTTTGCAACTCAGTGAGACCCTGTTTCAAAGTAAAGAATAAAAAATAGGGCTGGGGGTGTAGCTCGGAGGTAAAATGCCTCTGGGCTCCACCCCTAGTACCACAAAAAGAAAAAAATAGATAATAGAAATTCTTTACATGCTAAATTCCTCTGTATTAGTAAGGAAGTTTTCCTTCCTCCCCCTCCTCTTATTTTCTTTATTTGAGTGTGTGTGTGTGTGTGTGTGTGTGTGTGTGTGTGTGTGTGTGTGTTAGTTACTGGGTATTAAACCCAGGGATATTCTACCTCTGAATCAAAACCCCAGCCCTACTTTATTTATTATTTGGAAAAAGGGTCTCACTAAGTTTAGAGGGCCTTGCTAAGTTGCTGAGGCAGGCCACAAACCTGTGGTCCTCCAGTCTGTTTCCCAAGTACTGGAATTACAAGTGTACCACGAAGCCCAACTTCAAATTCATTTTCCACTGCAGGTTTGAATTGACATTCAAAACCCTGCAATACCTTTTTTTTCTTTTCTTTTTTATTTTGTGGTACTAGGAATTGAACCCAAGGATATGTTACCTCCAAGTTACACCTCCAGCCCTTTTTAAATTTTTTGTTCTGAAATGGCCTCGCTACATTACTAAGAGTCTTTTACTACATTGCCGAGGTTGTGTTGAACTGGTGATCCTCCTGTCTCAGCCTCCCAAGTTTACAGGTGTGTACCACCATGCCCATTATATGGGAACCATTTTATGGTTCTAATCAGGTTTTGGCTCTAAAACTATGAAATAGAGCCTATGCCAGTTTGGTCTATATTTTTTTGTTTGGTTGGTTGGTTTTTTTTGCACTGGAGAGGGAACCCAGAGGCATTCTACCACTGAGCTACACCCCCAGCTCTATTTTTTATTCTTGTGTGTGTGTGTGTGTGTGTGTGTGTGTGTGTGTGTATGGTACTAGGGGGTGGAACCAAGGGGCTTTCTGACTCCAGGCTACCAACCCCCAGCCCTATTTTTTTATAATTTATTTGGAAACCGGGTCTCACTAAGTTGCTACAAGCTCCACTAAGTAGCTGAGGCTGGCTTAGAACCTGTATGATTCTCCTCTCTCAGCCTCCCAAGCGCTGGGATTACAAGCTTGCGCCACCACTCCCAGCTTTATTCTTTATTTTGAAACAGGGTCTCACTGAGTTGCAGAGGGCCTCACTAAGTAGCTGAGGCTGACTGCGACCTGCAATCCTTCCTATCTCAGCCTCCCAAATGCTGGGATTACAAGCGTGTGCCACAACACCCGGCTTGTTTCTCTTCATATGCCTAGAATTTTTAGGAGACTATTTCTTTTTAAGAAAGTTTTAATACCAGTGAGTGGAAACCATGGGGTTTGTTCCCCTTAAAAAAAAATGCACTGGGTATGGTGGTGCACATTTGTAATCTCAGTACTTGGGAGGCTGAGACAGGAAGATCACAAATTTGTGGCCAGCCTCAGCTACTTAGTGAGGCCCTCCACAACTTAGTGAGACTCTGTTTCAAATAAAGAAAAAAGAGCCAGGTGTTTTGGCGCACGCTTGTAATCCCAGTGCTTGGGAGGCTGAGACAGGAGGATCCCACAGGTTCAAAGCCAGCCTCAGCTACTGAGTGAGGCTCTCGGCAATTTAGTGAGATCCTGTTTCCAAATAAAGTATAAAATAGGTCTGGGAATATAGCCCAAACGTAGAAAAGCCCCTGGGTTCCACCCCAGTACCACACAAAATAATGATGATGATGGTGATGATGGTGATGGTGGTGGTGGTGGTGGTGGTGATGATGATGATGATAAATAGGGCTGGAAGCCGGTGTGATGGCACATGCTTGTAATCCCAGTACTTGGGAGGCTGACACTGGAAGATCATAGGTTCAGGGGTAGCCTCAGCTACTTAGTGAGGCTCTCCGCAACTTAGACCCTGTCTCGAAGAATAAAAAATTTGGCTGAGAGGCCAGGCGTGGTGGCACATGCATATAATCCCATCATTTGAGAGGCAGAGACCGGAGGATCACGGTTTGCAGACAGCCTCAGCTACTTAGCAAGGCCCTACGCAACTCAGTGAGACCCTGTTTCAAAAATAAAAAGACTAAAAAAAATTGGGGCTGGGGGTGTAGCTTGGAGATACAATGATCCTGGGTTCCTTCCCCAGTACCCCAAAAGGAAATAAAGAAAAAAAATTGGGCTGGGTATGGTGGCACACGCTTGTAATCCCAGCATTTGGGAGGCTGAGACAGGAGGATTGTAATTTAAGGACAGCCTCAGCTACTACTTAGTGAGATCTTTGCAATTCAATGAGACCCTGTTTCAGAATAAAAAGGAGCCGGGCGTGGTGGCACATGCTTGTAATCCACGGGCTTGGGAGGCGGAGACAGGAGGATCATGCAGGTTCAAAGCCAGCCTCGCTGGTTTAAGAGACCCTGTTTCCAAATAATAAAGATATAAAATAGGTATAGCCCAAGGTAGAAGGGTTTCCAGGAAGCTCAGTACCACCAAATAAATAAATAAATAAATAAATAAATAAATAAATAAATAAATAGGACTGGGGATTATATCTTAGAGGTAGAATGCTCCTGAATTTTATCTCCAATACCACAAAAAAGAAAAAAAAGAAAGAGAAAGAGAAAATACAAGCTCTTAAACCTTCTCCCAAATTCATTCAGGGGAGAAAGCGAGAGAGATTGAGATTGAGAGAGATTGCTCTGCCACTTAGCTACACCCTCAGCCTAACAGTCTGAGATGGTGTGTGTGTAATGTGCGTGCACACGAGCACATGGTACTGGGGGTTGAACCCAGGGCATTATATCACCAAGCTATACCCCTAGTCCTATTTTATTATTTATTTTGAAATGGGGTCTCCCTAAGTTGTGGAGGGCCTAAGTAGTTGAGGCTGACTAGGAATCTGCAATCCTCTTTTCTCAGCCTCCCATGTACTGGGATTACAAGCATGGGCCACCACACCCAGCTCACTGAGTTTTAACAAATAATTCCAGCACATACTCGTGAACCTATAAAAATAATCAATGTGCTGGACATGATGATGCATGTACTTGGGAAGCAGAGACAGGAGGGTTGCCGGTTCAAGGCCAGCCTCAGCAACTTAGTGAGACTCTTTCAAAATTAAAAAGTAAAAGTAGGGCTAGGATGTGTCTCAGCGGTAGAATGCCCCTGGGTTCAATCCCCAGTACCAAAAAGAAAAAGAAAAGACCCAGTGTAAAGGCTTATAAAATGAAACACAGCCCCATCAAATCCAGCCAGAGAGAAGAGTGACCAGGTGAGTCGGTGGGATTCGGTTTCAGCCCTTGATTGGCGGACTCCCTTTGCCATGACTGACAACACTGTGGAGCTGGAGGAGATTTAGCATAGAGCACTGAGAGGTCAGGGCGTGGCCTGCTTCACTATCTGCCCAACAGAAACTCCAGACCGTGGGCCTGAAAGCCAGGCCGAGCATCCTGTGGATAAATATGTGCATAAATATGTGCTGAATAATTGTGTGTGTGTGGGTTTGGGAATGGAACCCGGAGCATTCAACCTCTGAGCTACACCCTCTGCCTTATTTTTTATTCTTTATTTTGAAACGGTCTCACTAAGTTGCGGAGAGCCTCACTAAGTAGCTGAGGCTGTCCACGAACCACGATCCTCTAGTCTTAGCCTCCTGAATGCTGGGATTACAAGTGTGCGCCACCACGCCCAGCTTGAATAATTCTTTCAGATGTCTTTTTTTTTTTCTTTTTTTTAATTTCTTTTCATGGTTATTGTTAGCATGTAAGTCTTTGTATAAGGGCGTTGAAAAGATATGAACTTTGATACAGTTAACAGTAAGTTAAGGGACCTAGCATTCAGTTTGTCCTGTCTGAAAGGACTTGGGATGTTCAGAGTTCCCTGAAGTCCCAGCTGATTGATATATTCTTCCTCTTCTAGATGGCAGACTGTGGGGGACTGCCCCAAATAGTTCAGGTAAGAAAGGGTTTGTTTTATCTTGGTTTTTTGGCTTTTTGTGTTAAGAAAAAAGTACCCATTCAGTTCTACCTTTCTGCCTATGCAAAAGTTAATGCCTTTTTGTTTTGTCCCCAGCCTGGAAAGCTCACCGAGGCCTTCAAGTACTTCTTGCAGGGAATGGGCTACAGTGAGTAGCACACAGATTCCTATCGAGCAAAGATTTATCTATAGTGGGAACACTTTAACATCTGGGGGTCATAATTCTCAGGGTATAGCCTCTGAGCTTGCCAGCCTTGTCAAATGGAAACCAAATATTAGTGGAACATTCATTTGTGCTTATTTTTATGGTAAGCTGAAGCTAGGCATGGTGACACCTGCCTATGATCCCAGTACTTGGGAAGTTGAGACAGGATTGCTGGCTGGAGGACAGCCTCAGCAATGTAGGGAAATACTTGTCAACCTAGCAAGACTGTTTCAAAACAAAAAATAAAGCCGGGAGTGGTGGCACACACTTATAATCCCAGTACTTGGGAGGCTGAGACAGGAAGATTATGCAGGTTCGAAGCCAGCCTTAGCTACTTAGTGAAACTTTCAGCAACTTAGTGAAACCCTATTCCAAATAAAATATAGACGCCAGGCGTGGTAGTGCACACTTGTAATCTCAGCATTTGGAAAGCTGAGACAGGAGGATCGCAGTTCACAGACAGCCTCAGCTACTTAGTGAAGCCCTTTGCAACCCAGTGAGACCCTGTTTCAAAATAAAGAATAAAAAACAGGGCTGGGAATGTAGCTCAGAGGTAGAATGCCCCCGGGGTCCATCCCAGTACTGCAAAAAAAAATTTTTTTAATAATATAAAATAGGGCCGGGCGTGGTGGCGCACGCTTGTAATCCCCGCGCTTGGGAGGCTGAGACAGGAGGATCGCGCAGGTTTGAAGCCAGCCTAAGCTACTTAGTGAGGCTCTCAGCAACTTAGTGAGACCCTGTTTCCAAATAAAATATAAAATAGGTCTTGGAGTATAGCCCGGAGGTAGAAGGGCTTCCAGGAACCCCAGTACCACCAAAAAAAAAAAAAAAAAAAAAAAAAAAAAAAAATATATATATATATATATATATATATATATATATATATATATATATATAAAATAGGTCTGAGAGTGTAGCCTGGAGGTAGAAAACTGGGTTCCATCCCCAGTGCCACAATACAAAGAAAGAAGAAAGAAAGAAAGAAAGAAAGAAAGAAAGAAAGAAAGAAAGAGGAGAGAGAGGAAGGAAGAGAAAAAGAGAACAAGAAAAGGGCTGGGAGTATATCTCAGAGGTAGAAAGCCCCTGGGCTCAATCCTCAGTATCACAAAAAAAAAAAAAAAAAAAGAAAGAAAAAAAAAGAAAAAAAGAAAAACATTAAAAAAAAAAAAGCTAGCTAGCCGGTCATGGTGGCACACGCTTGTAATCCCAGCATTCGGGAGGCTGAGACAGGAGGATCACAGTTTGCAGACAGCCTCAGCTACTTAGTGAGGCCCTCTGCAACTTAGTGAGACCCAGTTTCAAAATAAAGAATAAAAAATAGGGGAGGGGGTGTAGCTCAGAGGTTGAATGCCCTTGGGTTCCACCTGAGACCGCGCGCGTGCACACACACACACACACACTAAAAAGCTGGCACTTACTTTCTGTCAGGCAGTATATATTCTTAACCTAAGAGGTAAGCTGTGCTATTAGTCCTATTTTATAGAAGAGGAAGCCATGCACATTTCTCAGGTGACAGTCAAGCTGCAAAGCCATGATTGGAACCTCAGCAGTCTGACTCTAAAGCCATGTTTTAACCACTGAAGCTTAGGCTGTCCAACCATAAGTCACAAGCTAGGGTTTGCATTAGTTACATCAGCTAGCTAATCATTGCTGGCCAAGAGAAACAAAATGGAGACTCCAGAAGAGAAGGACGGTGCCCTCAGTTAAAACTGTTCCAACTCAGGAGATAACTTGCAGGTATTTTAGAGTAAGTCCAACATGTGTTCACATCACCTGCTGCTGTCCTCATCTCATGTATTGTAAGGCCCTGACCTTTCTCATTTGTCACAGAAAACCCACACTTGCTCCTTTCTTGGAGTTTTAAGAGGAAAATTCCTTTCACCCAGGTACAGAGCTCTTTACCCAGAAGGGTAATTTTCCCATTTGGGGCACCTGTACCTGCAGGCCGACCGTGTTTGTCTCGTCTAGAGTGGCTGTGTCGTCCTGTCTGTGGGCTGCTACCAGCCGAGCAGTGGGAGAAGTCCCCTCTAGCCTGTGTTCTGTTTCCCAGTAACAGCTGATCTTGCAGCCCCCTTCTGACCCAAAGCAGAGTGACTGTGTAGAGTAGGGGAAAAACCGTTCTGGTCTAGTTGAGAGAAGTGACATCCAAGATGATACTGAAGCATCAGTCAGCCCCACCTCCTCTCTGGGACCTTAAACTTTCATCCCCACCATAGAGTTTCTGTCAGTGTCTTCTAGGCAGCCGAGGTCGCCCCTTGACACTCCCAGGTCACTAACCTGCCTTTTCCTGTGTCCATCCTGCTTCCAGTCCCGTATGTGCAGCTCAGTCACCTCAGCACCGAGTCAGGTACTTCCTCTGTGCTGGCGCTCCGGCTCCCCGCCGTGCCCTCCTGGCTGCCTGCACTGGCTGCCTGCAGCATGTCCGCGGTTTTCCTGTGCAGTGAGAGCCCGATAGAACGTGGCTCATTGTGCTCCAGGGCTACCACCTGTCCCGCCTGGCCCCCGGAGGAAGAAAGGATCGGGTCGTAACGCCCAGGCCTTTTCTCATCATCCTAAATCCAGGGTCATGTCAGGACCCTGGACAGGCAGAGCCCCTCTCCTACCAGCACCTATTACTGGTCCTGGGGTAGCTCTCAGACATGGGGACTGAAGGGCAGCCTTGCTGTAAATGTTAGCACCTGTGCCCAAGTGCTAACTCCACAGGTGATGGCATCTTCTGATCCCAGCATCGAAATGAGCTGGGAGGTAGCTAATACATCGGGATGACAAGCAGGGAGGTTATACCAGGTGTAAGGCCCTGTCCAGCCAAGCTTAGGGATCTTCTGGTCAAAGTAGTGGCAGAACAGGCATCTCAAGCAGGCACGCCAGAGCTCTTCCCTCCCAGGCAGCCTGAGCCTCATCCCTGTGTGGAGATCAGGTCCAGGCCTAGCTGCCCTCACCTCCACCCACACCTTCCTATATGTCTCTTCCCCGGACAGAAAAAGTCTGTGGACACCGATGGTAGTCTCGTTGTATCGGGCTTGCACTTGTGTTTGTGAAACACCTCCATACTTGTGTGATTTGTCTTTCTTTTCTTTTGGTTTAATCTTGCATGTACAGCAGGTTTTGGTTACCTGTGGGATCCCAAAAATTCCCTCCTAATCACTGTGTGAATGGCGTGGGCACAGCTAAGAGACTGTACTCTGAACTTAGGGCTTCCCATTGTTCTGCTGTGGACTAGAACAGCTGAGATTCCAGCCAGACCCAGCGAGCACAGCAGCCTTGCTATAGTCACTCACCTAGAGCAAATACTGCGCCTTGGGGATGGCCGTATCTTGTCCTGGGTCATTGTAAGTGGGTTGGGAGAGCTAGACGTAAAGCCTTTGGTGAAACGTGTAGGTGAGCTGAGCTTAGCCAGTGCTCCATCTTCCAGTCCTCTCGGTTCTTTATTGCAGTACCATCTGCCAGCATGACCCGGCTTGCCCGATCACGAACCCACTCAACCTCGAGCAGCATTGGCTCTGGAGAAAGTCCCTTCAGCCGGTCTGTCACCAGCAATCAGTCAGATGGAACTCAAGAATCCTGTGAGTCCCCTGATGCCCTGGATAGACACCAGACCATGGAGGTGTCCTGCTAAGCGGATGCTCCTCCTGGATCATGCAAGTCGACCCTTCTTCAGATGACACTCCATAATACAACATTTCATCCGTAAACTGGCCTCCACTATCTTTAACTCATGCATGGCCACCGAACCTCTCTCTAGTAGCCTGGATTTATCATTCTCTGCCCACCTACACCTTTTTTGTATGTACCAAGAACCACATCCATGCCATTACTGTAACATTCCAACACCTTTAGCTGATCCGATCTCCATACCTTCTCTTGCCAGCTTTTTGCTCCCCTAACTATGTATCTGATAAGATTCTTTGATCCCAACTCCATGTGTGTGCGAGCACGCGTGTCTGTGTTTGTGTGTGCATAGTTCTGTGATTTTAGACATGCTTTCTTGTAGCGCTTCTGCAAAAAACAAAAAAGGGACTCTTTTTGCATTCTCAATGGTGTTTTTAAGGGAAGTGTGCAGAACAGATGATGTCTTAGTGGGGTAAACCACTAGATTCTCTTTGGCTTCCAAATTGGTCAACAAGATTTGCAGAGTGATTTCTGGAGAGCATCTCCGAGGGATATGGAGAGCCATGATTACCGTTCGGGCCATCTGTTGATCGTGACCATGGAGGGTCGCTGCTGCGTAGAGAAGCAGGCAGAGTGGCCAGCCACCTCCTTCTGACCACATAGATTCATATGTACTGTCCTCTAAGTAAAAAGGAGAGCATTTCCTGCTGGAAACACATCGACAGTGAGGCTCTGGTGTACAACATGAGTTTTCTCCAAAGGCGTGGTTAATTACTATACTCTCAGCACAGGAAGGTAGAAAATAAAATGCCAGTCCTCCACTCTGCAGAGCAAAACTGCTATCACCACAGCATCTGATACCACTTCCCAGACGTCTACACATCTGCAAGAAGTGCCTCCCAGGTCTCTGGTGGAGAGTGGTTCTCCATCCCTCAACCCCACAAAGGGAGAGGTACGGCCTAAAAATCCTGTCGATGGTGAGGATATGAGGGGGGAGAGGAACAGCCATTAACACATTATCATGTCGAATAGTGTAGCCTTGGTTTCAGCAAGTGGAAGCTAAATTAAATTGATACCCATTTCTGAGAAAGATTCTGAATCCTCTATACTCCCTTTGTAGGAGGGAAGGGCCTGTCTGTAAGGGCAGCCCCACGCAGGTAAAGTTGTTTTTAACTTCCCATCTGCTGTCAGTGAGGGGGTCACAGTCAGCCAGGGAGCAGCACTGGGAGGAGGGAGAGAGAACCATGGAGAGAACGTGGAGGCGCCTGTTGCTCAGGAGCATGGAGATGCACGCTCAGGGCTACACAGTTCCAGATCTTGAGAAGAAACTTCATAGACACATTGTTTGCTTTCTGCTAAGATAAGGAATGCATCACTCTGCCAGAGTATGACTTTTTACAAATTATTAAATAAAGCTGTATATGTCTCCTTGTTACCTGATTGCTGGTGTTATTTCTCTCAAGCCACTCAGGGACTCAGAGAGGGACTGAGCTACTGTGTGCTGACTCTGCTCCACATTTTCACGTTTATGACCACTTACTCTGCCCTGACTGACACTGTTCATTTATTTTTATGTATGTTATTAGTCCTGGGGATTGAACCCAGAAGCATTCTACATCCAAGCTATACCCCAGCCTTAATTTATTTTTATTTTGAAACAGGGTCTCACCAGGTCGATGAGAGTCTCACTACTTACTGAGGCTGTCCTCGAACCTGTGATCTTTTTTTTTTTTTTTTTTTTTGGCAGTACTGGGGTTCCTGGAAGCCCTTCTACCTCCGGGCTACACTCCCAGACCTATTTTTACATTTTCATTTGGAAACAGGGTCTCCTAAACCAGCGCGCGCGGCTGGCTTCGAACCTGCGCGATCCTCCTGTCTCCGCCTCCCAAGCGCGGGGATGACAAGCGTGCGCCACCACGCCCGGCAGACCTGTGCTCTTAAGTACCTGTCTCAGCTCCTAAATACTGGGATTACAGGCATGCACCCCACGCCTGGCTGACATCGTCCACTTAGAGAGAGGAAATAAAGCTGCAAGATAACTTCCCAAGATCCCACAGCCAGTGAGCGCAGCCCGGGCTGAATGCCAGTCATCCAACATCCATCTTCCCTCAAGTCAGAAGTGGGGAGAAGCCTGATCATGTGTTTTTGTTCTGGGGTGTGTGTGTGTGTGTGTAACTGGGGGTTCAACCCAGGAATGTTTTGCCTCTGAGCTACACTAAGTTGCTGGGCTGGCTTCGAGGTTGAAATCCTCTAATCTCTGCCTCCCAAGTACTGGGATTCAGGTGTTGTGTACCGTCACGCCTGGCTCTGTCAATATCACTGGTGATGAAGGAGAAGCTGAGGTCTAGGAAAGGCTTCCACATCTCGGTTTTACTCTCCATGTGAAATTTCAAGACGCAGTGATTTGCAGCCACTTGTCTGGATTCCTGTAAGAGACCAGTCTGTATTTCTCCAGAAGTGGCTGTATTTGTCATTGTCATTGCTTTTGTGATACAAGGATTGCACCCAGGGCATTCTGTCTCCAAGCTACACCCCAGCCCTTTTTGATTTTTTGTTTTGAGACAGGGTCTCACTAGGTCACTGAGAGTGTTGCTCAACTGCTAAGGCTGGTCTCGAACCTATGATCCTCCTATCTCAGCCTCCCAAGTCCTGGGATTATAAGCATTCCTCACCACACAGTGCTATGAATATAATTAATGCAAACTAATTGCACATTTAAAAATTATTAAAGCCAGACAGGTGTGGTGGCACACATCTGTAATCCTAGTACAAAGGAGTTTGGAGACAGGAGCATCACAAGTATGAGGACAGCCTCAGCAACCTAGCAAGACCCTGATTCAGAATAAGAAATAAGAGCCAGGCATGGTGGTGCATGGTTGTAATCCCATGATCTAGGAGGCTGAGACAGGAGGATCTCAGATTTGAGAACAGCCTCAGCAAGTAGTGAGACTCTAACCTAGCAAAACCCTGTTTCAAAACAAAAATAAAAATATAGGGCTAGGGATATAGTTTAGAGGTAGAATGCCCCTGAGTTCAACCCTCAGTACCACATAAAAATAATAAAGCTGGAGCTGGGTGTGGTAGCCCACACTTGTAATCCCAGTACTTGAGAGGCTGAGACAGGAGGATCACAGTTTGTGGACAGCCTCGGCTACTTAATGAGGCCCTTTACACCCTGTTTCAAAATAGAGAATAAAATATAGGGCTGGGAGTGTAGCTCAGAGGTAGAATGTCCCTGGGTTCCATTTCCAGTACCGCAAAAAATTAAAAAATAAAAATAAAAATAAAAGTTGGGTGTGCTGATACATACCTGTAATCCCAGTACTTGGGAGGCTGAAGCAGGAGGATCACAAGTTCAAAGCCAGCCCCAGCAACTTAGACCCTGTTTTCAAATAAAAAATAAATAAACTGGGCACAATGCCCCTATCCCTCAGTTCAGTCCCTAGTGCCACAAAAAAAGAGATAGAAAGGAATCTTGCCAGGTACAGTGGTGTCACACCTGTAATCCCAGCTACTTGGAAGACTGAGGCTGGAGGATCATAAGTTCAAGGCTAGTCTAGGCCACTTAGACCCTGTCTCATAATAAAAAGGGCTAGATCTGGGTGTGGTGGTGCAGGCCTATAATCCCAGTACTTGGGAAATTGAGATGGGAGAAGGACAGGTTCCAGGCCTGCCTCAGAAACTTAAGACCCTGTTTAAAATAAAATAGGCTTGGAGGTCAAATGCCCCTGAGTTCAGTCCCTATTACCATAACCCTGCCATTAAGAAAAAAAGTCTAAAGCTCAGGAATTTCTGCCCCTGTGGAGTTGGAGTGTGGCACCCTCCCAGCACTTGGGTGTGTTCACCAACCAGGAAGCTCTGTGGATGTCACTTAGAGCTCTGAGTAGGTATGCGTGTCTTACACTGGGGTTGAACCCAGAGCATTCTACCTCCAAGCTACACCACCAGCTATATATATATATATATATGTATATATGGTGTGTGTTTTTTTGTTTTTGTTTTTTTGGTGGGGTCTGGGGATGGAACCCAGGGGCATTTGACCTCCAAGCTACAGCCCTGCCCTATTTTTATTTTTTTTTTCTTTGGTACTGGGAGTGGAACTCAGAGGGTTTTTTTTTTTATCTCTGGGCTACACTCCCAGACCTATTTGGAAACAGGGTCTCACTAAGTTGCTGAGAGCCTCACCAAGTAGCTGAGACTGGCTTTGAACCTGCATGATCCTCCTGTCTCAGCCTCCCAAGCGTGGGGATTAGAAACGTGCACCACCACACCCAGCTTATTCTTTTTTTTTTTTTTTTTTTTTTTTTTTTTTGCGGGTTTGGGGATAGAACCCAGGGGCATTCTACCTCTGAGCTACACCCTCTGCCCTATTTTTTATTGTTTATTTTGAAACCGGGTCTCACTGAGTTGCACAGGGCCTCACTAAGTAGCTGAGACAGTCCACGAACTGTGATCCTCCAGGTCTCAGCCTCCCGAATGCTGGGATTACAAGCACGCGCCACCACGCTCGGTTTATTCTTTATTTTTTGAAACAGGGTCTCACTAAGTTACGAAGGGCCTCACTAAGTAGCTGAGGCTGTCTGCGAACAAGGATTCTCCAGTCTCAGCCTCCCAAATGCTGAAATTACAAGTGTGTGCCACCACGCCCGGCTTTTTTTTTTTTTTTAACAGTCTTGCAAAATTGCTGAGGCCAGCTTCAAACCCTCTGCCCTCCTGTCTTAGCCTCCCAAATGGTGGGGTTACAGGCATGTGCCACCCCATGCGGTTTATGTTAGAGATTTTTTTTTTTTTTTTTTTTTTTTTTGTGGTACTGGGGTTCCTGGAAGCCCTTCTACCTCCGGGCTACACTCCCAGACCTATTTTATATTTTTATTTAGAAACAGGGTCTCCTAAGCCAGCGCGCGCGGCTGGCTTCGAACCTGAGCGATCCTCCTGTCTCTGCCTCCCAAGCGCGGGGATTACAAGCGTGTGCCACCACGCCCAGCTATTTTAGAGATTTTTATGGAGGCTTCTTCATGTAGGTGTAGCCCATTATTAACTTGACTTCCAGCTTCTCTCCTCTAAGGGTGGAAAGGAGGGACTGAGAGGCCCAAGCTTGTAATCAGTGGCTTGGTTTTCTGGTGACCAGCTCCCATCCAGGAGCCCACCAAGAGTTGGTCTGTAACCTGCAATCCTCCTTTCTCATCTTCCCAAATACTGGGATTACCAGCATGTATCACCACGTCCAGTTACTCTGACCAAAAACCCTCAGAGGGCTAGACATTGTGGCACACACGTGTAATCCTAGTACTTGGGAGGCTGAGACAGAAGGGTCTCAGGTTTGTGGCCAGCCTTTACAACTTAGACCCTGTTTCAAAATAAAGAAAAAATAGGGCTGGGGGTGTAGCTCAGAGGTAGAATACCCCTAGGTTCCATCCTCAGTACCACACACACACAAAAAAAAAAAAAAACCTAGCCGGGCATGATGGCACACGTAATCCCAGCACTTGGGAGGCTGAGACCCAGTATCGCAGTTTGCAGACAGCCTCAGATACTTACACCCTCTGCAACTTAGTGAGACCCTGTTTCAAAATAAAGAATAAAAAATGCCGGGCGTGGTGGCACACGCTTGTAATCCCCGCGCTTGGGAGGCTGAGACCGGAGGATCACACGGGTTTGAAGTCAGCCTCAGCTACTTAGTGGTGAGGCTCTCAGTAACTTAGTGAGACCCTGTTTCCAAATATAATAGAAAATAGGTCTGGGAGTATAGTCTGGAGGTAGAAAGCCTCTGGGTTCCACCCCCAGTATCACCAAAAAATAATAAAGAAAGGAAGGAAGGAAGGAAGGAAGGAAGGAAGGAAGGAAGGAAGGAGAAAGAAAGAAAGAAAGAAAGAAAAGTAGGGTAGGGGGTGTAGCTCGGAGGTGAATGCCCCTGGTTTCCATCACAGTGGCAGATCCTCCCCAAGTAGAAAATAATTATATGGTTATAATGTGGGATTTTTTTTTTTCATGGTACTGGAGATTGAACCCAAGGGCTTCACGCATACTAAGCACACTGTCAATGAGCTACACCTCTGACCCCTATGGTAGAATCTTTTAAGAGACCAGCACCTGGCATGGTGACACACACTTGTAATCCCAGTACTTGGGAGGCAGGAGGACCTCAGGTTGGAGGATAGCCTCAGGAAGTTGTGATCTTAGCAACCTAGTGAGACCCTGTTTTAAACATAAAATAGAGCTAGCCGGGCGTGGTGGCGCACCCTTGTAATCCCCACGCTTGGGAGGCTGAGACAGGAGGATTGCACAGGTTTGAAGCCAGCCTCAGCTACTTAGGCTCTCATCAACTTAGTGAGACCCTGTTTCCAAAATCAAATATAAATGGGTCTGGGAGTATAGCTCGGAGGTAGAAAGCCTCTGGGTTCCACCCCCAGTACCACCAAAATAAAAAAAAAAAACCATAGGGCTGAGGGTGTAGCTCAGAGGTAGAATGCCCCTCGGCTCAGTCCCCAGTACCACACACACACACAAAAAAAAAAAGACCAAAGAGCCAGGCAAGGTAGTATACACCTATAATCCCAGTACTTGGGAGGCAGAGACAAGAGGATCACAGGTTTGCAGCCAGCCTCCGCAATTTAGCAAGACCCTGTGTCCAAATAAAAAATAAAGTAGGACATGGGGTTTATATTGGAGGTAGAAAAGCCATGAATTAATCCCCAGTGCTAGACCAAAGGTGGCTGTCCTCTACTGCCTACCTCATTCATGGACCTCATCTGGAGACTAGTCTTTTAAAAATCTGCCTCTTAGCCGGGCGTGGTGGCGCACGCTTGTAATCCCCTTGCTTGGGAGGCTGAGACAGGAGGATCTGGCAGGTTTGAAGCCAGCCTCAGCTGGTTTAAGAGACACTGTTTCCAAATAAAATATAAAATAGGTCTGGGAGTGTAGCCCGGAGGTAGAAGGCCCCTGAGTTCCATTCCCAGTACTACTAAAAAAAAAAAAGTCTGCCTCTCACATCAGAAGATGAACATCAAAGGTGCCTGGGGTGGGGCTGGGCCATGCTCAGCAGCCAGACTGGAACTTCCTTGTGGAGGATGCGCCTCCACTCCTGCTGCTTCAGCTCTGCCACCAAGCGCCAGCAGAGTCAATATCAAACCAGCCTTCCCCAGGAGCAAGGGAGGCCGGGCGGCCAGCAGAAGACAGCCTGAGTGGGAGAACACTCTAGCTGCGGCCACCAGAAAAGGCTGCGGAGTGTGAGCGAGATTCAGTGCATGGAATATCTTGTGTTGAGTGGCTTGGTGGCGCGCACTCAATCCTAGTATTTGGGAGGCTGAGAAGGAGGATCCGTGGCAGGTTCGCAGCCAACCTTAGAAACTTGCCAAGGCCCTCTGCTATTGAGTGAGACCCTGTTTCAAAAGTAAAAATAAATAAAAATAAATAAATAGGCATGGTGGCGCATGCTTAAATCCCAGTACTTGGGAGGATGAGAAAGGAGAATCGCAGGTTTGTGGACAGCCTCAGCTACTTACGCCCTCTGCAACATAGTGAAACCCTGTCTCGAAGAATAAAAAATAGGGATGGGGGTGTAGCTCGGAGATAGAATGCCCCTCGGTTCCATCCCCAGTACTGCAAAAATAAATAAATAAATAAATAAATAAATAAATAAATAGGCTTTGGGGTGTAACTCAAGAGGTGGAATGCCACTGGTTCAATCCTCAGTACCACACCCAAACAAAAAGACCAGCTAGCTGGGCGTGGTGGCGCACGCTTGTGATCCCAGCATTCAGGAGGCTGAGACAGGAGGATGGCACAGGTTTGAAGCCAGGCTTCACTACTTAGTGAGGCTCTTAGCAACTTAGTGAGACCCTGTTTCCAAATAAAATAAAAATAGGTCTGGGAGTATAGCCCAGAAATAGAAAAGCCTCTGGGTTCCAGAGGTACCCCCAGTAACACACACACACACACACACACACACACACACACACACACACACACACAAAACCCAGCTGTCTCTAGGAATATCAAGCCCCCTAAGAGGGAGGCAGCTGGGAGGTGGGTTAAATTTTAATGAGCTGTGATAAGGTTTCTTTATCCTAACACCGGTGATTCTCAAGCTAAGGTATGCTGTCAAAATCGCCTTGAAGTGCTTTGGAAAAGAGATTGTTGAAGCTGGACCATGGTGACACACGCTTGTAATCCCAGCATTTGGGAGGCTGAGGCCAGAGGATTGTGGTTCACAGACAGCCTCAGCTACTTAGTGAGGCCCTTTGCAACTCAGTGAGACCCTGTTTCAAAATAAAGAATAAAAAATAGGGCAGGGGGTGTAGCTCAGAGGTAGAATGCCCTGGGTTCCATCCCCAGTACCACAAAAAAAAAAAAAAAAAAAAAAAAAAAAAAAAAAAAGAGATTGTTGGGCCCAACTTGCAGAATTTCTCATTCATTAGATCTGCTGTAGAGATAGGATTTGCATGTCTAATCAATGCTCAGGGGATGCTGAGGCTACTGGTCTGGGGACCATACTTTGAGAACCACTGTTCAGATTTAGGGACAAGAAACTGAGGGTTGAACCTCGCACTTTAGAGAAAGGGTAGTCCTCAAGCTGGGCCTTGTGGCTCTCAATGGTAGTCCTCAGGCCAAGCGTGGCAGCACATGTTTATAATCCCAGTATTTGGGAGGCTGAGACAGGAGGATCACAGATTTGAAACTAGACTCAGCAATTTAGCGAGGCCTTCTGTAACTTAGACCCTGTTTCAAAATAAGAAATAAAATTAGGTTGGGGGAGCCAGGCACGGTGGCACACACTTGTAATCCTGACATTCAGGAGGCTGAGACCGGAGGATCAGTTCGTGGACAGCCCCAGCTACTTAGTGAGGCCCTCCGGAACTTAGTTTCGAAATAAAGACCCTGTTTCAAAATAAAGAATAAAAAACAGGGCAGGGGGTGTAGCTCGAAGGTCGAATGCCCCTGGTTCCTATTCCCAGTGCTGCAAAAAGAAAAAAAAAAAGAATTTATAAAATGGTGGAAAAAAAAAAGAATTAAAAAAATGGGGCAGGGGGTGTAGCTCAGAGGTCGAATGCCCCTGGGTTCCATCCCCAGACCTGCAAAAAAAAAAAAAAAATTGGGTTTGGGTTAAAACTTGGAAGTACAATGCCTCTGGGTTCCACCACCCCCCCAAAAAAAAGAATGCAGAATCTTTTGTGTGTGTGTATGTGGTACTGGGGTTCCTGGAAACCCTTCTACTTCTGGGCTACACTCCCAGACCTATTTTATATTTTTTTAAATTTGGAAACGGTCTCTTAAACCAGCAGGGCTGGCTTTGAACCAGCGAGATCCTCCTGTCTCCACCTACCAAGTGCGGGGATTACAAGCGTGTGCCACCACGCCCGGCTGCGCCACCACGCTGGGCAGAGAATGCAGAATCTTAACAGGGCGCAGTGGTACATGCCAGTAATACCAGTGACTGGAGAGGCTGAGGCAGGAGGACCACAAGTTCAAGGCCAGCCTTTAACAAAATCTTGTCTCAAAGTGAAAAGAAAAAAAAAAAAAAGAGAACCAGTGCGTAGCTGAGCGATAGGATTCCCAGAGATTCAATCCTCAGTACCACACAAAGAAAGGAGACCAAGAGAGGAAGGGAGGGAGGGAGGAAAGAAAGAATGTAGAATCTTAGCCTGGCGTTGTGGCTCACACCTGCAATCCCAGTACTTGGGAGGCTGAGACAGGAGGATCACAAGTTTGAGGACAGCCTCAACAAGTAGTTGAGACTTTCATCAATCTAGCGAGACTGTTTCAAAATAAAAAATAGGGCTGGGGGTGTCACTCGGAGATAGAATGCCTCTGGATTCGATCTCCAGTACCAAGAGGGGGCATCTTTGGCCCCTCATCAGACGAACTGAGTCCAGATCTATAGTTTAGGGTGTGGCTCAATGGTAATGCGTTTGCCTAGCATGTGTGAGGCTCTGGGTTCAATCCCCAGAACTGCAAAGAAGAAAATTGAAAAACCAAGAGCCCCGGGTGACTGCTACCTAAAGGGTGAGGTTTGGGGGCAGCTTGGCGGCAGGGTGCTCACCGCGCATGCGCGCAGCCCTGGGTTCCATCTCCAGCACCACAAAAGAGAAAGTGAGAAGGCAGTACTCCCCAAACTGCCGAAGGCGTCTTTTGAAGAGTTCCAAGTTTAGATTCCTTGGCTTCCCCTCTGGCTTCTAACATTCAGAAGGTGGAACAGGATCCCAGAAACTGCGAAAATTAAGTTACTCCGGTGATGACTACAGTCAGGCCCGTTTCCTTCAGGTCTGCGTCCTCCACCAGACCAGGCCTCAGAGCCAGAGAGAGTCCTCCTGCTCCAGGATCGCTCTGCAGCAGCACCGGCTGCCCCCGAAACAGGAACTCGGGCAAGGGGCTCCTGGACCGTGCGCGATGCCGTCAGAGGAAATGGGTGGTTGTGGGAACCACCTCTGCAGATGGGAGCGGAGGCTGGAGGACCCGCGCCTGCGCCTCTGACACCAAGCAGTGCCGGCCGTGCTGCCCAGCGCAGGCCCTGGAGAGCCCAGAGCTCCTGCCCCAGCCCCATGCACAGACTGCTGACCACAGACAGTTGCTGAGCTACCCACGCTGGGACCAAGAGCTTCCCTGAAGATTCTCCAAGACGCAGAGAGTTCTAGGTGGCCTAGGATCAAGGGCATGGGCAGACTTCCAGAAGTACCCCCGAAGCCCTGAGCTGTCCAGCCAGAGTGTGTGTCTCACCCGAGTGCCTTCCCCAAACCTCGAAGGACACGAAACCAGTAAGTACGCTTGCTTCTGTTTTATGATGGACTCGGGCAGGTGGAAGAGTGTCTGCTCTGAGGCTGGGCGTGGGCAGTGTTTACTTTAGTATTTATTTTTGTTTTTTGGGGTACTGGGGACTGAATCCATGAGTATTCTATCTCCAAGATACACCCCCAGCCCTTTTTATATTTTATTTTGAAATAAGGTCTCACAAAGTTGCTGATGGTCTCACAATATTCTGAGACTGGTCTTTTTTTTTTTTTTTTTTTTGGTGGTACTAGGGTTCCTGGAAACCCTTCTACCTCCGGGCTACACTCCCAGGCCTATTTTTATATTTTTATTTGGAAACAGGGTCTCTTAAGCCAGCGAGGCTGGCTCCGAACCAGCGCGATCCTCCTGTCTCTGCCTCCCAAGCGCGGGGATTAAAAGCGTGCGCCACCACGCCTGGCTTGAGACTGGTCTTGAACCTGCAAACCTCCTGTCCTAGCCTCCCAAATGTTGGGATTACAGGCACGTGCCACCATGCCTGGCTCGAGAGTGGGCTTTATTTACAGTTAAGAAACAAAAGCTCCAGGGGGAGGGAAGTGGTTCTGCTGAGGCCATAAGAGGTTTCTGGGGTTGCAGAAGGAACCCAGGTCCCTCTACCCTTTACTCCCTCCTGAGACTTGTATTCTCCTCTTCAGCTTCTGGTTGTGTTTTGTGTTTTGTGTTTTGTGTTTTTTTTCTGCCTGCTCCAGACCCATCTTAGATAGCCATTTTCTTTTTTGTGTGTTTGGTACTAGGGATTGAACCCAGAGGCAGTCTACCTCTGAGCTACACCCCCTGGCCTATTTTACTTTTTTTTTTTTTTTGGTGGTACTAGGGGTGGAACCCAGGGGCTTTCTACCTCCGGGCTATACTCCCAGACCTTTTTTATATTTTATTTGGAAACAGGGTCTCACTACGTTGCTGAGAGCCTCACTAAGTAGCTGAGACTGGCTTCGAACCTGCGTGATCCTCCTGCCTCAGCCTCCCAAGCGCGGGGATTACAAGCGTGCGCCACCACGCCCGGCTTACTTTTTATTTTAGAACAGGGTCTCACTAAGTTGCAGGGGACCTCACTAAGTTGCTGGCTACAAATCTTGGATCCTCCTGTCTCAGCCTCCCAAGTACTGAGATTACAAGTGTGTGACACTATGCCCAGCCTGGCTAGCCATTTTCTGTGTGGCTCCTGGCCCCACACTGAGCCGCGGATGGCGGTGGGAGGGCGGAGGATTAGCATCCCTGAAGACAGCTTGCTCCCATCTATATAGTTCCTCTCAAAAGGGTGAGATTCTGGGTTGGAAAGGAGGGAGAGGAGTTGGGAATGTTGCTCAGCGGAGCCCTGGGTGCAATTCCCCTCTCCAAAATCAACAATTACAACGAAGAAGATAAACAAAAATAGGGAGACGCCTACCTTTAGCTCAATCCAAATTCATCACTCTTACCCTATCACTGAAAAATGGCCTTCAGAGCTGGACGTGGTGGTGCACACTTGTAATCCCAGTACTTAGGAGGCTGAGACAGGAGGATTGCAGGTTTGTGGCCAGCTTCAGCAACTTAGGTTATCCACTGCTTAGTGAGACTCTGTTTCAAAAATTAAAAAAATAAAATAAAATACACGCTTATAATCCTAGCACTTGGGAGGCTGAGACAGGAGGATCGCACAGGTTCGAAGCCAGCCTCAGCTACTTGGTGAGGCTCTCGGCAACTTAGTGAGACCCTGTTTCCAAATAAAATATAAAAAATAGGTCTGGGAGTATAGCTCAGAAGTAGAAAGCCTCTGGGTTCCAGTACCACCAAAATAAATAAATAATAAAATAAAATAGGACTGGGGATGTAGCTCAGAGGTAGAATGCCTCTGAGTTCAATCCCCAGTACCACAAAAATATAAAAATAAAAAATAAGTAAAAATAAAGACCTTCAGAAGCACAAGCACAGGGCAGAGTGGACGGTGGTCCGGCTTGTACTAACCAGCTGCCTGGACAGGGTCATCCTCTGGGCCTTGGTCTTGGATCTAAAATGGGACTCTAGTGAGACCATCAAAAACAGTGCAAGCAGAGAGCTGATCTCAGCTGCCTTTTTGTTTGTTAGTTTTGTTTTGTTTTTTGATGCTGGAGGTTGAACCCAGTAGCATTGTACTTGTGAGCTACACCCTCAGCCCTATTTATTTTTTATTTTGAAAACAGGTCTCGCTAAATTGCTGAGGGCCTTGCTAAGTCAGCTGCCTGTTACCAGCTCCTTCCTGTCCCCTACCAAATTTAACTGGCAGTAAGTCCTGTGTGGTTAATTAATAGCTTCCCACTTGTAAATATTGTGGCCAAAACCTCCCAGCCTTCCCCTGCTGCTGCCTGCTCTCCATACTGCAGAGCGTCCTGGGCTTGACCAAACAAGGCAGAGAAAGCGCAGAGTCCTAGAGAGGCGCCCAGCAGGTGTGCAGCTCCCCACCGTCCCTGCCCAACCCCCAGCCCCACCGGCCAGGAGGAGGCCTGGGGTTAGTGCAGCTGAGCACTGTGGTACTGCTGAAGGAGGGAAAGGAAACCAAGCCTGCCGGAACCTGCGCAGTGCCAAGCTCTTTCCATTCTCCTCCCAGCCCTGTGCAGTCAGGGTGTGAGCCCCAAACCACAGGTGAGACACAGAAGGCTCACTTGCTCCTTCTGCGGTCACAACGCTCAAACGAAGCGAGTCTAAATGAATCACCTATGCTTCACAAGAAGCTGCAAAGCACAGCGCTCGGCCTGTACCTCATACCCAAGGGGCAGTAGGAATACTGACAGCCTGAACTGAAGTGGTGGCCTCACAGTGAGGGATCAGAGTCCCAGATGGCAGCAACCCTGGCTCTCCCACCAACCTGCCACAGGACCCAAAAAGTCTGAGCAGGGCTGGGCGGGGTGGCGCATGCCTGTAATCCCAGTACTTGAGAGGCTGAGACTGGAAGATGCCGCAGGTTTGAGGCCAGCCTCAGCAATTTAGAGAAACCCTATTTCAGAATAAAAAACAAGCCAGGTGTAATCCCTGCGCTTGGGAGGCGGAGACAGGAGGATCACGCAGGTTCCAAGCCAGCCTTGCTGGCTTAAGAGACCCTGTTTCCAAATAAAAAAGCATAAAAATAGGGCTGGGAGTGTAGCCCGGAGGTAGAAGGACTTCCAGGAACCCCAGTAGCACCAAAATAAATAAATAAATAAAAAAAACAAGCTGAACATGGTGGCTCACACTTGTATCCCAGTACTTGGGAGGCTGAGACAGGAAGACTGCAGGTTTTCAGCCAGCCTCAGCTACTTAATGAGACCACTCACAATTCACATTTTAGAGCCTGTTTCAAAATAAGGAATAAAAAATAAATACGGCTGGAAATGTAGCTCAAAAGAAAGCTGAGAGCTGGACATGGTGGTGTACCCTGTAATCCCAGTACTTAGGCTGAGATACAAGAATCACAGGTTTTGTTTCTTGTTTTTGTTTTTTGTTTTTTGCAGTACTGGTGATTGAACCCAGGGTCATTCTACCTCTGTGCTACACCCCCAGCCCTATTTTTTATTCTTTATTTTGAAACAGGATCTCGCTAAATTTCCAAGGGCCTCACTAAGCGCTGAGGCTGGCAGAGAATCTGTGATCCTCTTGTCTCACCCTCCCAAGTACTAGGATTACAAGTGTGTGCCACCATGCCTGGCTCATCCTCAGCTACTTAATGAGGCCCTCCTCAGCTTATTCAAATATAAAGATCAGAGCCAGGCATGGTGGTGCACACTTGTAATCATGGTTGGCAGACAGCCTCAGCTACTTAGTGAGACCTTGTTTCAAAATAAAGAATAAAAAATGAGGCTGGGGGTGTAGATCAGAGATAGAATGCCTCTGGGTTCCATCCAAGTACCGAAGAAGGAAGGGAAGAAGGAAGGAAGGAAAAGAAAGAGAGAGAGAGAAGAAAAATTTAAAAATTGGGCTGGGAGTGTAGCTTGGAGGTAGAATGCCCCAGGTTCAATCCCTAGTTCCACCAAAAACACAAGAGAGAGAGAGAGAGAGAGAGAGAGAGAGAGAGAGAGAGAGAGAGAGAGAGAGAGAGGCAGGCCAGCATTAGCCAGGCATGGTGGTGCATGCCTATAACCCTAGTACTTGAGAGGATTAGACAGGAGGATTGCAGGTTTGAGGACAACCTCAGCAACCTAAGGAGACCCTGTTTCAAAACAAAACATAAAAATAGATCTGGGGGTGTAGCTTGGAGATGGAATACTTCTGGGTTCCATTTCTGGTACCACCAAAATAAAAATTTTAAAAATCAGCATTACTCTAGATACCTAGGGATGGACAAGACACCTGTCCAAAGAAATAATAATAACCACTCATTCATTCTGTTAATGTATGTCGAGTGCTTTCTGTGGGGCTCACTAGATGCTAAGGAAAGGGGCATGGATCTGTGATATAATACAGATCAGACACCTTTTCTGAGTGTGTGGTACTGGAGATGGAACCCAGGGACTTCTCTACCTCTGGGTTACACTTCCAGACCTATTTTGTATTTTGTTTGGAAACAAGTTCTCACCAATTTGCTGAGAGCCTCACTCAGTAGCCGAGGCTGGCTTCAAACCTGTGCGATCCTCCTGTCTCAGCCTCCCCAGTGCTGGGATTACAAGCGTGTGCCACCATGCCCTGCTCAGATTAGACACTTTTTGAATACGTAGATACATAGTTAAAACTTGGGAAGAAGCTGGGCGTGGTGGCGCAGGCTTGTAATCCCAGTACTTGGGGAGCTGAGACAGGAGGATTGCAGGTCCAGAACAGCTTCAGCAACTAAGAGAGACCCTGATTCAAAATACAGATGTGGTGGCACACATCTGTAATCCCAGCATTCAGGAGGTTGAGACCGGAGGATTGCAGACAGCCTCAGCTACTTAGTGAGATCCTGTTTCAAAATAAAGAATAAAAAGTAGGGCAGGGGGTATAGCTCGGAGATCAAATGCTGCTGAGTTCCAGCCCCAGACCCACCAAAAAAGAAAGGAAGGAAGGAAAGAAAGAAGAAAGAAAAGGAAGGAAGGAAGGAAGGGTAAGCCAGGCATGGTGGCACACACTTGTAATCCCAGCATTCACGGGATTGAGACAGGAGGATCTTGGTTCCTGGACAGACTCAGCTACTTAGTGAAGCCTTTTGCAACTCAGTGAGGCCCTCTCCCAAACCAAAGAATAAAAAATAGGGCTGGGGGTATATCTTGGAGATAGAATGCCCCTGGGTTCTATCCCAGTACTGCAAAAAATAAATAAATAAAAATAAAGAATAAAATAAGCTGAGTGTGGTGGTACATGTTTGTAATCCCAGTACTTGGGAGGCTGAGACAAGAGAATCTGGGTTCGCGGCCAGCCTCAGCTACTTAGTGAGGCCTTATGCAACTCAGTGAGACCTTGTTTCAAAATAAGTAATAAGCCGGGCGTGGTGGCACACACTTGTAATCCCTGCACTTGGGAGGCGGAGACAGGAGGATCACACAGGTTCGAAGCCAGCATCTCTGGCTTAAGAGACCCTGTTTCCAAATAAAAGTGTAAAATAGGTCTGGGAGTGTAGCCCGGAGGTAGAAGGGTTCCATCCCCAGTACCACAAAAAAAAAAAAGTAATAAAAAATAGGGCTGGGGGTGTAGCTTGGAGGTAGAATCCCCCCCCCCCCCGGGTTCGATCTCCAGCACCGCAAAAAAGAAAAAAAAGAATAAAATAGGGCTGGGGGTATAGCTAGAGGTGGAATGCCCCTGGTGTCAATCCCTAGTACTGCAAAAAATAAAATAAAAAAATAAAACTTGGGAAGAAACACAATAGGGAGAGGCCTCTGAGAAGTGACATTCAGGGCAAGAGAAAGGAAATGTAGGCCTCAGGCAGGCTTTCCAGGGCACTATCTGTGGGACCCATATGCTGGTTGCCCTTATCCCCATTTTTCAGTGGCACCGAGAGGGGAGGTGGCTTGAGAGCCCATCCGCAGAGCTTGCAAGTCATCGGTGTGTCACACAGCCTCCCACAAGGACCTGTGACACCAGTACTAGTGTGCTCAGTGTCAGCGCTGCTTGGGACACCAGATCTAAGCCCTTTCTGGTCCCCCCCTTGCCCGCCTCCGACCCCAGCCGTGGCTCCTGCAACGCCAGGAGTGGGCTGAGTGCCCTGCCATTTCCCCTGCCACCCAGAGGCAGAGCGGGCTCCAGGTGTGAGAAATAGCTCTGAGGGGGCCACAGGAATTCAAAGGAGGGTCAGCAAAGCTGAGGATTCAGGGTAACTCCTGGAAAAGGTTGGGATCCAAACAGGTGTAACGGGGAGGAAAGTGCAGGCAGCCCATGGAAGGGACAAAAGAAAGCCCGGAAACATAGAATGGAGCATGGCGGCAGCTTGGGAAAGATGAGATGCAGAGAAAATAGCATCCGGTTTGCAGACAGCTTCCAGATCTGCAGGAGGGGCTGGGCCTGGGCCTGATGGAGGGAGTCGTCCCCTGTGTCCTCTAGGAGGTCGGCAGGGCCCAGCTGGGGAGGGGCGGATGTCTAGGACACGGCCAGGAGCCACAGGCTCTGTCTCTATGGCGGCTTCTATTTCAGATTTCTCTGATGAGGCGCTTCTGAGAGTCTTGCTGCAGAACAATGGGAAGTCTGCCCAGCAGAGGGAAAGCCCGGTCAAGCCCAAGCTCCAGCCCCTCTGTCCACGGCGAGGGATCCGCGCCCCTGCGAGCAGGTAGGCCCACCCAGACACAGCACATGGCCTCACAGTTCTAGACTTCCCTGCCTCTGTGCCTTCCTGACCAGCAGCCTCAACTCAGCACCAGGCAGCACCAGGTCTCAGTGAGCGCCCGCTGGATACCAGGGCACTCCCAGTGAGCTGCACAGGCACGCGGTCTCATCCCACAGAGCCTCCATTAGTGGTAAGAATATTAAATGGCCTGCCGGGCGTGGTGGCGCACGCTTGTAATCCCCGCGCTTGGGAGGCAGAGACAGGAGGATCGCGCAGGTTCGAAGCCAGCCGCGTGCGCTGGCTTAGGAGACCCTGTTTCCAAAAATGAAAATGTAAAAATAGGTCTGGGAGTGTAGCCCGGAGGTAGAAGGGCTTCCAGGAACCCCAGTACCACCAAAAAATAAATAAATAAATAAATAAATAAATAAATATTAAATGGCCAAGGAAACGAAAAACTATGAGGGCTGGAGGGCAGCTCAGTGGTCAAGAGTGTGCTCAGCATGCACGTGGCCCTGGGTTTGAGTCCCAGCACCTAGAGAAGAAAAAAAATTCAGTTTCTCAGTCACAGTAGCCATATAGCAAGTACTCATAGCCACGTGTAGCTAGTGGATGGCTTATTGGACAACACAAAACTCTAGAACATTTCCATCATTGCAGGAAGTTCTACTGAACCCAAGCAGAGCTGCAAAATACTTGAAGCAAAATTAGGGAACTCTGACCCGGGCGTGGTGGCACACACTTGTAATCCCAGTACTTGGGAGGCCGAGACAGGAGGATCGCAAATTCAAAGCCACCTTAGCAACTTAGTGAGGCTTTTGGCAACTTAGCGAGATCATATTTCCAAATAAAAAATAAAACAGGCCAGTTTTATATGCTGAGCCTGTAACCATGGTTTTCTAAGGTAGTCCTGACTAAAAATTTCAATTCTAATATCACATCTGGAGCCAGATATGGTGGTACTTGCCTGTTATCCCACTATTTGGGAGGCTGAGACAGGACAGATCTTTCTCAGCAAGTAGTGACACTCATCAACCTAGTGAGACTCTTTCTTTCTTTCTTTCTTTCTTTCTTTCTTTCTTTCTTTCCTTCTTTCTTTCTCTTTCTTTCTTTTTTTGTGTGTGTGGTACCGGGGATTGAATCCAAGAGAATTCTACCTCCGAGTTACACCCCCAGCCCTATTTTTCATTCTTTGGTTTGAAACAAGGTCTCAGTAAGTTGCAGAGGGCCTCACTAAGTAGCTGAGGCTGTCCATGAACCCTTCATTCTCCTGTCTCTGCCTCCCAAGTACTGGGATTACAAAGGTGCTCCACCATGCCCGGCTGACAGACCCTGTTTCAAAATGAAAATATAAGGCTGGGCATGGTGGAGCACACTTATAATCCCAGCATTCAGGAGGCAGAGACCAGAGGATTGCGGTTTGTGGACAGCCTCAGCTACTTAGTGAGGCCCTTAGCAACTCAGTGAGACCCTGTTTCAAACATAAAATGACTAAACAATAGGGCTGGGGGTGTAGCTTGGAGGTAGAATGTCCTTAGGTTCCATCCCCAGTACTGCTAAAAATATACATATATAATATTATATATAATATATATTTTTTTGGCCAGGCGTGGTGGCACACGCTTGTAATCCCAGCATTCGGAAGGCTAAGACCAGAGGATTGCGGTTTGCAGACAGCCTCAGCTACTACTTAGTGAGGCCCTCTACAACTTAGTGAGACCCTGTTTTAAAATAAAGAATAAAAAACAGGGCAGGGGGTATAGCTCAAAGGTCGAATGCCCTTGGGCTGAGACAGGAGAATATGGGTTCATGGACAGCCTCAGCTACTTAGTGAGGTCTTCTGCAACTTAGTGAATCCCTGTTTCAAAAATAAAGAATAAAAATTAGGGCTGGAGGTGTAGCTTGGAGGTAGAATATCCCTGGGTTCCATCCCCAGTACCATACACACAAAAAAATTAAATAAATAAATAAATAAATAAATAGGGCTGAGGATGTAGCTCAGAGGTAAAATGTCCCTGAGTGCAATATCCAGTTCAAAGAAAAGAAAAAGAAAGAAGAGTAGAGAAATATTTATTTAGCAACATCCTGACTGGTGTTTGACCAAATAGTATCTGGGTATTGTGGCCAAGCCACAATGACCCATATATTAATCATCACAGATAACACGATCACTCTAAACCAACCTTGCAGGAGGAGGACATGGACCTTTAAGCTGGACTCGAGTGTGCACACCCCAGGTGTCTGGATACTAGGTTTGAGTAGGAGCTACCCCTAGCTGAAAATTCCCTGACCCTGTCTCCTGCCCCACAGGCCCTGGTGCCTGGGCCCCAGAGCTCTCCTGTGAACGAGGCAGCGCCTGGTGTCGCCTTCCTTGTTTGCACCGAGAGGCCCGGCAGGAAGAGACCTGGAAACCACACACACCTAGGTTTCCTCTGAATCTAGCCACAGGCAGC
Organism: Muscardinus avellanarius; assembly: GCF_963383645.1. Classification (NCBI taxonomy): domain Eukaryota; kingdom Metazoa; phylum Chordata; class Mammalia; order Rodentia; family Gliridae; genus Muscardinus; species Muscardinus avellanarius. The sequence goes on from NC_137805.1 coordinate 42,574,883, forward strand.
GTCCCAGCGCTGCTCTGAGTCATACCCAGGGCTGCCATGGGTGACCACTCCCACATACTAGGGGCCCTTCCTGCCATGGGTCCCTAGGGGAGCTGTGCTGTCCCCCATCAGGATTTCCAGGGAAGGGTGGGCCTCCCTCGGTAGATCTGCCCCTGACGCAGCGGGAGCAGGAGCTTTGGGCAGCCCCCCTTCCCTCCCCCCGCCAGGAGCTGTCTATACATCAGCCTTGTCTCCATCTTTATTCTGCTGAGGCTCTGGCAAGAACCAAGCAGTCAAGCAGTGTGCCAGAGCCTGGGACACAGCAGAGGACGAGGCAGGCGTGGTCTCTGCCGGCAGGGACAGTTGAGCCTCAGAGACAGGTGCTAAGCCACTGACCAGTGACAGTCGTAGCCAGGCCTGCGCGCACGGCTGTAATCCCAGCACTTGGGAGGCTGATACAAGAGGATTACAAGTTCAAAGCCAGCCTCAGCAATCTAGTGAGGCTCTCAGCAACTTAGTGAGACCCTGTTTCCAAATAAAAACAAAGAAAATTGGTCTGGGAATGTAGCCTGGTTGTAGAAGGCCCCTGGGGTTCCATTCCCAGTAACAACACACACACACACACACACACACACACACACACACACACACACAGATGATAGATGGATAGATAGATAGATAGATACATAGATAGGTCCATAGATAGATAGATGCTAGATCAATTTGGTGACCACCTCTCCAAAGGAACTCTGAGACTGTATGCAGAGGGCAAGTCAGGATACTTTCCAGGGAAGTGGAGGATGAAGGTGAGTCGGAGGGTAAAGGGACCTCCTTAAAATTTGCATCGCTTACTCAGGCTTCAGGAATTTCCCTGCACCGTGGGCTGAGAGGAGAGCCCAGCTCTGAGACAGCCCCTGTGGGGACCTCCAAGCGCACCTGGCGGACGTGTGGGAGCAGGTCCGCTTCTGGCATCAGGCCTTCTCTTCCATGTCCACTCACAGCGGGGACCTCCACCCCCCCCCCACCTCTGGGTCCCCCTAGAGGGCCTCTCAGAGTCCTCTGGGACCTCAGGGCTTTCAGAAACATCTTGGAGGCACAGGAACCTGTCTTGCCAATCTTGACTGCTTCTCAGAGCTTAATGCATTCGGGTACAAACCAACCTCTCTTTCAGGGACCCTCCCTGCAAAAGGACCAGGAAGAAGGAAAGAGAGAGGAGGGTGCAGGTGAAGTGGCTGTCAGAGGCAGCTTTTCAGGCCCAGAAGTCCCTTAGACTGGACGGGCTAAAGCTGGGCGTGGTGGCACACACCTGTAATCCCAGTGCTTGGGAGGTTTATTTGGTACTGGGAAGTGAAGCTGGGGACGACATTCTACCTCCAAGCCAAACCCCCAGCCCTATTTTTTTTTTAATCTGTGTGTGTGTGTGTATGTGTGTGTGTGTGTGTGTGTGTGTGTGTGTGTGTGTAATTGGGGATTGAACCTATAGGCATTTTACCTCTGAGCCAAACCCCCAGCCCAATTTTCTTTTTCTTTTTCATTTTCTTTTTTGTGGTATTGAGGGTGGAGCCCAGGGGCCTTCTACCTCCGGGCGACACTCCCAGACCTATTTTATATTTTATTTGGAAACAGGGTCTCTTAAGCCAGCTGAGGCTGGCTTTGAACCTGCACGATCCTCCTGTCTCCGCCTCCCAAGCGCGGGGATTACAAGTGTGTGCCACCACGCCCAGCCCAATTTTCTTATTAGAAAAACAGGGTCTCACAAAGTTGCAGAGGGCCTCGCTAAGTTGTTGAGGCTGGTTTTGAACTTATGATCCTCCTGTCTCAGCCTCCCAAGTACTGAAATTACAAGCATGCACCACCACACTCGGGTTGGGAGACTCTGTTTCAAAAATAAAAAAAATAAGAAAAAAGCCGGGTGTGGTGGCGCACGCTTGTAATTCCAGCATTTGGGAGGCTGAGACTGGAGGATTGCAGTTCAACGACAGCCTCAGCTACTTAGTGAGACCCTGTTTCAAAATAAAGAATAATAAAAAAAAAAATAGGGCAGGGGTGTAGCTTGGAGGTCAAATGCCCCTGGGTTCCATCCCCAGACCCACAAAAAAAAAAAAAAAGAAAGAAAGAAAGAAAGAAAGAAAGAAAGAAAGAAAGAAAGAAAGAAAGAAAGAGAAAGAAAGAAGAAAGAGAGAAAGAAAGAAAGAAAATAGGGCCGGGGTGTGGCTCAGAGGTGGAATGCCCTGGGTTCAGTCTCACGCACCACACACACACAGACTAGGCTGGCTGATCCCAGAGTGAGTGGGGTTTTTGAGTCCTGTGCTGAGACAGTTGGAGTTGCCTGATGCCCGGCTTCAAAACTGGGCCTTACAGCCGAGTGCAGTGGAGCCAGCCTATGATCCAGTACTTAGGCTGGATGGGAGTATTACAGGTCCCAGGACAATTTCAGGTAGTAGTCAGACCCTCAGCAACCCAACGAGACCCTGTTCCAAAACAAAAATAAAAGGGGTTGAGGGTGTGGCTTGAAGGCAGACTCTCTCGCACGCACGCAAGCACGCATGCACGGTTCTCCTGGACCATTCCATTGTGTCTGGGGCTTAGCCTTCCTTTGGCGCTGTGACCCAGGCCAGTCATCCCCAACTCCCTCAGCTCCCAGGGCGGGATGCTTCTGCCACAGCAGCCCTGCCTCCCGGGCCGGGAACAGGGTCCTGGGGAATAGGGTCTGTGCTCTCCCTTTCCCACTGCGTGCCGCCAGGGCCGCAGGCCCTCACTCCACGGTGTGAGTAGGCGGAGGTGACCATCTCAGGGCAGTGGTGCCGGCTAAGGTGGTGACTAAGATCCTGTCAGAGCCAGGCCTGGTGGTGCACACCTATGATCCCAGTACCCAGCGGCTAAGACAGGAGGATCACAGGCTCCAGACCAGCCTCAACATTTACCAAGACCTTGGTTATATGTGTGTATGTGTGTACGTACATACTAGGGGGTTAGGACATTCTGCCACTGAGCTATACTCCTAGCCCTATTTTATTTTTATTTGGAAACAGGATCTCTCCAAATTGCTCAGGCTGGCCTTGAACCTGTGATCCTCCTGGCTCAGCCTCCCAAGTACTGGGATTACAGGCGTGCACTATCATACCTAGCTAGCAAGACCTTGTTTCAAAATAAAAAATTCAGCTGGGCTTGGTGGCACCTGGGCTTGGCTGGTGTTCAGCCTCCCCATCTCCCAAGAGCACATGCTCAGTCCTGGTGCTCCTCCACGCCCCTGCCCCTTGCTCCTGGGGCCCCAGGCCAGCCTTTCCTGAGTGTCCTTCCCCAGCCACCAAAACCAGCATACCTAGAACTAACTCGTCAGGGCCTTCAGAAGTTAAGCACAAAGCCGGGCGTGGTGGCGCACGCTTGTAATCCCTGCGCTTGGGAGGCTGAGACAGGAGGATCACATGGGTTCAAAGCCAGCCTCAGCTACTTAGTGAGGCTCTCAGCAACTTAGTGAGACCCTGTTTCTAATAAAATATAAAATAGGTCTGGGAGTAAAGCCCAGAGGTAGAAAGCCTCTGGGTTCCACCCCCAGTACCACCAAAAAAAAAAAAAAAAAAAAAAAAAGAAGCTAAGCACAGGGCCGTGCTGGTACCTTGCTTAGAGCTCCAGGGATTGTTGTTGTCGTTTGTTGGGTTTTTGACAGTGCTGGAGACTGAACCCGCAGCCTCATGTGTGCTAGGTAAGTGCTCTACCACTGAGCTACATCCCCAGTTCCAGGCTTGGGGTTTCTGAGCAGCAGAATCCTTTGTTAAAATCTGAGAGCCGGGCGTGGTGGCGCACGCCTGTAATCCCAGTAGTTGGGAGGCGGAGACAGGAAGATGGCAGGTTTGAGGATAGCCTCAGCAAGTAGACCCTGTTTCAAAATAAAAATAAAATAGGGCTAGAGGTGTAGCTCAAAGGTAGAATGTCCCTGGGTTCAATTCCCAGTACCCCTACTACCTGGGACACAGTTGTTTTTATTTTATTTTACTTTATTTTTTGCAGTACTAGGGATGAAATCCAGGGGCATTGTACCTCCGAGCTACACTCCCAGGACTATTTTTAGTCTTTAAAAAATTTTTTTTTGAAACAGAGTCTCACTGAGTTGCAAAGGGCCTCGATAAGTAGCTGAGGCTGTCTGTGAACCGTGATCCTCCGGTCTCAGCCTTCCGGAATGCTGGGGTTACAAGCGTGCGCCACCAACGCCCGGCTCAGAGTTGTATTTAGAGTGAGTGCAGTGGTACACGCCTGCAATCCCAGTACTTGAGAGCCTGAGACAGGAGGATTGTGGACTTGAGGCCAGCACGCAGTAACTTAGTGAAACTCTTTCAGAAAAAGAAAGAAAAAAGCCAGGTATGGTGGCACATGCCTATAATCCCAGTACTTGGGAGGCTGAGACAGGAGGATCACAGGTTCAAAGTCAGTCTCTGTAATATAGTGAGGCTCTCTAATTTAGCAAGACTCTGTTTCCAAATTAAAAAATTAAAAAAAAGCCTGAGATAGGAGGATCACAGGTTCAGGGCTCAGCCTCAGCTACTTAGGCCCTCCACAACTTAGTGAGACCCTGTTTCAAAATAAAGAATGAAGAATAGGGCTGGGGGGTAGAGCTGGGAGGTAGATGCCCCTGGGGGCAGAGTCCAGAGTCATAGCCCATAGCAGGAGCCCATTTCCTCTTGCCACAAGAGCTTCAGGCCTCCATGAGGACCCTGAGAACTGTCTGGACACCCAGGCTCTGCAGAGCTCTCTAGAAGAGCTGCAGACCCCAGGGGTCCCCCTGCAGGGTGCTTGCAGGAGACTGAATGAGGGAAGCCTGGCCCAGACCAGACCCCAGGTCCCTCCATGTCTGGAGGGAAGGCTATCAAGAAAGTGACTGTGTCTCTCCCTCCATCCAGAGAGGAGCAAGGTCACAGCAGTGGCCCTGGGCAATTTCCCAGCAGGTGGGCAGGCCGAGCTGTCTCTGAGACTGGGAGAGCCTCTGACCGTCACCTCTGAGTAAGTGTTGGGGGGTGCTGGATACCAAAAGATGTACCAGTGGGAGAAGGGCTCTTCCCTGAGCCCAGCAGCAAAGCACATGACCTTGTTTACGAATGCACGTGTGGCCGTGACCCTGTGGTGGGTGTCACACAGCTTGCACGCCTGCAGGGAGAGGCAGGGGATGGGGCCTTGCAATGGGGAGCCAGGATCATGCCCTCAGTCACCTTTCCTGGCCCAGAGGGGCCTCGATTGGCTGGTTCAAGAAAGCCTGGGACACAGGTAGTCACTGGATCCAGCCTGAGAGGGTCCTTGTGAACCCCGAATGAGCAGTTCCCAGAGCCATGGCTCTTCTGAAGGAGTACCCCGTGCTTTCTCTCCAGGGATGGAGACTGGTGGTCAGTGCTGTCGGTCATCTCGGGCAGAGAGTACAGGATCCCCAGTGTGCACGTGGCCAAGGTCTCCCAGGGGTGAGTGCCCCCCAGGCCCGGCCCAGGGACGTTCCTGCCTTTCATCCCATGGGCTGCAGGGGGTAAATTTCGGGATGAGGAGCAGCAGGTCCCCCCTCCCTTGCTCTCTGCAGGAGCAGACAACAACTGGTTCCAGCTCTAGTGTGAGACTTGGGAGCCCACAGAGGGGGGGTCCTGGCCTGGGCTTCAGAGGGTGGACAGGACCTGAGAGAGATGTGCAGGAGTTGGGCACAGTCTGAACACAGTTCTTAGAAAGGTGAAGAAGGCGGAGCCAGGTGTGGTGACACACACCTGTAATCCCAGTACTTGGGAGGCTGAGACAGGAGGATCACAGGTTCAAGGACAGACTCAGCAAGTAGTGAGACTCAGCAATCTAGCGAGACCCTGTTTCAAAATAATAAAATAGGGCTGGGGGTGTAGCTCAGAGGTCGAAGGCTCCTGGGTTCCATCCCCAGAGGCCCCCCTCCCCCCACACGCATCACACAGAGGAGCGTCAGGGTTCCAGTAAAGTCTTGGCCTGGGCTGACCCTGCCCCTCTCCTGCTCCTCCCAGGTGGCTCTATGAGGGCCTGAGCCGGGAGAAGGCCGAGGAGCTGCTGCTGTTGCCCGGGAACCCCGCGGGGGCCTTCCTCATTCGAGAAAGCCAGACCAGGAGAGGTGGGTGAGCCCAGCCAGCTGTGGAGGAAGGCCTCCTCCAGACGCCAGCTGCCCTGCCCGGCTCCGCCCTCACCTGCACAGATTCCTTCCTCCCCAAGGCACAGGTCACCCGCATCTCTGGGCAAAACGTTCATCTCACACCAGGGACCTGAAAAAGACCTCAGGGGACAATAATGTGGGAATTTCACATATAGTAACAACCCAGGGAGGAGACACGCAGGAGGTCAGACCCTGCTGATCTTATTAGAAGCCAGGGTGACAGGCTGTCAGGATTCTTAGCTTTCTACCTCCGTCTCCCCAAGAGCCCTGGCCAACATGGCTGCCTCTCCTCTGCTTCCCTGGGTTGACCTCTCCCACTCCCAGCCCCTCCTGCTGACTTATCTTTTTTAAAATTTCATATATATATATATATATATATATATATATATGTCCTTGGGATGGGACCCAGGGGCCTCTACTTCCGGGCTGCACCCCTGACCTATTTTATATTTTATTTGGAAACAGGGTTTTACTAAGTCGCTGAGAGCCTCATTAAGTAACTGAGGCTGGCTTCGAACCTGTGTGATCCTCCTGTCTCAGCCTCCCAAGTACTGGGATTATAAGCGTGTGCCACTACACTCCGCTATCTTATCTTTTTTTTTTTTTTTGTAGTACTATTGTATTTTTTAGTTTGAAACACCGTCTCGATAAGTTGCCGAGGGCCTTGCTAAGCTGCTGAGGCTGGCCTCGACCCTGTGATCCTTCGGTTTTAGCCTAGATGTATGCTTCTCCTGCTAAGGCCCCCACCCATCAGCTGGCAGGAGAGGGCCTGGCCCTGGTGCAGCGGCTGCAAACAGGAAACCACAGCACGGTGCTGACAGGCCGGGGGCCTGCAGACCAGCCTGGTGAGCTGGAGGAACCACAGGAAGTTCTCTGTGCTCAGCCCCGGGCCCGTCTCCGCCTTTCCCAAGAAGGCACAAATACCAGGGGGAACGAGTTGAACGATAAAGGGGAAAGCGGCTAGATTCACAAAGACCTTTAAGGAGCAAATAAGTGCTAGGATTAGAGTCCCCACAGTCAACACCGAAAGGGGATAGATCGGAATGCGGCTCTCATTGAAAAGAGAAGGCACTGGGCTGGCATGACACACACCTGTAGACCCAGTACTTGTGAGGCTGAGACAGGAGGATCATAGGTTCGAGGACAGCCTTAGCAACTTAATGAAACCTCTACAATTTAGTCTTTTTGTTTTGTTTTGTTGCAGTACTGGGAATGGAACCCAAGCTATAGCCCAAGCCCTGATTTTTATTCTTTATTTTGAAACAGGGTCTCACTGAGTTGCAGAGGGCTTCACTAAGTAGCTGAGGCTGTCTGTGAACCGCGAGCCTCCTCTCTCAGCCTCCCAAGTACTGGGATTACAAGTGTGCGCCACCACGCTCGTGTGAGAGCCCATTTCAAAATAAAAAATAGGACTAGGGTGTAGCTCAGATGCAGAATACACTGGGATTCCCTCCCCAGTACCAAAAAAGTAAAACAAAAAATAAAAAGAGAAAGCAAGAGAGAGAGAAAAGAAAGAAAAGGGACAGAGAGAGGGAGATGCTGAGTGTGGTGGCCCACGCTTGTAATCCTAGTACTTAGATACAGGAAAATCGCAGATTCAAGGCCAGCCTCAGGAACTTAGTGCAACTTAGTGAGATCCTGTTTAAAAATAAAACAGAGCTGAGTGTATAGCTCAGAAGTAGAATGTGTCTGGATTCAATCCCCACTACCAACAAAACAAAACAAAACAAAACAAAACAAAACAAAAAGGGTAGACACAGCCAGGTATGGTGACATACACCTATGATCCCAGTATTTGAGAGGCTGAGATAGGAGGATTGCAGGTTTAAGGACAAACGTGCGCCACCACCACCACACCCAGCTTTTTTTCTTTTTCTTTTTTTTTTTTTTTTAAATAATGGGGGTTGAACTCAGGGCATTTTACCTCTAAGCTATACCCAGGGCGCTTTTTTTTTTTTTTTTTTAGGGTCTGAGGATGGAACCCAGGGGCATTTGACCTCCGAGCTACAGCCCTGCCCTATTTTTTTTATTCTTTATTTTGAAACCGGGTCCCACTGAGTTGTGAAGGGCCTCACTAAGTAGCTGAGGCTGTCCACGAACCGCGATCCTCCGGTCTCAGCCTCCCGAATGCTGGGATTACAAGTGTGCGCCACCACGCCCGGCCCTTTTTTTGTTTTGTTTTGAAACAGGGTCTTGCTAAGTTATAGTCTTCCTAAATTGCTGAGGCTGTTCTTGAACCTGTGATCCTCTTGTCTCAGCTGCCCAAGCCCTGGGAGTACAGGTGTGCGCTACCACACCTGGCCTCGGCTCCTTCTCCCCAACCTGGGCAGGCCTGGGGCCCCGCAGGGCCTCATGACACCTTGAGCCCCTCTCTCCTCAGGCTGTTACTCCCTGTCAGTCCGACTCAGCCGCCCGGCATCCTGGGACCGGATCAGACACTACAGGATCCAGCGCCTGGACAACGGCTGGCTCTACATCTCACCGCGCCTCACCTTCCCCTCCCTCCAGGCCCTCGTGGACCACTACTCGGGTGCGGCTTTTGTTGTTTCTTCATAACAGACTGGATGCGAGATCTGGGTAGAGTTGTGCCCTTGACACTTGACTGCTGGAGAATATTCAGACAGAATAGGAACCTTCCCCATCTTCATGCCAGGAAATGCACTGAGCAGCAGGTGGGAGCCCTGTCCGTATCCCAGGCTGACGGAGAAGCTACAGGCCAGATGTGAGCTTGGCCGTACGTTGCCCACAATGGTGGTGTGCAGCCAGAGGCCCCAGGCAGAGTTCTTCCTGCAGGAAGTCGGCTGAGCTGCTGCTGTGTGCCGCGTGATGCCGGCTCTTGGCCTGGCCTTGTCCTGTAACAGGCTTCGGAGGAGGCTGACACAGGGCCAGGTGGGGCAGAAGGGAAGAGGACTCTTGGAAGCTGGCCACGGGCTTGCTGCAGGGTAGCTGTGCGCAGTAGATACTGATAATGCTCCATGTAGAGACCAAGCATTCCTTAGCTGTCTTTTCTTTGAAGCACTTTCCTAACCAGAAGTTAAGGCTCAAAGAAGTTACCCAAGATGGTAGTGAAAAAGTCTCCCAAGGCTTAGTCCAGGATGGCCCGTAACTGCATCTCAGCCTCCACGAGACCAGCAGCCTGGGGTGCACATCCTGGCACCTTGGCCACCATGCCCTTACCTGCCAAGATGGACAGCTGCCAGGCAGGGTTCAGAGAAGCAGGGCTGGCGCCAGTAACACCAAACACCTGGGTCTCTCCTCAGAGCTGGCGGACGATATCTGCTGCCTCCTCAGAGAGCCCTGTGCCCTGCAGAGGCCTACACTGCTCCCTGGCAAGGATACACCTCTACCTGCGACCGTGCAGACGGCCTTACTGGATTGGAACGAGCTGGACAGGTTAGGGGACCCCTGGAGATGTGAAGACCCCTGGGGACTCACGACTCAGGGTGGGCCTGTTATCTCAGGAACGCACGGGAGCCAGGAGGCTGACAAGCCCTGGAACCCAGGACCGGCGAGTGGTGGGGAGACAGTTTCGAGGCCAGGGTGGAAGGTGGGGAGGGAGGGATGGAGTCCAGACCCCAGATGAAGATGGGGTTTTACCTGGTGGGGGAGGGAGACGCTGCGCTCTTAGCAGGCGTGATATGGAGCTGTTCTGAGGGCGGGGAACTGAGTGATGAGTGCAGGGAGGAGTGGCCTCACCCTCTCTCCCATCCACAGCTCCCTCCTGTTCTCAGGAGCACCTGCCACCGGGGAGGCCTCTCTCCTCAGTGAGGGCCTCCGGGAGTCCCTCAGCTCCTACATCAGTCTGACTGAGGACATCCTGGATGATGGCAAGGCCCAAAGCAGAGGCCAAAAGGGGAACCAACGCTGTGGCACCTAAAACCCACTCAGCTCAAGATGAGCACAAGCGGGCACGGCGGCGCACAGGTTTGTGGCCAGCCTCAGCAACTTAGACCCTGTTTCAAAATAAATGAATAAAATAGGGCTGTGGGGGCAGCTCAGAGATAGACTGTCCCTGGGTCCCATCCCACTCCCCCCCCAAAATGATGAGCACCCCAGAGGCAAGACTGGGGAGGGCCGGGAGCCCGGTGCAGCCAGCATTCCACGGACTCTGCTCCTTCCTCCCTGGCCCCAGGCAGCCCTTTACCTCTTCCCAGGACTATGACTCAGCCTGTGATCTCTAGGTCAACTCCAAGACCAGGGCTTCAAAGAGTAACTTCACCAGGCATGGTGCACACATCTGTAACCCCAACTACTCAGGAGACTGAGGCAGGAGGATCACAAGCTCAAGGCCAACCTGGCAACCGAGTGAGACCCTGTCTCAAAATAACATTTTAAAAAGGTCTGAGAACCGAATATGCTGGCACATGCTTGTAAACCCAGTACCTTAAAGGCTGAGAGAGGACTCAGGGGCAGCCCTAGCAACTTAGCAAGGTGCTCAGAAACTTACTGAGATCATTTCAAAATAAAAAATAAAATAGAGCTGAGTGTGGTGGTGCATGCTTGTAATCCTCGTACTTGGGAGGCTGAGACTGGAGGATCACAGATTGGGGCCAGCCTGTTTCAAAGTAAAGAATAAAAAAAAAGGCTGGAAGCGGGGCATGGTGTTGTAATCCCCGCGCTTGGGAGGCTGAGACAGGAGGATCACACAGGTTCGAAGCCAGCCTCAGCTACTTAGTGAGGCTCTCAGCAACTTAGTGAGACCCTGTTTCCAAATAAAGTATAAAATAGGTCTGGGAGTATAGCCCGGAGGTAGGAAGCCCCTGGGTTCTACCTCCAGTACCACCAAAAATAAAAAATAAAAAATAAAAAAAAAATAAAAAAAATAAAAAAATAGGGCTGGGAGTGTAGCCCAGAGGTAGAATGCCCTTGCCTGAACCCCTAGTATTACAGAATAAACAAAAGGGCTGGGATGCAGCTCAGCGGCAGAGCATTCACCTGGCATGTGCAAAGCCCTGGGTTCCATGCCCAGTACTGCAAAAACAAAACGAGTAAAGCCCTCTGGGGCCTGGCCCAGCCAGCGCTGCACGTGCTACTTCCAGCCCCCTCTCCAGCTCAACTGCTATCTCACTGACCCCACTGCTAACCACAAGGCGGAAATCACCACTAGCAACAACAAGAAACCATCCCACAGCTCAGAAGCCAAAGGAGAGCAAGGGGCTGACAGCGTACCCCAAGAGCAGATTCTGGATTGTCCAGCCTCCATCAGAGCCCAGAGCAAAGAAAAGGGCCATTGATAACCCAAGTCCTCAAATGCTCCCCCATCAGAAACCCTAAATTTTTTTTTTGCAGGTCAGGGGGTGGAATCCAGGGACATTCGACCTCCAAGCTACACCCCCTGCCCTGTTTTTTATTCTTTTATTTTTTTGGTGGTACTGGGAATGAAACCCTTCTACTTCCGGGCAACACTTGCAGACCTATTTTATATTTTTATTTGGAAACAGAGTCTCTTAAGCCAGAGAGGCTGGCTTCAAAACTGTGCAATCCTCCTGTCTCCGCCTCCCAAGCGCAAGGATTACAAGCCTGCGCCACCACGCCCGGCGCTTTTATTCTTTATTTTGAAGCAGGGTGTCACTAAGTTGCAGAGAACTACATTCAGTAGCTGAGGCTGTCCGCAAGGCTGTCCACAAACCACGATCCTCCGGTCTCAGCCTCCTGAATGCTGGGATTACAAGTGTGTGCCACCATGCCCGGCTCATTTTGTAGTTTCTTGGTGGTACTGGGGATTGAACCCAGGTGCATTCCACCTCCGAGCTACACCCCTAGCCTTATTTTTTATTATTTGGAAACAGGGTCTAAGTTTCCGAGGCCTAAGTAGCTGAGACTGGCCATGAGCCCGAGATCCTCCTGTCTCAGCCTCCCAAGTACGAGGATTACAAGCGTGCGCCACCATGCCTGACTGACTTTGAAGCTACTTGTAGCGTATTATTCAAACCTGACCAAGCTCTCCCAACCACCCTGGGTCTTGCCATCTTGTGACCAAATACAAAATGACACCTTTTCACCCTAAAACACGACAGGCCGGTCTCCTCTGTGCTGGGCAGGGCATCAAAGGCGGTAAGTGCTCTCTCCACAAAGCCAGCCACAACCCACACACCAACTCCAGCACAATTCGATTTCCTAGCAGCCGCAAAGCATAAGAGGCCTTGCTGAAGCCGCTGAGGTGGCAGAGGGGAGGGGAAGGCCACCCCCTCTGGAGCCCCACTGGCTCCAAGTGTGCTGGGAAAAGCTTTACCAGGTACCAACAGGGTCTCAGTTAAAGATCTCTTTATTCAAGTATCTGAAAATAGCCTACAATGGAACTTATTAGATGTTGCTTGCACTGTGCTAAGGACCATGCACATACTGCCATAGTGTTTTCAGAAGACTTGAAATGCCACTGATAGTTTAAAAACTGTACACCCGATGGAGAACCGAGGAAGACAATTTAATGTTTCATCCCGATCCAAAGGTGCATCTAAAATTAAATGACAGCTCCACTCCTCAAACAGCTGTTACATGATGGTATCCAAGAAGAAAGTTGGTGATGGACAAACTCAGAAATGCTTCCCCCAAAGGTAGATGGTTCTTTAAAAAGTTTCAGGTCACAACCCTTGCAGAAAACACTGGTGCCCAACGCATTAATCCTTGGTCCAGGAAACACCAGTCTTCCAGGTTCCATGCAGCTGGGGTGCCCCAACGTTGATTCTGGGCTGTATTTAAAAGGGTCCTTTGGAATGGACACGGAGCAGGTGGGAGCCGCACACGAAGCCCGCAGGAGCTGCACACCATCAGTCATAGTGAATGGCAGTGTAAAAAATGATCCAAATAACCTAGAGAGGAGACAATGTCCACACTTTACGTGCAGCAACAGAGGCCGATCCCACAAATGTAAACATCAGCTGAGACTCCCTACACGGGGCCCGGTGGACAGCGCATGCCAGTAATCCCAGCACAGGCTGAGACGGGAGGACTGCAGGTCTGAGACCACCCTCAGCAACTCAGCGAGACCCTGGGGATACAGCTCAGAGGGAGAATGCCCTGGGGCTCAATTCAAAGTACCACCAAAGAAAAAGAAAACATGTACCCAGGCACTCCCTAGGGCCGTCCAATGCCTGATCTGCAGGGAGACCTGAATTATTTCACTGAAATCAAGCTGTCTCCAACACCTCAGACCACTCCTTCCCTCACCAAACAGCGGTCTGCGTTCCAGGAAGTACAGGTAGAGAGTCAGAATTGGTGTAAGTATGGGAACTGGGGAGGGCTAAATGAGTGACGTACGCATGTGTGCCTCGGCCATCATGTATTCCATTAAGATGTATGACTACAATGCACAAATTAAAAAATTTAAAAAAACTGATATAAGTAAAACTGTTCTGCTATCAGGTGTTAAAGTTTAATAACAAATGTGAAAAGAAAATCAAGCTGGACATGGTGGTGGACACTTGTAATCCCAGTACTTGGGAGGCTGAGATAGGAGGATCATAGGTTCGTAGCCAGCATCAGCTACTTAGTGAGGCCCTCTGCAGTTTTTTTTGTTTTTTTTTTGGTGGTACTGGGGTTCCTGGAAACCCTTCTACCTCTGGGCTACACTCCCAGACCTATTTTATACTTTTTATTTGGAAACACGGTCTCTTAAGCCAGCCTCCCTGAACGATCCTCCTGTCTCCGACTCCCAAGCGCGAGGATTACAAGCGTGGGCCACCACACCCGGCATCCCTCTGCAATTTGATTTTTTTTTTTTTTTTGGTGGCACCTGGGATGGAAACCAGGGGCCTTCTACCTCTGGGCTACACTCCCAGACCTATTTTTATATTTTATTTGGAAACAGGGTCTCCTAAGCCAGCTGAGGCTGGCTTTGAACCTGCGCAATCCTCCTGCCTCAGCCTCCCAAGCTCAGGGATTACAAGCGTGTGCCACACGCCTGGCATCCCTCTACAATTTGATGAGACTGTTTCCAAAAAAAGAGCTGGAGGTGTAGCTCAGCCTGATTCAATCCTCAGTGCCCCCCCCCAAACATCATACTTAGTTCTCTATCAAAGGAGAGCTTCTCAAATCTAGCAAGCCATTGCAATCTCCTGAAACCTTTGGGAAAAATAAAGAGATGACAAGGTGCCCCCTCTCAAAGATCTTATTGGTCAGGGTAGAGCGTGGACACACAGGAGTATGTGCACAGTTTTTCTTTTTCTGGTGCTGAGGACTGAACCCAGTGGCATTCTACCTCCAAGAGAGACCCCAAGCTTTACTTTATTTACTTACTTATGGTACTGGGGGATTGAACTCAGGGGTATTCTATCTCTGAGCTATATCCTCTAGCCCTATTTAATATTTTAATTTTGAAACAAAGTTTCACTAAGTTGCAGAGAACCTCACTAAGTAGCTGAGGCTGACCTGTCTGGGCCTGGGCCTACGCCTCTGTCCCGCTGGTTCTCAGTGACTCTCTGTGAATGACTGCCATTTAGTACCTGCCGTAACACTACCAGCTCCACATACCATGAACAAGGCAAACGATGTCATAAACCCTTCTTTTGTGAGTTCCCATGTGCCGCCGTATTCTTCCTCATCGATCTGTAGGTAGTTGCTGAAGTAGAGGTACAGGACTCCTGCATTGATCAAGCAGAATCTGGAGCAGGGGAGGAGAGACACCAAACACAAACACAGACTGTAAGCTCGAAGTCCCCAGCAGCACTGCTCAGCTGTGAAGAGCACTCGCCACAGCCAGTTCACGGAGCACGGTCCGCCCACCTCCAGGCCGGTGCACTGGAGAGAAAGCTTCAGGCTCAGCAAAACGGGCTCAACAGGAGCTTTACTTCATTGTTATGAGAACTTGGGTGAGTCTGTGCGTGTGTTGTGGGGGGGGCACTGGGGATGGAACCCAGGAGGAGCATTCTACCTCTGAGCTACACCCCCTGCCCAAGTTCATTTATTTGGAAACAAGGTCTCACTAAGTTGCAGAGGCTGGCTTTGAAGCGGTGATCCTCCCTTCTCAGCCTCCCAAGTCCTAGGATTATAAGTGTTCGCCACCATGCCTGGCTTGGGTAAGTCTTTTTTTTTTTTTTTTTTTTTTTTTGGTGGTACTGGGGTTCCTGGAAGCCCTTCTACCTCCGGGATACACTCCCACGGGCTACACTCCCAGACCTATTTTTTAACATTTTTATGTGGAAACAGAGTCTCTTAAGCCAGTGAGATCCTCCTGTCTCCGCCTCCCAAGCGCGGGAATTACAAGCGTGCGCCACCGCGCCCGGCATTGGGTCAGTCTTTTAACATGGGTCTCATCTGTAAAATGAGAAGACTGGAGAGTACTGTGGTAGGGACAAGCAAAGTCATAAATGAAAACCTCAGGCCTCAATGGAGTTTCCCACCTGGCTGGCTGAGCTAGAGATTTATTTATTTTATTTTTATTTATTTATTTTTGGTGGTACTAGGGGGGGAACCCAGGGGCTTTCTACCTCCAGGCTATACTCCCAGTCCTATTTTATACTTTATTTGGAAACAGGGTCTCACTAAGTTGCTGAGAGCCTCACTAAGTAGCTGAGGCTGGCTTCGAACCCGTGTGATCCTCCTGTCTCAGCCTCCCCAGTGTTGGGATTACAAGCGTGCGCCACCACGCCCGGCTGAGCTAGAAATTTAAAGGAGCAATTATTTTTAGTTGTTGAGCAAAAGTAAAAAACAAAAATTTTAAGTGGGGGCTAGGGAGTGTAACTCAGTGGTGATGTGCTTGCATGCAGGTGTGAGGGTCTGTATTTAGTTCCTAGTACCATGGGAAAAAAATACAAAGTAAGCAGGCCAGGTGGCACATGCTTATAATCCCAAGACTTGGGAGGCTGAGACAGGAGGGTCGCCTCAGCAACTTGGAGAGGCCCTTAGTAGCTTGGTGAGACCTTGTCTCAAAATAAAAAATAAAAGGAAGCCGGGTGTGGTGGCACACGTTTGTAATCCCAACATTCGGGAGGCTGAGAGGGGGGACTGAGGTTCATGGACAGCTTCAGCTACCTGGCCAGGCCCTTCGCAACTCAGCGAGACCCTGTTTCAGAAGTAAAAAGAGTAAAAATTAGGGCTGGGAGCATAGTTTGGAGGTAGAATGCCCCTGGTTTCCATCCCCAGTACCGTAATCAATCAATCTAATCAATGGATCGACCAATAATGGATCGATAAAAGAAGGGCTGGGGGTATAGCTCAGAGGAAGAGTACCACTCTCTGGGTTCAGTCCCTGGTACAGGCCGGGCGTGGTGGCGCATGCTTGTAATCCCCGCGCTTGGGAAGCAGAGACAGGAGGATCGTGCAGGTTCGAAGCCAGCCACGCGTGCTGGCTTAGGAGACCGTTTCCAAATAAAAATGTAAAAATAGGTCTGGGAGTGTAGCGGAGGTAGAAGGGCTTCCAGGAACCCCAGTACCACAAAAAAAAAAAAAAAAAAAAAAAAAATCCCTTGTACAAACAAACAATCCCTCTAAATTAAAACAGAATAGTGCTAAGCCACCTCAACAAGGTCTATACTGGACAGGGGTCTCCAGGCAGCTCCAGCTAAGGGGTGGCAATGGGACAAACATGTGAGGCCTAGTTAATCAAGCAGAAACTAGCACCAAGGCACTCTCACCCAATTCCAGGCAGCTGGGTCAAGCAAACAGAGAGAGGGGGTTTGTGGGAAAATCAATGACCTTGGTGCTTTCCAAGAGCGAGAAAAAAGGTGCCAACCAAGAAGAAGGAAGTGATTTGTTTGGGGTGAGAGAAATTGGCTCTGGTAGGTGTGGGACTGAATCCCAGAAAACGGGCAGTCCTAGAAAAGTGCCACCAAGGTGCATTCACTCCCACACGCCTTGTTCCTTGTTCTCTCAACAGCCACATTTCATAAAGCGAATCATCAACAGCAGTGAAACACTTAAAGAATCCCTCTGATGTACCAAACACTACCTTTATTATTAATTAATTTATTTATTTTTGTGGGTCTGGGGATGGAACCCAGGGGCATCTGACCCCCAAGCTACACCCCCTGACCTATTTTTTGTTCTTTACTTTGAAACAGGGTATCACTGAGTTGTGGAGGGCCTAAGTAGCCGAGGTTGTCTGCAAACCGGGATCCTCCGGTCTCAGCCTCCTAAATGCTGGGATTACAAGTGTGCAACACCATGCTCTGTAGACAGCCTCAGATACTTAGTGAGGTCCTTCGCAACTCAGCAAGACCCAGTTTCAAAAATAAAAAGACTTCAGCCGGGCGTGGAGGTGCATGCTTGTAATCCCAGCATTTGGGAGGCTGAGAGGCTTAGACAGGAGGATCTGGGTTTGAGGACAGCCTCAGCTACTTAGGCCCTTTGCGACACAGGGAGACCCTGTTTCAAAATAAAGAATAGCCAGGCGTGGTGGAGCACGCTTGTAATCCCCACACTTGGGAGGCGGAGACAGGAGGATCGCGCAGGTTCAAAGACTGGCTTAAGATACCCTATTTCCAAATAAAAATATAAAAATAGGTCTGGGAGTGCTACCCAGAGGTAGAAGGGGAAACCCCAGTACCACCCAAAAAACAATCAAAATAAAGAATCAAAAATAGGGCTGGGGGTGTAGCTTGGAGGTAGAATGCCCCTGGGTTCCATCCCCAATACCACAAAATTAATTAATTAAATGTAAAAAGAGGCTGGAGATGTAGAACAGTAGTGAGCACTTGCCTAGCATGCACAGGCCCTGGGTTTGATCCCCAAGACCACGCACACACAACAGAAACCCCAAAGCCATTTATTTAAGGTCCAGCCTCTTATTTTGAGGTTGCTTTCAAGCTGCAGAGACCTGAAACAACTGCAAAAGCCAAGATTCAGCACAGCTAACACAGCGTCGGTCCAAGGGAAATGGTCAGAAAGTACAGACATTCCTCTATTCCCCATATTTCCATAGGTACAAAAGTTAGACCAGAATTCAGAATGCATGCTGAATATAAGTAATATGGTAGTGCCAGGTGTGGTGGCTCATGCTTGTAATCCCAGCATTTGGGAGGCTGAGACCGGAGGATCGCGGTTGAGGACAGCATCAGATACTACTTAGTAAGGCCCTTTGCAATTCAGTGACTCTGTTTCAAAATAAAGAATAAGCCAGGCGTGGTGGCGCACGCTTGTAATCCCCACGCTTGGGAGGCGGAGACAGGAGGATCGCGCAGGTTTGAAGCCAGCGCACTGGCTTAAGAGACCCTGTTTCCAAATAAAAAATATAAAATAGGTCTGGGAGTGTAGCCCGGAGGTAGAAGGGCTTCCAGGAACCCCAGTACCACAAGGGAAAAAAAAAAAAAAAAAAAAAAAGAATAAAATTTAGGGCTTGAGGTGTAGCTTGGAGGCAGAATGCCCCTGGGCTCCATCCTTAGTACCACCAAAAAAAAAAAAAAAAGGTAGCTTCTTACATAAGAGATGGGGGATGCAGCTCAGTGGCAGAGTGACCTTGGGTTTAATCCCTAGTACAAGAAAATTAAAAAAGGCATAAAGTGAAATGCAAGGTACCCAAGACTTACCCTGCTATTCCCAAGAAACCTCGCAATGGCAAAACTCCCCAAATGACACCCAGCACCACAGCAATGATCTGTCGGAACCAGTAGATCACATCTAAAAATTCATCCTGTAGGGAAGACAGATAACACATGCATTACTGAATGGGTGCTACAGGACAGCTAGGTGGGGGCACAGAAAAGCTTTCTACTGAACACATCTTCCAGGGAGTTTCCCCCAAACTGTGTGTGTGTGTGTGTGTGTGTGTGTGTGTGTGTGTGTGTGTGTGTGTGTTGTGTGGTTCTGGGGAGTGAGCCCAGGGGCATTCTACCTCTGAGCTATACCCCGAGCCCCCTATTTTATATTTATTTTTGAAACAGGGTCTGTCTAGGTTGATGAGAGATTCACTACTTGCTGCGGTTGTCCTTGAACATAAGATCCTCCTGTCTCATCCTCCCAAATACTGGGATTACAAGCATGCACCACCACACCCAGCTATATATATATATATTTTTTTTTTTTTGGGGGGGTCTCAGAAGGGAACCCAGGGGCATTTGACCTCTGAGCTACACCTCCTGCCCTATTTTTTTTTCTTCCTGTGCTACTGGGGATGGAACCCAGGGACGGTCAACTTCTAAGCTACACTCCCAATCCTATTTTATTCTTTTATTTTGTAACAGGCCGCCTTACTAAATTCCAAAGGACCTAAGTTGCAGAGGCTGGCTGCAAACCTGCATTCCTCCTTTCCTCCTCCTCTTCTCAGACTTCCAAGTACTGGAATTACTTGGCCAAGTGCATGCCATCATGCCTGGTGCATTCATTCATTCATCCATTTTTTGGCGGCTCTGGGGATGGAACCCAGGGGCATTAAACCTCTGAGCTACAGCCCCTGCCCTATTTTTAATACTTTATTTTGAAACCGGGTCTCACTGAGTTGCAGAAGGCCTCACTAAGTAGCTGAGGTTGTCCGCGAACCGCGATCCTCCAGTCTCAGTCTCTGGAATGCTGGGATTACAAGCTTGCGCCACCACACCCGGCAATGCCTGGTGTATTTAGACATCTTAAAAGTGATTACTGCCATAGCTCGTGCTCCAAATCAAAATTACAGAAGTCATTTATTTATTTAAGACACTAGGGACTGAGCCAGGGGCATTCTACTTCCAAGCCCTATCCCCAGCCTACCCCCTTTTTTGCAGTAATGGGGATTGAACCTGGGGGTGTTCTACCTCTGAGCTACATCTCCAGCCCTATTTTTTACTCTTTATTTTGAAACAGTGTCTCACTAAATTACAGAGGGGCTCACTAAGTTGCTGAGGCTGGCCTCAAAATGGCAATCCTCCTGTTTTAGCCTCCCAAGTACTGGGATTAAAAGCTTGTGCCATCATGCCCGGCTTACTTCCTCTTCTTCCTTTTTTTTTTTTTTTTTTTTTTTTGCAGTACTGGGGGATAGAACCCAGGGGCATTCTACCTCCGAACTACATCCCAACCCGATCTTTTATTCTTTATTTTGAAACAGGGTCTCACTGAGTTGCAAAAGACTTCACTAAGTAGCTGAGGCTGTCCGTGAACCGCGATCCTCCTGTCTCAGCCTCCCAAATGCTAGGATTACAAGCATGTGCCACCACGCCCAGCCGGCTTCTTTTTTAGAAGCTACATAAATGAAATGGCTGTAATAATAACTCCTGTTGGCTACAAATAACTTTGTGTGTATGTCTGTGTTACTGGGGATTGAACTCAGAGGCACTCTACCTTCTAGCTATACCCTCAGCCGAATTTTATTTCTTATTTGGAAACAGGGTCTCACTACTTGCTGAAGTTGTCCCTGAACCAAAGATCCTCCTGTCTCGGCCTCCCAAATACTGGGATTACAGGCGTGAGCCACCACAATCGGCTCTTACAAATTACTTTTAGGTGATCAGGGAAGACTTAGACTGTCACCAGGCGGAGGACCTATATAACCTACTCGGGACTACCTCCCTGCACACTGAGTTTTGAATACAGTAAAATAAGTGTTGGAAGGCAGGTGACAGAGCATCTAATTTTCACAGAAGGACACAAAATACTCAGGCTTCTGAATTGCCCTAGATTCCAGAAACCAGTCTTTATACCAGGAAAGAAAGAAATGACACAGCAGATCACGGAGAAACAGCAGGTTTTGTAAGAGCTGGGCAGGGCTGGGGGCAGGACAAGGGCACCTTCAGGAAGTGCCTCCCATCCTCCCCTTACCGGAACTTGAGGAAGGAAAACCAAACTTCAGCCTTCCAGAAACAAAGGTTGCAAGGAAAACATTCTTTTCAAGCCATCTGGAACCAAGCTGCTGGTGACAGTCCCTTCCAAACCACGCAGCGGAGCAGGGAAGCATCCACTCAGATCCTCTGCATAACCAGCAAGAACATCCTGGAGCCCGAACCATATCTGCTGGCATTTCTTCCTCTTTCTGTCTCCAGCAAAGTCACCCCAGGAGATGCTCTCAGACTCCCCTCTCTCGGCTGTCGGTCTTTCCCATCCAGCCATCGAGCGATGGCAGCTCACCATCGGGGAGCCGCGCTGCTTGCTAAACGTCTTGAGCGTGCAACGCGGCACATCCACCTCAGGGCGGGTGAGGAGCCAGCGGGGTTCTGCACGGCGAGCACCTGGCGCGGGCGCTGCTCGGGCGAGGTCCGGCCCTGACTGCTCGGCTCTTACTGGGCCTCCGAGGCGGCGGCCCAGTCGAATTCGGCGCGCTGCGCCGAGCAGGCGCGCCCCGGGCCGGCGGGGGACACTCCTCGGCCCCCGCCGCGCACTTTCTCGCGACCAGACGTCTTCCCTCGGGCAAGTCGGGCTGTCAGCCCCGCCCGGCGCCGCAGCCCGCCCGCCCGCCCGCGCGCCCGGCCCCGCCACGCCGCCACCCCGGCCCCGCACCTTGTCTTCCCAGGCCGCGTCGCTCCGCAGGACTTTGCTCCAGACCGAGACTCTGAGGGCCCCGTTGGCCAGCGGCGGCTGAGGCGGCTCCTCCTTCCGCCGCCCGCCGCTCATCCTCCAGTCGCGCCGCCCGGCCGGCCTGGGGCGCGCGAGCGCAGCCAAAAGAGTCGGGGCCCGGGGTCGCGGCGCAGCGGCGACAGTGACGGCGACGAGCTCAGCGGTCCGCTCCTGCAGCGCGCTGCGGCGCCGCTCACCTGGCCCGGCCGCCCGGCTCCGCTCGGCCCAGTGCGCAGGCGCCGCGGAGGGCGGGCCCGCGCCCCCCGCCCCCCGCCGACGTGCCCACGCAGCCAATCGGCGGCCACGCAGCCGGCCGGGCGCCGGCGTCCCTGCGCGGGGCGGAAGTGACGGCACTTCACTTCCGCCCGGCGCGCGCTAGGGCGAGAGGGAAGGGACAATACTGGCGGAGGGGCGGCCGAGCGCGAGGAGGCGCTGTGGAGACAGGGGCGGCCCCGAGGCGGAAGCCGAGCGAGGGAGAGCGCAGCCCGCTCAGCCACCGCTCGTCCTGCCTCTGCGGCGGCAGCATGCCCGCGGGGTTTCAGCTCCTGCTCCTTCTCTGCTAACCTGAAGTCTGAGTAGAACTTGTACAAGATCTTAACTCCTCGCCGGGCGTGGTGCTGCACACCTGTGATCCCAGTATTTGGGAAGCTGAGAAAGAATTACAGGTTCGAGCACAGCCTCAGCAAGTAGTGAGACGCTCATCAACCTAGAGGGACTGTTTCCAAATAAGAAAATCAGGCTGGAGGTGTAGCTGGAAGGTAGAAAAATCCCTAGTACCAAAAAAAAAAAAGATGTTAACTCCTGTAATATCAATACTTGAGAGGCTGGCTGAGACAGGAGAATCGCAGGCTCAAGGCAGCCCCAGCAATTTAGCAAGCCTTTATTTATTTTTGGGTCTGGGGATGGAAGCCAGGGGCATTCTACCTCCGAGCTACACCCCCTAGCCTATTTTTTATTCTTTATTTTGAAACCGGGTCTCACTGTGTTGCAGAGAACCTAAGTAGCTGAGGCTGTCCGCGAACCGCGATCCTCCAGTCTTAGTCTCCCAAATGCTGGGATTACAAGCGTGTGCCACCACGCCCGGCTTTATTTCAAAATAAAGAATAAAAGGCCAGGCGTGATGGCGCACGCTTGTAATCCCAGTACTTGGGAGGCTGAGACAGGAGGATCACAGGTTCAGGTCAACCCCAGCTACTTAGGAAACCACACAATTTAGTGAGACCTGTTTCAAAATAAAGAATAAAAATAGGGCTAGGAGTGTAGCTCAGAGGTAGAATGCCCCTGGCTTCCATCCCCAGTACCACACACACACACACACACACACACACACACACACACACACACACACACACATTCAGGCGTGCCTGGAACTTTTCATCTTCCTACCTCAACCTCCCAAGTAGCTGGGGTTACAGGAATGTGCCATTGTACCTGACTGCAATGTGTGTGTGTGTTAGTGGGGATTGAATCCAGGGGCATTGTACCTATCAGATATACCTCCTAGCCTTGTTTTATTTACTTACTATTTATTTATTACTATTCTACCTCCAATCTGCACCCTCAGCCTTTTTTATTTTTTGGTTAAATAAAAAACACATACACAGGGTCTGGCTAGGTTACTGACTCTGTGTTGCTGAGGCTGTCCTCCAATCTGCCAACCTCCTGTCATCCTGCCTAGTGCTGGGACCAAGGTGTGAGCCATCACATCCTGCCCTATTTTAGTTTGAAAAGGGGGCTAAGTTGCTGAGGGCTATTAGGTTGAAAATAGAGTTAGGGAGTTTAGGAGGGAGGTAAAAACACCAACCAGTTATCAGAGACTGCTGTTTTATTCAGACCCTGACGCTCCGGAGAGTCATCCGGCCGTGGGGGAAGGGACCGGGCCACGGGTCTGGAGATTTGCGCATAGTCCTGATGGCCGGCTGAGTCACGTGGGGGATCGGAGGCACTGCTGCTTTATAGGCATGCCGATTCTCTCCTGACATCTGTAGCGTCGTCGAGGCACCTGGAGTCTCGCGACCACTTCTGGCTTCCAGGTTCCGCTGTGAGATCACGTGGGGTAGGGACCCAACTTATCAAGGGCCTGGCTAAACCATCTCAGCTTCCTAAGTACTGGAATTACTGGTGTGAGCCAGGCTAGCTTCCACTTCTTGACTGTTCTGAAAAATGCTGTTAGAACGTGAGTGTACAAATATCTAATCATCCTTAGTTTCAATTCTTTGGGGTATAAACCCATTAGTGCAATTCCTGGATCCTATCATAATCCTAGATTCTAGCCGGGCGTGGTGGTACACGCTTGTAATCCCAGCACTCAGGAGGCTGAGACAGGAGGATCATGATTTGAGGACAGCCTCAGCCACTTAGTGAGGTCCTTTGCAATTCAGTGAGACCCTGTTTCAACATAGAGAACCACTCAGTGGCAAAGTACGCTACCACTGAGCTGCAGCACCAGCCCCTCTACTGCTCATGTCCTTTGTGTGTGTGT
Organism: Muscardinus avellanarius; assembly: GCF_963383645.1. NCBI lineage: Eukaryota > Metazoa > Chordata > Mammalia > Rodentia > Gliridae > Muscardinus > Muscardinus avellanarius. The sequence continues at coordinate 42,598,876 of NC_137805.1, forward strand.
GTGTGGTACTGAGGATGGAGCCCAGGGGCAACTTACCTCCAACTTACACCCCCAGCCCTACTTTATGTTTGTTTTTTTTTTTGTGGTACTGGGGATGGAACCCAGGGGCTTTCTACCTCTGGGCTATACTGCCAGACCTATTTTATACTTTATTTTGAAACAGGGTCTCATTAAGTTGTGGAGGGCCTCACTAAGTAGCTGAGGATGTCCGTGAACTGAGATCCTCTAGTCTCATTCTCCTGAATGCTGGGATTACAAGCATGCGCTACCATGGCCGGCTCAGCCCTGCTTTTCTTTCTTTCTTTCTCTCTCTTCCTCTCTCTCTCTTTCTTTCTTTGTGGTACTAGGATGGAACCCAGAGGCATTGTACCTCCAAGCTGCACCCCCAGGCCTATTTTTTTCAGTCTTTATTTATTTATTTATTATTTATTTATTTTTGCAGTACTGGGGATGGAACTCAGGGGAATTCTACCTTCCACCTATACCACAGCCCTATTTTTTATGCTTTATTTTGAAACACAGTCTCACTGAGTTGCAGAGGGCCTCATTAAGTAGTATCTGAGGTTGGCCCCGAAGTTGGATCCTCCTTTCTCAGCCTCCCAAATGCTGGGATTACAAGCGTGCACCACCATGCTCGGCTTCAGTCTATTTTTGAAACAGGGTCTCATTGAGTTGCAGAGGGCCTCACTAAGTAGCTGAGGCTGAGAACTGCGATTCTCCTGTCTCTGCCTCCCGAATGCTGGGATTACAAGCATGTGCCACCACACCTGGCTCCCTACCCATATATATATATATATATATATATATATATATATATATATATATATATATATATATAAATTTTCTTTTGAAACAAGATGTCACTAAGTTACAGAGGGCCCTACTAAGTGGCTGAGGCTGGCCATGAAGTAGTGATCCTCCTGTCAGCATTCCAAGTACTGGGAATATAAGAATGTGCCACAATGCCCAGCTCCCATCTCTCTTTTCTTTTTTCTTTTCTTTTTTTGCGGGCCTGGGGATGGAACCCAGGTGCATTTGACCTCCGAGCTACACCCCTGTCCTATTTTTTCTTTATTTTGGAACAGGGTCTCACTAAGTTACGAAGGGCCTAAATAGCTGAGGCTGTCTGTGAACCATGGTCCTCTGGTCTCAGCCTCCCAAATGCTGGGATTACAAGCCTGTGCGACCACACCCGGCTTTTTTTCTTTTTAAACAGTTTAGCTAAATTTCCCAGGGTTGACTCAAATTTGCCATCCCCTGGCTGGGTGTGCTGGCACACAGTTGTAATCCCAGTACTTGGGAGGCTGAGACAGGAGGATCGCAGGTTCACAGTCAGCCTCAGCTACTTAGTGAGGCCCTCCACAACTTAGTAAGACAGTTTCAAAACAAGAATAAAAAATAGGGCTGGGGGTGTGGTTCACAGGTAGAGTGCCCCAGGGTTCAATTCTCAGTACCACACACACACACACACACACACACACACACACACAAAAGCCCAGCTGCTCCGCCCACAATGAGTGTTCCGCCGGCCCTCAGAAGGGTGTTTCCTAAATGGGCCTGTGGAGCTCAGAGGCAGGGGCGCCTGCTACCCCTACCAATGCCTGCCAGGTGAGCGCTCACTCACTCCCAGAGCCTCAGCTTGAAGTTTGGTGCAGGAGACAGTTTGGGTTTCAATTCTTTAAAAAGTATTTATAAAAGGCAGCATCCCTCCTGAGGCAGTTGAACCATCTAAACCACTTCCCCTTTCTAGGGGAATACTAATATTCATTTTACAGATAGAAGCTGAAGTTTTTTTCTTTCCTTCTGTGTGTGTGGGGTACTGGGTTGCGCCCAGGGGCCGCTGCCTCTGAACTACACCCCCAGCCCTGTTTGTTTGGAAACTGTCTAGGTAAGTCGCTGAGTCTTGCTATGTTGCTGAGGCTGTCCTTGACTCTGCAGTCCTGCTGTTTTAGCCCCCCAGTACTGGGTTACAGGTATGCACCCCACACCTGGCTTTTCTTTTGTGGGGGTACTGAGGATTGAACCTAGAGGCCTTCTACCATAACACTACCTCCTAATCTATGCCTCCAGCCTGATTTTCTGGTTCTGAGTTTTTTTGTTTTGTTTTTGGTACTTGAGGTTGAGCCCAGGGGCATTCTACCTCCAAACTACACTTCCAGCCCTATTTTTTATTCCTTATTTTGACATAGGATCTCACTAAGTTGCAGAGGGCCTCACTAAGTAGCTGAGGCTGCTGTGAACCTCCAACTGTTCTGTCTCAGCTTCCCAAGTACTTGAATTACAAGTGTGCACCACCAGGCCTGGCTCCTGATTTTATTTTTTGGAAACAGGGTCTCACTAGGTTTCTGAGAGCCTCGCTACATTGCTGAAGCCGGCTTTGAACCCAGGATCGTTCTGTCTCAGCCTCCAAAGTACTGAGATTACAAGTGTATGCCACAGTGCCCGGCAGCTTTTTTTATTTTAAAAAAAAACTTAATTTTTTGTGGTACTGGTTACCACCCTCCAACCAGGTGTACTGAGGAGAAATCATGAAAAAAGCCAACTAGTTTATAGAAGAAACTTCTTGTGAATACCCTGTGCCTGTTAGGCAGAAGGCAGTAGGTGGTAAAGTGCCCACTGCTAGTTCAACAGAGCTGTGTGCGTGTGGGGAGGGGCACTGGGTATGTATGCGGCACAAGGGCCTCCTGCTTGCTAGGTAAGTATCCGGCCACTCAGCTGCAGCCGCCCTCCCTGTTTTTGTTACTGGGGATTGAACCTAGAAGCCAAGAGCTAGCCACTAAGCTGCACACCCCAGTCCCTTTATTTTTTTTTTTTGTGTGTGAGTCTGGAGATGGAACCCAGGGGTATTCGACCTCTGAGCTACACCCCTACCCCATTTTTTAATCTTTATTTTGAAACCAGGTCTGAGTTGCAAAGGGCCTAAGTAGCCGAAGATGTCTGTGAACCGTGATCCTCCAGTCTCAGCCTCCCACATGCTGGGATTACGAGCTTGCACCACCACGCCCGGCTTCCCCCAGTCCTTCTTAAATTCTGAGACAGGGTCTCACTAACTTGCCCGGGCTGGGCTCATACTTACAGTCTCCTGAGGAGCTGGGATTATAGACATGGCACTGTACATCTGTGCCCACTCGGTTTCTCTACCTTGGAGAACATCTCAGTCTTGTGTGCATCCAAAGTTTAAGAGATAGAGAACACCACACGCAAAACTTCACCACCCTGAAGACCTTGGTCGTCAGAGTCGGGGCGGCAATTGGTGCAGTCCTTTTCACGTGGCAGAAAAGTATTCACAGCTAGTTTAAGCCAAGGGGGACTCGGGAGCTTAGACAACAGGAAAGTAGAGTAGGTGCTGGCTGTGGACCCGAGTGCACATGCTCACCTCTTCTCCTTTCTTCTCTATTTTTTGTGGTACTGGGGATGGAACCCAGGGGCATTCGACCTCCGAGCTACACCCCCGGCCCTATTTTTTATTTTATTTATTTATTTTATTTTTTTGGTGGTAAGGGGGTGGAACCCAGAGGCTTTCTACCTCCAGGCTATACGCTCACACCTTTTTTTTATTTTTTTAGTGGTACTGGGGTTCCTGGAAGCCCTTCTACCTCTAGGCTACACTCCCAGACCTATTTTTACATTTTTATTTGGAAACAGGGTCTCCTAAGCCAGCACACTGGCTGGCTTCGAACCTGCGCGATCCTCCTGTCTCTGCCTCCCAAGTGTGGGGATTACAAGCGTGCGCCACCACGCCCGGCTCAGACCTTTTTTAAAATATTTTATTTGAAAACAAGGTCTCACTAAGTTGCTGAAAGCCTCACTGAGTAGCGGAGGCTGGCTGCAAACCTGCGATCCTCCTGTCTCTACCTCCCAGGTACGGGGACTGCAAGCGTGCGCCACCTCGCCCAGCGTCTCGTTTCCTTGCAAGTCACAGCCCTGCTCTTGTCCACTGAGAGGGGAGGGCAAAGTGGCCAGCGCCCGAGGTTTGCACCGTCACCACTCGGCAACCCCAACTGCTGAGCAAGAGAACAGCCCAGCCTGGGACGCACACGGGGCGCAGTGGTGCTGAGGGAAGGAGGAAGGAAGCGGGCTATGTGGAGCACTCACGGGGGTACTAGGGAGCGAGCCCAGGCAGAGGGAGAGCTCAGCGCCTGAGGAAAGCCAGAGGCTAATCAGGAACTCTTCTAAAAATAAACAAAAACAAAACTTTATTTGACAAGAGACAAAAACAAACGTTATTTACAGTAGTTTTTTGCTCAAATAATTCAACGGGACAACCGCGTTTCTCCAGATTTATCTTATAACCAAACCAGCAGTTGTCCCACCCCCAGCTGCCCCGGTTTACGCGAGGGGGGAATGCCAAACGTTCAGCAGCACGGCTCCCTCACCTCTCCCCGGCCCTGCTCAGCGCACTGTGGGAGGGAACGGTCTGCCTCAGCCGACACGCTAGGGTCCCCTATTAAGGTATCCTGCGACAGCCGCACTGGACCTGGGCTCGGACACCACTGGTGGGAGAGGAGGGCAGAGCGGTTTCAACCCACCTTGAAAGCGACCATGTTCACTCTTCCCCAGCTGGGCCCCAGAAGGGTGAAGATCCCTGATCCCCTGCGGTAGGCACAGGAGAAAGAAGCCAGAGGGAGGCGAACCAGCCTTGCCTGCACCCAGAGGGTAACGCGCCCTTCCTGGACTCTCACTGCAAGGGGAGCCAAGCTGCTGAGACGGCCTCCTTGATGGGCCAGGGGCTTCTCAGGAAGGACGAGCCTGTGTTCTGCCCAGGCCTGCCAGGCCAGTCAGCACTAGGAACCCTTTCCTGTTCCCTACCTGGCAAGTTTAGGGAACTACACACTGGAGCTCCTACCCTATCTTTTGGCCCAGTAACAATATTATTCAGAACAAAAATATCTTGGCTAATAAAAACCTAGGATTAGTGTTTCTTAAGATATATAAAAAGACAGGGTATACTGCTGTTGAACACTACCAGCAATCAAACAGCAAAATAAAAGGGAAGAGATGAAGCCCAAGTGTGAGCTGTTTCGCTGGGAAATCCAGGCAGGGCCCTGGCAACTCTAATTTAAAGACAGATGAAACTAAGATATGGCTACCCAGCTTTTAGCCCACTTCCAGCCCCAGGCAGCCACAGGCCCTGCTCCAGGCTTCCTCCAGGAATGGCTTCCTGCCACTTCTGTGGGACAAGCTACCTGTTAGTGCAGTTAGGGCTTCCTGACCAGCAGATGGCTCCCTTCTCTAAGCGGAGCTGCTGGGAGCCTCTGACATTCCAGCCTGAGTTCCTAAAGGAATTAAAAAACTCAGAATGCAGGGCAAAGCCTTCAAGAACAAAGAAGGGAAAACATTAACAAAAGAGAGAAAAAAAGTCCACTGCTTCAGCCTAGTGTAACCCCCTCCCCATAATAATAAAAACAAACACCTCAGGTTTTACGTTCCTTCTTGGTTCTACATCTAGTTTAGTTCAGATTCTGCTGGACTCTCCCTTGGCTGTGGTCTTTCTGTGCCTACTACAAAAAGCCAAAGCCATATGTTCCTTCTTCCTGCCCCCACTTTGGTAAGCCAAAGGAACAGTAAAACCACCATTTGGAATTTCACACTACTGCGGAGATTTGGATGGTCCCCAGGTAACAATACTCCTTCCTGGTACAGCAACCCCAGCTGCCGTGGTGGGTCACTCCGGTTTACCAGACTCCACCTGCCAACGCAATGTGCTCTACGGCCATTAACGCAACCACAACAAAAGGCAAAAAATAAACGGTTTAGCAAAAATCTAAACATTCAACTGGAGTCAGTGCTGTTACATACGCTGGGCTCCTCTTGTCCACACTTTCAAACTTGGAATGTCTACACCTGGCTCGACAGAAAAAGGCACAGCTCAGGCAGGTGGAGCCAGCGCGGGTTTGGACGTAGGTTTCCGGAGCCCAGCCTAGGAACCAAGAGGCCAGGGCTCTCTGAAAGGCGGCAGCACCAGCCCACCTGCCACCTCTTGGGTCTCTCGGAGGCCTGGAGACATGGCAGTCAGCAGAGGAGAGGTCCCTGTCACACTGGTGACACCAGCTGGCACCTTCCTGCTGGAGACCTCTGGTCAGAAGAGATGATCCCGATGCTTGGCAGTGATCCACAGAAAGCCCTCTGTGTGAAGGAAGCGGACCGGGAACCCAGAACAACCGGCTTGAGCCTCGAGCACCCTCGCTGGCAGGTGCCTACTTGGGGTTCTCAGAGACTAGGGGGACAGGAGCGTGCAGCAATGGGGGTGCTGGCTCCTGCTGCTTCTGAAGCTCCATCTCCGCGGCCCTCTGCAGTGCCACCTCCACCAGCAGCTGGAAGCCGCTGAAGTCCTCCTTGTCCTGCTCGGGGGGCGTGGGTGGGGGGGTGTTGAAGAGTCCGCCCGTGGGGCTCCCGGCTTCAGCCCTGGTCAGCAGGGCCAGTGTGCTACCAGGGCTCACGAGGGGCTTGGGGGGCTCCAGCTCCCCCGGCGGGAGGGGGGCTGCTGGCTTCTCCCCCGGGCCTGAGTGGAGCGGCACGGAGCACACGGACAGGGAGAGCACACTGGTGGGGGCGGGCACAGACACAGCCAGCACTGGGGGGCTGCCGCCCCGAGGGAGTGCCACTTCCGAGGCCTTCCCCCCGCGGCGGGAAATGGTGAACTGATTAGGGTCTTTGCCGTCCTTCCGAAGCATGTCTGGGAGAAGCCGCCGCCGGGCATTGATGAACCAGTTACATATCTGTAATGAGTATGAGCCTGATCAGTTCACTCCATGCAAAACACCCACGAAGCACTCGCTAGGCCCCAGGCCCCGGAACACAGCAGCAAATCCAGATAAGATCCCGCCCCAAGGGGTCCACGGTGGGGAGACAGGCACGAAAGAAATCACACACACCGAGGCTGAGACAGGACCGCAGGTTCCTGGCTAACCTCAGCTACTTGGTGAGGCCCTCTGCAATTTAGTGAGACTCTAGTAAAACGGCTGGGGCGTAGCTCAGAGGCAGAATGCCCACGTTCCATCCTCGGTACGGCAAAAAAAGAAAAGAAATCAAACGCACCACTGTTTGAGATGGTTCCGGGAGGCTCCAGCCCAGTCTCTGGGGCTGGGGAAGCGCCTCTGTGGCGGAGCCGAGGGTAAGCGGCTGTGGAGGTGGTGTGCTAAGGGAGGCGGCATCTGCCTGCACAGCGTCCCAGGAGCTGGAAGGCGGCCTCTGGGCCGGGTCAGCCTTAACCAGAGGCAGGTTAACATGAGTACCATTTCTACAGGCAATGGGGAGCCATGGGGTGTGTGTGTGCTGCTGGAAACTGAACTCAGGAGCATTCGCCCCCGAACTACACCCAGACAGACACTGGGAAACAGGGTCTCGCTGTTACTGAGGCTGTTCTCAAGCCTGAGATGCTCCAGTCTCAGCCTTGGTATTGAGATTACAGACATAGGCCATCAAGCATGGCTGAGCCATAGGTTGAGTTCTTTTTGTTCATTTTGTGGTACTGAGAATTAAACCCAGGGGTATTCTACCTCTGAGCTACAACCCTAGCCCTATTTTTTTTTTTTTTTGGAAACAGAGTCTCACTAAGTTGCAGAGGACTAAGTAGCTGAGGCTGGCTGTGAACCTGTGATCCTCCTGTCTCAGCCTCCTAAGTACGGGGATTACAAGCGTGCACCAGTAACCCATCTTTTTTTGTGATACTGCAATCAATCCCCATTACCACCACACACATACCCAACACACACATACACCATTTTCAGTTCCCTGACATCACCCCTCTCTGCCCGAGCCCTCAGCTTGTAAAACTGCTCACCCGCCCCTCTTCAGGCCCTGCTTTTTTTTAATAGCTCCATGTATTTTGTAGACCACACCCCATTTTCTGGAATGCCTTCTTTTCTAGGCTCTATGCCCCCATCACTGATTTACCAACATCTGCCATTTACTAACCACTGTACACATCCACAATTTTCTTCTAAGAGTAACATAAACTTAGCTGGGCGTGGAGGCGCAGCTTGTAATCCCAGCATTCGGGAGGCTGAGACCGGAGGATCACAGTTCGCGAACAGCCTCAGCTACTTAGTGAGGCTCTTTGCAACTTGGTGAGACCCTATTTCAAAATAAAGAATGAAATAAGGCTGAGGGTGTAGCTTGGAGGTAGAATGTCCCTGGGTTCCATCCTCAGTACCACCAAAAAAAAAAAAAAAAAAGAGGGGGGAGGGAGGTTTGACCAACTCCTGTTTTCCTGGTGAACACACTTAAAGCTACCCTGAACAGCCAGCCAGGACTCTTGGTTCCAGCACCTGTCTGTCTCTGAGGCTCTGGGGCCCAGCCCAGCCCAGCCTGCAGCTCGCTGCGCTCACTAGAACCTCCACCTTCCTCTTCCTCTGCTCACTCTCACCCATTCTTTCTTTCTTTCTCTCCCTCGGTTTTGGTGTGGTGACTAAACCCGAGGCTCTCTACCTCCTAGCCCCACTTCCAGCCCTATTCATCTTTAATAGGGTCTTGCTAAGTGCTGAGGCTAGGCTGGCACTGCACCTCTGTCCTGTCTCAGCCTCCCGAGTACTGGGATTACAGGATACACCACTGAGCCCAGATTATGCTCTCCCTTTCAAGGCCTCTTGCTCATTCAAATAGGATCTGAGTGTCTACTAGGTGCATGCTGATCCTTGGTGCTTCCTGGAGAACCTCCTAATAGACGCACACTCTGCTGTCCCATGGCACCTACAGTTCATCTACTTGTGCAGCTTTCAATAAATGAGTATGTGAATGACCACCAGTGGATATCAGGAAGGAAACAGGAATAAAGTAACGGCACGGCAGGGTGTGGTGGCACATGCCTAGGAGACTCAGCAACCTAGCGAGATCCTGTTTCAAAACAAAAAATAAAAAAGGGCTGCAGGCATAGCTCAGAAGTAGAATGCAGCTGGGCATGGGGGCAAATGACTGTGAATCCAGTGCTTGGGAGGCTGAGCCAGGAAGATCACAGGCTTGAGAACAGCCTCAGCAACAGTATAAGACCCTGTTTCAAAACAAAAAATATAGCCGGGCGTGGTGGCACACATGTTTGTAATCCCCGCGCTTGGGAGGCAGAGACAGGAGGATCGCGCAGGTTCGAAGCCAGCCGTGCTGGCTTAAGACACCCTGTTTCCACATAAAAAAGTATAAAAATAGGTCTGGGAGTGTAGCCCGTGGGAGTATAGCTGGAGGTAGAAGGGCTTCCAGGAACCCCAGTACCACCAAACAAACAAACAAACAAACAAAAAATAAAACAGAGCCAAAATAGAGTTGGAGCCGGGCATCGTGGTGCACGCTTGTAATCCCAGCATTCAGGAGGCTGAGACCAGAGGACTGCGGTTTGCAGACAGCCTCAGCTACTTAGTGAAGCCCTCCGCAACTTAGTGAGACCCTGTTTCAAAATAAAGAATAAGAAATAGGGGGCTTCAGGGAAAATGGCCACGGAGAAAAGCGGGGCTTATGAGCCCCGCTAACAACCAATCTCTATTACCACAAAATCCGCGCCATTCATAGCCAGAAAACACCATCAGCAGAGAAACAAAAAATGTAATTACAAGGTACAGAGAAAAAGAGGGCTGGAAAAACGAGACACCAGAAAGAAACCAGACCACAGTGCTGCGGCCGGAACCGCAGGCGCAAAGCGGCAGGCGCCATCTTCCCTTGTGGCACCAGGCCCCAGAGAGGAGGGGAACTCAGAACGGAGCCCAGAGCCACAGAGGAGATACGCCGGCCTTACGCCCGAAGACGTGGCAGCAGCGCCTCACTGCTGGCGGCAGCGGCGAATTCACCGGACAGCACCAGACCAACGCACTCAACAGCCCACCAGGCTCCAGAGAGGAGCGGTGGACAGCGAGCTGAGGTGAGCCGCTGCGGAACAGCCGGGCGGAATTTGGCAGATTTCTCGGCGCAGGGAGCATCTAAAGCTCCCAGGGGCCGGGCTCAGCACACCCTGCAGGGACTCAGAGTGGAGCTCAAAAACAGAGAAGAAATACGCCAGCCTCACAGCCAAGGGCGTGGCAGCGGTGCCATATTGCCACTGGCGGTGGCAGCAGCATCAAATTCACCGAGTCCACTACAGCTCCATCTGCGCACTCAATGACAGTGAGTCAAATTGTGGCCCCTAGAGGAGAAATCCCAGTACTGTACTCCCAGGGACTTGACCCAGTGGGGGAGTGACGGTGGCAGAGATATCACACCATAGGAGAACGCCCAACCTGGCACCCCCATGGTCTAAAGCAGCCTCGATTGACTCCCAGGGTCTGAGACTCTGCGATACAACCCAGTAAAGGAGTAGTGGTGACTGAGATACCACAGACTCGAGATCCAGAGCACCTTAAGTAAAGTCGTAGTGACCCAAGGGAAGAACCCAGAGAAGGCACAAACTTCTGAAATCATGGGAAAGAGGAATAACAATGGAGCAATGAATGCCCACAACCCCACAACATCAGAACCTGATAAAACAGAAATTCAGAGATTTCTAGAAGATCAAATCAGGAAAATAACTGTAGAAATAATAGAGGTGTTTCGAAAAGAATTCAGAGAGAGCCAAAAAGAGGATAAAGGATGCAATTAATGAAGTAAAGGCCTCAATTCAAAGTACAAACAACCGATTAGACCACATGGAGAATAGAATCTCGCTCTTAGAAGATGATCATTAAAAAAATGAACGCATAGTTTCTAATTTAGAAAAAAAAATCCAACAGCAGGAATCTGAAATTGAAGAAATATGGGCCCATTTTGAGAGAGCTAACCTAAGAATAATTGGAATAGAGGAGGGAAAAGAAGGTGAAACCAAAGGGATCAACAATCTCTTCAAGGAAGTAATAGCAGAAAATTTTCCAAACATAGAGCAAGAGGTTGATACACAGGTCCAGGAAACTTATAGAACTCCCTTTAGACAGGATCGGAGAAGAGGATCCCCATGACACATAATTGTCAAAATAACCAATGTGGAAGCCAAGCAGAGAATCTTAAAGGCAACAAAAACAAAGGGCCAAGTGACATTCAGAGGCAAGCCAATTAGAATCACTCCAGACTTCCCAAACCAAGTCATGAGAGCCAGAAGGGCTTGGAGTAACATATTCCAAACTCTGAAAGAAAACAACTTCCAGCCAAAAATTTCCTACCCAGCAAAACTATCTATCAAATTGGATGGGGAAATAAGAAGCTTCCATGACAAACAGAAACTGAAGGAATTTATGTCTTCAAAACCAGCGCTAGAGAAAATACTCAAAGAGATTAACTACAAAGAAGAAATAGGTTAACACACACCAGAACCAGAGAAATAAGATTTTCCATCCAACAGACAACTAAGATTGGTCATCTGTGGAGATTCATTATTTATGTTAGTCTTTTACCTATCTCTAAATTGTATTGTTTGCTTTTATTGTTGCTAATTTTTAGGATTTCTAGTTAGAATATTAATATACCTTCAGATATAGCATTTGGAAATATTTTATCCCATTCTATCAGTAACTTTTAACTCTGTTTACATTGTCTTTGGATATACAATTTTTTTTTTTATTTTTTAGGGAGTTTGTTTACCCTTTTGTTGCCTGTGCCATTAAAATCATATCCAAGAAATCACTGCCAATTTCAATGTTGTGAGGTTTTATGACCCAGATTTTCTTCTAAAAGTTTATAGTCTTGAGATTTATATTTAGGTCTTTTATCTATTTTGAGTTAATATTTGTATATGGTGTTAGGTAAGGGTCCAATTTTATTCTTTTCCATATAATTATTATTTTTTAACAATATTTAGTTAAAAGATTATTATTTCCTCCACCAAATGTTCGTGGAAACCTTGTCAAAAATAACCTGACACTATATGAAGGAATTTATCTCTAGGCTTTTATTTAACTCTGATGGTTTATATATCTGCCTTTAGAACAGTACTACACTGTTTCAATTATTGTAGCTTTATATGGTTTGAAATCAGAAAATATACATCTTCTAGCTTTGTTCTTTTTTGAGATTATTTTGGGTATCTAGAGTCCATATTCCATATTAGGTTAGATTTTTTTCTGAAAAATAAATAAATAAATGTATGGTAGTTTCACCTAAAAGGAAAAAAAAGAAAGAAAAAAAAAAGAAAAAAATATTCCCCTGGTAAGAAAGAAAGCAAAAAGTAATATTGAAATGTTATCGTTAAGTCATCAAAAGCTTGGTATCAGACAAATGGAACTGTTATGGGAGATTATCATCGTTAATATTGGATAAATTGCTATAATACTAGATGTCAACCACTAAGCCAAGCATGGGAAGGAGGGATGGGGAGGGAACGGGGTGGGGATCGGGTAGGGGCTGACTGGGCGATGTGTGCATGTATGTCTACAAAAGTATTTTTTTTATCCCATTATGATGTAAGAATACAGTGTACCAATAAAAAAAAAAAAAGAAAAAGAAAAAGAAAAAAGAAATAAAATTAAAAAAAAGAAATAGGGCAGGGGGTGTAGCTCGGAGGTCAAATGCCCCTGGGGTTCCATCCCCAGACCCGCAAAATAAATAAATAAATAAATAAATAAATAAATAAATAAATAAATAAATAGAGTTGGGGGTTTAGCTCAGAGGTAGAATGCCCCTGAGTTCAATCCCCAGGACTGAAAATACACACATACACACACACACACACACACACACACACACACACACGGGTTCAATCCCCAGCACCACAAGGGGAAAAAAATAATAGAATACATCTAGGTTCAATACCCAATAACAAAAAATAAAAGAGATTTCAATAGATCAAGGGTCTGGATGGCTGGAAACTAAGAGTAAGAAAGAAACTGAGTGTGGTGGCACATTCCCACAATCCCAGTACTTGGGGGCCGACACAGGAGGACTGCAGGTTCAAGGCCAGACTCAGCAACTCAGGCCCTCCAACACCCAGGGAGACCACTTCAAAATAAAAAATAGGAGCTGGTCGTGGTGGCGCACGCTTGTAATCCCAGCATTTGGGAGGTTTGCAGTTTGTGGACAACCTCAGCTACTTAGCAAGGCCCTTCGCAATTCAGTGAGACTCTGTTTCAAAATAAAGACTAAAAATTAGGGCTGGGGATGTAGCTCAGAGGTACAAGGCCCCTAAGTTCCATCCCCAGTACCGCAAATAGATAAGATAAGATAAAATAAAATAAAATAAAATAGGCCGGGCGTGGTGGCGCACGCTTGTAATCCCCGCGCTTGGGAGGCGGAGACAGGAGGATCGCGCAGGTTCGAAGCCAGCCGTGTGCGCTGGCTTAGGAGACCCTGTTTCCAAATAAAAATGTAAAAATAGGTCTGGGAGTGTAGCCCGGAGGTAGAAGGGCTTCCAGGAACCCCAGTACCACCAAAATAAAATAAAATAAAATAAAATAAAATAAAATAAAAAGGGTGAGGGTGTATCTCAGAGGTAGAATACCTCTGGATTCAACTCTCAGTACAAAAAAAGTAAGAAAGAACTGGCCATAAACAAAAATAAGGGCTGGCAATTTCAGTTATTGGAGGAGTCTGAGACGGGAGAATCGCAGGTTCAAGGCCAGCTTGGGAAACTTAGCAAGGCTCTATTTATCTGGTTTTCTGTTTTTGTTGTACTGGGGATGAAACCCAGGGACCTTCTACTTCTGGGCTACACCCCCAGACCTATACTCACTCATTCATTCATTTATTCATTCACTCATTCTGTAGTACCAGGGATGGAACCCAGGGGCATTCTACCTCTGAGCTATACCCCCTGCCCTATTTTTTATTCTTTGTTTTGAAAAAAGGTCCCACTAAGTTGCAGAGAACCTCACAAAGTAGCTGAGGCTGTCCACAAACCACTATCCTCCTGTCTGGGCTTCCCAAATTCTAGGATTACAAGCGTGTGCCACTACGTCCGGCTTTTTTTTTTTTTTTTTTTTAATTTGGAAAGACATGGTCTCACTAAGTGGCTGAGGCTGGCTTCGAACTTGCAATCCTCCTGTCTCAGCCTGTAAGTATTGGGTCTACAAGCATGGACCACCATGCCTGGCTAGCAAGACCCTATTTAAAAATAAATAATAAAAAGGCCTGGGGATGTATCTTAGAAGTACAATGCTCCAGGGTTCAATCCCCAATACAAAAACAACCAAAAAGAACTGACAGAGCGGAGCTCAAAACACTGGGGAACCACTAATGGCTCCAGTGGGCTGGACTGAAACCTCACACTTGAGGTCCTTCTTCTCCTGGTCGAGTCGTCATTCATTAGCAGATACTTTTAGAGCATGTACCAAGCGCACGTGTGACCTCAGCAATCTCGCCTTCCTCTCATTGGCTGAGCAGATCCAAGACCCGAGGCTCCAGTACCACGCAGTCCCTGACGATCTACCAGGCATTTGTGGCCCCTATCTGAGCAAATCCTTGGTACCATCTTCCCACTGACTCAATCTACCTCTGTCCAGCCAAAGGGAAAGCCACCCACGAAGGGAGCTGGTGCCTGGAACTGGCCACAGCTGTGCCACTCCACAGGTGACCTAGACAACACCAGGCGCCCACCCGTCAGGATGGAAGGCTCCGGCAGGGCACAGTCAGGCTCCTGGGCCCTGCTATCCCCGCGGTGCTCACGATTTAATCAAGCTCTCACACAGCAGCAGGCTCTGGCAGACACTGGCTGCGCTGAACAGCTGGGCAGAAGGGAATGAAATAAACTCTAATTAGTCCAGCCTCGCAGAATACTGCAAGATAAGAAGGCAGAGTACTTGCCCAGCCCTGGTACTGTAGCCCACAGAAGAGAAGAAAGAACTTGCCCAGTCACACCATCTGAGTGCAGAGCTGGGACTCAGACTGAGCAGCATGGAGGGCCTGGGAACAGAAATTTAAAAGGCCCCCACGCAGCCAGGCGTGGTGGCGCACGCTTGTAATCCCCGCGCTTGGGAGGCGGAGACAGGAGGATCGCGCAGGTTCGAAGCCAGTCGCGCGCGTGCTGGCTTAGGAGACCCTGTTTCTAAATAAAAATATAAAATAGGTCTGGGAGTGTAGCCCGGAGGTAGAAGGGCTTCCAGGAACCCCAGTACCACCAAAAAAAAAAAAAAAAAAAAAAAAAAAAATTTTGTCTTGAAACAGGGTCTCACTACTCACTAGGTTGCTGAGTCTTGCTATGTTGCTAAGGCTGTCCTCGAACCTGCAATTCTCCCATCTCAGTCTCCCATGTTTTTTTTTTTTTTTTTCCTTGTGCTAGGAATGGAACCCAAAGCCTTAATCCATGCTAAGCAAGAGCTTCACCAATGAGCTACATCCCCAGCCATCAGATCTTCTTAGAAGCAGCTGGCTAGCCCGGCATGGTGGCGCATGCTTGTAACCCCAGTGCTTAGGACACTGAAATAGGATTGCGCAGGTTCGAAGCCAGCCTCAGCTACTTAGTGAGGCTCTCAGCAACTTGGTGAGACCCTGTTTCCAAATAAAATATAAAATAGGTCTGGGAGTGTAGCCCAGAGGTAGAAAGCCCTGGGTTCCATCCAAAGTACCACAAAACAAACAAAAAAACAAAAAAACAACTGGCTGGGTGTGGTAGCCCATGTCTGTAAGCACAGTACTTGGGGTTTGAGAAAGACTGCAGGTTCAAAGTCAGCCTCAGCAACTTTCAAGGCTCTCAGCAACTAAGTGAGGCCCTGTTTCAAAATAAAACAGAAGCCGGGCGTGGTGGTGCACGCTTGTAATCCCAGCATTTGGGAGGCTGAGACAGGAGGACTGCACAGGTTCAAAGCCAGCCTCAGCTACTTAGTGATGCCCTTTGCAACTCAAAATAAAGAATAAAGCCGGGTGTGGTGGCACATTTAGGAGGCAGAGACAGGAGGATCGCGCAGGTTCAAAGCCAGCCATGCTGGCTTAAGAGACCCTGTTTCCAAATAAAAATATAAACAAATAGATCTGGGAGTGTAGCCCTGAAGTAGGAGGATTTCCAGGAACGCCAATACCACCAAAAAATAAAAATAAAAATAGGGCTGGGGGTGTCTCTCAGAGGTAGAATGCTCCTGGGTTCCATCCCCAGCATCACACACACAAAAAATAAAATAAAAATAAAAAAGCTGGGGGTATGGCTAAGTTTGTTCCAACACACACACACACACACACACACACACACACACACACACACACAGTGCAGTTGGCTATCTTAGAATCACTTTGGGAGTGATTGAAAAGCTTGTTAAATAGTTATTCCCAGCCGAAGGAGTGGCAGGGACACGGGTTTTTACACTTGCAGTCCAGAGAGTTTGGCTGTCCAGGCTTGGAAACTGCGGTCCCTCCAGGTATAACCTGTCCTTGTGGAGGAACCCTTCATCTAAGCCAGAAGGCTTACACTGAAGTTTAAGAAATACAGGAAAGGCCTTGAGGGCTGCCTTGGGAGGGCCTGAGGCACCTTTGGAGCCAGAGGGCAGAGAGGCGGACATAAGACAGAGCAGGCCCCTCAGGCCAGGGCCACCCCCACAGCCTGTGCACCTCGCGGCCAGACCTGTGCCAAGGGGACTGCGGCCCTGCGAAGCTCAGAAGCTCCTCCGCCCACTGGGAGGGCGGGCCAGGCGCGGCGGGAGGGGGAGCCCTCGGAGCTGCCCCACAGACTAGACACTCCAGAGGAGTCCAGCCAATAACTTAGGTGAGAGGTGCCACAGGGACCTGTGAAAATCCTCTGCGACAGTTTTGTCTGCGTTTGGCCTCCCAAATGCTCTGCCCTGGGCAAGCACCAGCAAAGCAGCTGGCTAAGTGACTCACTGACTGGCTATGAGACAGCTCCCAGGTCATCTCAAGGAGACAATGAAAAGAGATGCCCTGCAGGAGATGAAACGGGCTGTGCTTCTAGGACTGCACTGTAGGAGTCTGCTTTTCTGAATATTTGGAAACGTCCTTAATAACAAATAAACAACCAAAATTTTTTGTGACGGGGTGGAAGGGGGAGGTGAGTTCAAGCATTCTACCTCCAAACTACACCTCCAACCCTATTTTTTTTTTTCCTGCACTACTGGGGATGGAACCCAGGGACATTCTACCTCTGAGCTATATACTCCCAGCTCTATTTTATTCTGTGTGTGTGTGTGTGTGTGTGTGTGTGTGTGTGTGTTAATGGAGATGGAACCCAGGAGCCTTCTACCTCTGAGCTACACCTCCAGACCTATATTATATTTTATTTTGAAACAGGGTCTCACTAAGTTGCCGATAGCCTCACTAAACTGCTGAGGCTGGCTTTGAACTTGTGATCATCCTATCTCAGCCACCCAAACATTGGGTTTACAAGTGTGTACCACCACACCCAGCTTTATTCTTTATTTTCAAACAGGGTCTTACTAAGTTGCAAGGGCCTAAGTAGCTGAGGCTGGCCTCAAATATGCCATCCTCCAATCTCAGCCTCCCAGGTACTGGGATCTCAAGCACGTGCCACCCCACCCAGCTCAGCTCCCAGCTCTATTTTTTATTGTTTATTTTTTTTGGGGGGGTCTGGAACCCAGGCATTTGACCTCCAAGCTATACCCCCCCTGACCAATTTTTTATTCTTTATTTTGAAACAGGGTCTCACTGAGTTACAAAAGGCCTCACTAAGTAGTTGAGGCTGTCTGCGAACCATGATCCTCAGGTCTCAGCCTCCCGAATGCTGGGATGACAAGTGTGCACCACCACGCCCAGCTTTTTATTGTTTATTTTAAAACATTGTGGAAGGCCTCACTAAATAGCTGAGGCTGGCTGCAAACCTGGACCCATGAATCCTCCTATCTCAGCCTCCTAAGTACTGGGATTACAAGCATGTGCCATCACACCTGGCTCTTTGGTACTAGATTGAAGGCCTAGGGGGCCTTTAACTCTGAGCCAGACTCCCAGCCCTAGTTTTATTTTTTGGTACTAGAAGTTGAACCCAGAGGCATTCTAGTCCCAAGCTACACCCCCAGCCTTATTTTATTTATTTATTTATTTTTGTGGCACTGGGGATGGAACCCAGGGGCATTCAACCTCCGAGCTATACTTCCTGCCCTAATTTTTTATTTATTTATTTTTATTCTTTATTTTGAAATAGGGTCTCACTAAGTTGCAGAGGGCCTCACTAAGTAGCTGAGGCTGTTCAGGAACCACTCCCGATCCCGATCCCGAATGCTGGAATTACAAGCATGCGCCACCATACCCGGCTATTTTTTATTATTTATTTTGAAATAGGGTCTCACTGAGTTACAAAGGGCCTCACTAAGAAGCTGAGGCTGTCCTCAACCGTGATCCTCCTGTCTCAGCCTCCCAAATGTTGGATTACAAGCATGTGTCACCACACCCGGCTTTATTTCTTGAAACAGGATGGGGAGGTGGCACAGGTCTATAATCAATCCTAGTAAGTTCAAGGTCAGCCTCAGCAACTTACTGAGACTCTTGTCTTAAAAATAAAATAGGGAGACGGGCATGGTTGGGCACACTTGTAATCCCCTGCTTGGGAGGCTGAGACAGGAGGGTAGTGCAGGTTCAAAGCCAGCCTCAGATGCTTAGTGAGGCTCTCAGCAACTTAGTGAGACCCTGTTTCCAAATAAAGTATAAAATAGGTCTGGGAATATAGCCCAGATGTAGAAAAGCCACTGGGTTCCACCCCCAGCACCACACACACACACACAAAATAATAATAATAATAATAATAATAATAATAATAATAATAATATAAAATAGTGATAGCCAAGCATGGTGGTGCATGCTTGTAATCTCCGCGCTTGGGAGACTGAGACAGGAGGATCACACAGGTTCAAAGCCAGCCTCAGCTACTTAGTGAGGCTCTCAGCAACTTAGTGAGATCCTTTTTCCAAATAAAGTATAAAACAGGTCTGAGAGTGTAGCCCAGAGGCAGAAGGTCCCTGAGTTCCATTCCCAGTACCATCAAAAAAATAAATAAAATAAAATAGTGAGGCAGGGAGAGGACCAGGGAACAGAAGGCTGCATTACCTTCTGTGAGCCAGGAGCAAAGCGGGGAGGTGAGCCTGAGACTGGTGGGCGCCAGGAGAGCTGGGCCCACCAGCTCACAATTAAGGGCTGAAATTGGTCAAAAGATATCAGTTCCCCTGACCCAACAATCTGAACAGATGGGACCTCAGCAGGGTTTCAGAGTCCGCCCCAGATCCTGGGTGGCTCTTCTCCTCCAGGGACACTCTCCACCCTCCATGTGTGGGGGCTGCTTTGTCTTTATCTTTCCCCGACTTAAAATAAACTGCCAAGCCGGGCAGCTTGGTGAGGCCCTCCGCAACTTAGTGAGATCCCGTTCCCAACTACAGAACAAAACAGGACTGGGGATGTAGCTCAGAGGTAGAAAGAACCTGGTTCAATTTCTAGTACCAAAATACATAATAAACTCCCATATCCCATATCCTTCCTTCGCACTCCTTGGACTTTTTGTGCGTGGGAGGGAGGGGGTACTGGGAATGGAACACAGGGCACTCTACCTCTGAGGTACATTTCTAGCCCTATTTTCTTTTCTTTTCTTTTTTTTTTTGGTGGTACTGGGGGTGGAACCCAGGGGCTTTCTACCTCCGGGCTATACTCCCAGACCTATTTTATATTTTTATTTGGAAACAGGGTCTCACTAAGTTGCTGAGAGCCTCACTAAGTAGCTGAGGCTGGCTTCGAATGTGCACGATCCTCCTGTCTCAGCCTCCCAAGCGCAGGGATTACAAGCGCCGCCACCACGCCCCGCTCCTCTAGCCCTGTTTTATTCTTTTATTTTGAAACAGGGGCTCACTAAATTGAGGAGGCTGGCTATGAATCTGCCACCCCCAGTCTCAGCCTCCCTAGTGGGATTACAAGCCAACCCAACTGTCCGTGAACTTCACTCCTAGAAACCCACTCGACTTCCATTAGGAGGAGACACCTGTTATCGATAGGGCTGGAGGTACAGCTCAGAGGTAGAATGCCCCTGGTTCAATGCCCAGTACTACACACAAACAGAAAAGCAACAGGTTTCACTAAATTGCAGGGGGACCCTGCCAAGTTGCTACAGCTGGCCTCGGACCTGTGACCCATCATCTCAGCCCAAGTACTGGGATTACAAGCCTGCGCAGCCACACCCGGCTGGGTGATCGCTTTCCCCAACCTCAGTGGCCAAGCCTACCCTCTCAGGGCAGCTCTCTGTAAGGGTGCGGGGTGCTTGGTGATACCCTGTGGAAGGCTGCGCTGCTGGGCCCCCGGGGCCAGGCCAAAGTCTCTGAGCTGGAGAAGCGATGAGGACAAGAAGGACAGAAGCACCGCTGTGTACCACACACCTCAGCCAGCCTCCAGTCCGCCAGCCATCTCCCTTTACAGATGAGGAAATAATACAGGCTCAGAGATGGCAGTGACCTGGCAGAGGTCCAGGCTTCCTCTGGTAGACAGAATGGAATCTGAGTCAGGATCTGTAACTCTAGACCCGTCCTCACACAGAGACTAGGATTAACCACTGCCCAGAGAGGACGGAGCCAGCGAGAGGAGCGCCAGGCTGGGCATGCGTGGGCGCAGGAGCGTCAGAGTGGGGTAGGATGGAGGAGGCTGACGGGCGAAGCAACGGGTGGGGACCTGTGGGTCAGGGAAGGGCCTGGCTGTGTATACGGGGAGGAAGCAGTGGGCCAGACGCTGGAGGTGAGCCTCCAGGGCTAGACCGAGGCCTTCCAGGAGTCGGGGAGCTGAGAGCCAAGATGGACGCGAGGCAACAGCAGTCCAAGGCACCCTGCCTTAGCACCAAGGAGACAGAACAAAGGCGCCTGCGGCTCAGCAACAGGAAAATGCAAAGGAGAAAGCACCTGTATTCCTGGCATTTTGTTCCTTTTTTGCAGTGCAGAGGATTGAAGCCAGGGCCTCATGAAAGCTCGGCAAGTGCTCTGCACCGAGCTACACCCCAGCCATTACTATGAGTGCATGCATGTGCGGTCTACAAAGCACCTTCACATCCAGTTCTGAATCCACCTCACGAAAGATGCACCGCAGGAGGGGCCCAGCCGCCACGCTTCAGACGGTCAGAGCAAGACGCCACCCACAGGCCCCACGTGGCAACACTGGGTTTCAACCCAGAACCTCTGGCCCTGCCTGTCCCTTGACCAGGAGTCTAACTCAGCTCGTTCTTCTTTTCTTTCTTTTGGTACTGGGGATGGAAGCCAGGAGCATGCCACTACTGAGCTATATCCCCAGCTTATTTTACTTTTGTGTGTGTGTGGTTGGGGACTGAACCCAGGCGCATTAACCTCTGGGCTATACCCCCATCCCTATTTTATTGTTTTTTGGTTTTGTTTCTTTTTTTTGCAGTACTGGGAATGGAACCCAGGCGCATTCTACCTCCAAGCTATACCCCCAGCCCTATATTTTATTCTTTATTTTGAAACAGGATCTCACTGAGTAGTAAAGAGCCTCGCTTAGTAGTAGCTGAGGCTGTCCTCCAACTGTGATCCTCCCATTTCAGCCTCCCAAATGCTGGGAGTACAAGTTTACGCCACCATGCCCAGCTATTTATTATTTATTTATTTATTTATTTATTTATTTATTTATTTATTTATTTATTGTACTGGGGGTGGACCCCAGGGACTTTTCTACCTCTGGGCTATACTCCCAGATCTATTTTATACTTTATTTGGAAACAGGGTCTCACTAAGTTACTGAAAGCCTCACTAAGTAGCTAAGGCTGGCTTCGAATCTGTGTGATTCCCCCATCTCAGCCTCCCAAGCACTGGGATTATAAGCGTGCACCACCATGCCTGACTCTATTTTTATTTTGAAATAGGTCTTTATTATGTCCCTGAGGGCCTTGTTAAATTGCTGAGGCTGGCTTCGAACCTGCCTGCTTCAACCTCCCAAGTACTGGCATTATAAGTGTTTACCACCAGTGTTTGCCACCATGCCCATACCCCAGCCCTTTTTTTTTTTTTTTTGGCAGTACTGAGGATGGAACCCAGGGGCATTCTACCTCCAAGCTACATCCCCAGCCCTATTTATTTTTTATTTTTTTATTTTGACACAGAGTCTAACAGTTGCAAAGGGCCTCCTCACTAAATAGCTGAGGCTGTCCCGGAACCTTGATCCTCATGCCTCAGCCATTTTGTTTTGAAGTAGGGTCACTAAGTTGCTGAGAGTAGAACCTTTGATCCTCCTGTCTCAGGCTCTAGGTACCGGGACTCCTGGCATGGACCACCAGGCCCTGCTGCACTTTCCACAGTCTAAACTATAGCTGCAGTGATCTCAATTCACTGCCTTCCCATGAGGCAGAGACAAGTGAGTGTTCTCACCTAGCCCAAGAAGACACTGAGTCCCAAAGCCACGCTGTGGTCAGGGACAGGGCTGGGAGTGGACTGGAACGCACGCCCCTGCTCACCTGCAACACTGAGAGGTTGGTCTGTCCAGAAAGGCTCAGCTTCTCCTGCTCAGAGGGGTAGGCATTGTAGCGGTGCAGGTAGAGCCAGTCCCGGAGGATCTTCACTGACTCCTTGGGCAGGTTCCCCCTGCGCTTCCTCTTGCCTGCCAGGGAGAGGAGGCCTTCGTCCTCACCCAGATCGCTGTCCGACATGGTGCCTCAGCTGGACCTTGGGTGGACCTGGGACAAGCGACACAGAACGGGGACATCATTACCATCTATGCCTCTCACCCTCTTCCTAGGCTCCAAACTCGCTCGCGTTACTACAGCTTGAGACGCTACACACGGAGGAGCCACAGTTCAGATCCTGGATATACCACAGCCTGAGCAAATCAGAAGGGATGTATCCAAAATGCCACCGTCTCAGGGAGCGGGCAGCTCGTTCATAATAAGCAGGCGAAGGACTAGACGAAAATCACAGCCAGGACTAATGGAGGTCTACTGCTGGGCATGCTTTGTACCGAGAGCTTTGTATTCTAGACTTCACTTCTTCAGACCCCTTTTAGAGAGAAACTATACTTATATTTTATAGATGAGGAGAGTGAGAGAGATTTAAGAAAGCTGAAAAAGAAACCATGATGGTTAAACAGCTACCATGTGGCCTAGCAATTCACCCCTGACAATCTACTCCGTAGAAATGTAAAATCTGTCCACACAAAATCTCACACACAACCGCTCACACAGCCTTACTACTAATGGCCAATCAGGCTTCCCCAAGGGATGGGTGAACGAAACGTAATCCAACTGTATAATGGGATATTATCCAGACATAAAAATAAACCCTGCGACTGGGCCGGATGCACACCCAAGTAATCCCGGTACTTGGGAGGCTGAGACAGAGGCTCACAGTTCAGTCAGCCTCAGCCACTTACTGACCCTCCACAATTCAGTGACACCTTGGTTCAAAATAAGAGAATACAACAGGGCTGAGGATAGGACTCAGAGGTAGAATGGCCCCTGGGTTCCATCACTAGTAGTGAAAAGATAAAAATTTTAAAAATCCTAGACTTCCAGGAAGATGGCGACCGAGTAAAGCGGCGTTTACGAATCCCGCTAACAACCGATCTTTATTACTACAAAACCAGAGCTTTTCATAGCCAGAAAACACCACCAGCAGGGTAATAAAAATTGTAAGTACGAGGGACAGAGAGAAGGAAGGTTAGAAGAACGGCCAGACGCCAGAGAGGAAACCAGCCCGCATTCCAGAGGCGGCAGAGCCGCGCTGCCGGCACCATCTTTCCTCGCAGCGCCAGGCTCCAGAGAGGAGGGGGACTCAGAACGGAGCTCAGAACCAGAGAGGAGATACACCGGCCACACGGCCTGGACGTGGCAGCAGCGCCATACTGCTGGCAGCAGTGGAGAATTTACCGGGCGGCTCCAGACTAGCGCACTCAACCAGCCACCAGGCTCCAGACAGTGAGCTGAGGTGAGCAGCTATGAAACGCCCGGGTGTAATTCAGCAGTTTTTTCGGTGCAAGGAGCGTCCAAAGCTCCCAGGGGCCAGGCTCAGCACACCCTCCAGGGGCTCAGAGGGGAGCTCAAAACCAGAAAAGAAATACGCCAGCCCACGGCCGAGGGTGTGACAGTGGTGCCATATTGCCTTCGGCAGCAGCAGCAGCGAGTTCGCCGAGTCCGCTTCAGTTTGTAAAGCAGAGAAATAAAATTGTGGTGTTCATGGTTCCTGACTTCTGACCCCTGCTACTCCACCATCACCCAACCCTCACCACTCGAAAAAATATTGCTTACCTGTTAACTCTTCTAAATTGCTACTACTAAGACTGGACTATACACAATTCCCACAATCAATGGGAAGACAACAGAAAAACAGGCCTGAGAACGTTGAAAATATGAAAACCAGGAATAGTGGAGTAACGACCGAAGTCACGAATACTGACCTACAAGAAACGCAAGAAGGGGAGTTCCGAATCTTGATTTACAATATGATGAAAGGATTTAAAACAAGTCTAGAGGAGATGAAAGATAAGTTGGAAACACTAAGAAAGAATCAGAAAGAGGTCTGGAATGAAATGAAAGAGTCAATAAGTGAAATGAAGACAATAGAAATTCTGGAAGATTAGATGAAATGGAAAACAGAATATCAATGTTAGAAGACAGTACATCCAAAACCGAAAACACGGTCAGCGATATACAGAAATCTTTACAGCAACAAAACCTAAACATCCGGCAAATATGGGATAATATGAAGCGTCCTAACTTACGGATAATAAGCATTGAAGAAGGGATAGAGGTACAGACCAAGGGCCTCCGTAATCTCTTCAAAGAAATAATTTCAGAGAATTTTCCAAACATGGAAAGAGATTTGGATCTTCATGTCCAGGAGGCATACAGAACTCCACTGAGACAGGACCAAAGAAGGACCTCCCCACGCCACATAATAGCCAAAATGACCAACATAGAGGCCAAGGAAGGAATCTTGAAAGCAGTGAGAACAAAAGGACGGGTGACATATAGAGGCAAAAAAATAAGAATCACCCCAGACTATACAACCCAGGTCAGGAATGCTAAGAGAGACTGTACGACGTGATTCAGACGCTGGAAGAAAATAACTTCCAACCAAAACTACTCTATCCAGCAAAACTACTATTCAAAATCAATGGGGAAACAAAAGTATTTCAGGGTAAACAGAATCTTAAAAAATTCATGAATTCAAAGCCAACAGTACAGAAAATTCTTAAAGAAATAAACCATAAAGAAGAAAAAAGAAGCAGACTTCAGAACCAGAGAAGAGAGGAAGTTCATAAGTGGGCCATTTAAGTAAAGAAGAAAGACCAAACCACCCAATAGTAGACAAAACACAAAATGGCAGAAAACAAAAATCATATTTCAATAATATCTCTTAACGTCAAAGGACTTAACTCACCAATCAAAAGACATAGTCTAATTTTTTTATATTTGTTACAGCTATGTTTAAAACGTCGGACAACTGTTTTACATGTCATATATATGTGCAATTGTGTTCAATTTCAGTGTATTGTAAGAGTTTCACATAGGTTTAGAATCAGGATTACAGTTAGCATTCGGACTAATATAACATTTAGTTTAATTTCTTAAATGCGTTAGTCACAGCTATGTTTCAAAGCTCAGAAAACTGTTTTACATACCATATATATGTGCAATTATGTTCAATTTCAGTGTATTGTAAGAGTTTCACATAGGTTTAGAATCAGGATTACAGTTAGCATTAGTACTAATATAACATTTAGTTCAATTTCTTAAATGTGTTAGTTACAGCTATGTTTAAAAGCTCGGAAAAGTGTTTTACATATCATAGATATGTGCAATTATGTTCAATTTCAGTGTATTGTAAGAGTTTCACATACATTTAGAATTAGGATTACAGTCAGCCTTAGGACTAATATAACATTTAGTTTAATTTCTTAAATGTGTTAGTTACAGCTATGTTTAAAAGCTTGGTAAGCCGGGCGTGGTGGCGCACGCTTGTCATCCCCGCGCTTGGGAGGCTGAGACAGGAGGATCGTATGGGTTCGAATCTAGCCTCAGCAACTTAGTGAGACCCTGTTTCCAATAAAATATAAAAAAGGTTTGGGAGTATACCCCAGAGGTAGAAAAGCCCCTGGGTTCTACCCCCAGTACCACCAAAAAAAAAAAAAAAAAAAAAAAAAAAAAGCTCGGAAAAGTGTTTTACATGTCATATATATGTGCAATTGTGTTCAATCTCAGTGTATTGTAAGAATTTCACATAAGTTTAGAATTAGGATTACAGTTAGCATTCGGACTAATATAACATTTAGTTTAATTTCTTAAATGCGTTAGTCACAGCTATGTTTCAAAGCTCAGAAAACTGTTTTACATATCATATATATCTGCAATTATGTTCAATTTCAGTGTATTGTAAGAGTTTCACATACGTTTAGAATTAGGATTATAGTTAGCGTTAGGACTAATATAACATTTAGTTCAATTTCTTAAATGCGTTAGTTACAGCTATGTTTAAATGCTCAGGAAAGTGTTTTACATGTCATATATATGTGCAATTATGTTCAAAAAAATAAAATATAAAAAAATAAGAAAAAAGATTTCCAGAAGAAAAAAAAATCCTAGTATTTGCTATAACATGAATTTTTTTTTCAGTACTAGGAATGGAACTCAGGGGCATTCTACCTCCAAGCTACACCTCCAACCCTATTTTTTATTCTTTACTTTGAAACAGGGTTTCACTGAGTTGCAAAGGGCCTCACTAAGTAGCTGAGGCTGTCCTTGAACTGCGATCCTCCTGTCTCAGCCTCCTGAATGCTGGGATTACAAGCGTGCGCCACCACGCCTGGCTTGGATGGATCTTGAAACAGGCTAAGTGAGCTGGGTTTCGTAGTGCATACCTGTAAGCTCAACACTTGGAGGCTGAGACAGGAGGATATTGGGGGGGGGGATTGAGTCTAAGCAAATAGTGAGATTTTCGTCAGCCTAGAGAGATCCTGGTGTGTGTGTGTGTGTGTGTGTGTGTGTGTGTGTGTGTGTGTGTCACTGGGGATGGAAGCCAGGGGCATTCTACTTCCCAGCCATACCTCCAGTCCTACTTTTTATTTTATTTTTTGTGGTACTGGGGATGGAACCCAGGGGCATTCTACCTCTGGGCTACACTCCCAGACCTATTTTTATATTTTATTTGGAAACAGGGTCTCACTAAGTTGCAGAGGGCCTCACTAAATAACTGAGGCTGGCTGGGGTATAGCTCAGAGGTAGAATGTTCCTAGCTTAAATCCCCATACCATAAAAAATATCTACAAATAAAATAGGGCTGAGATATAGCCTGGAGGCAGAAGGTCCCTCGATTCCACCCGTAGTACCACAAAATAAACAAATAAACAAGCAAATGAAAGAAAACATGCTACAGGAAAGAGGCCAGTTACAGCCCAGCGTGGTGGTGCAGGCTTGTGATCCCAGCATCTGGGAGGCTAAGACAGGAGGATCTCGGTTCGCAGCAAGCCTCAGCTATTTAGTGAGGCTCTCTGCAACTCAGTGAGACCCTGTTTCAAAACAAAGAATATAAAATAGGGCTGGAGGTGTAGCTCAGAGGTAGAATGCCCCTGGGTTCCAGCCCCAGAACTGCAAAAAAAAAAAAATAACAATAATAATAATAATAATAATAATAATAATAAATAAAAATAAAATAAAATAGGACTGGGGATGTAGCTCAGAGGTAGAAAGCCCCAGTTTAAAAAAAAAAAAAGGTTATAAAGATCACATGTTTTCATTTATAACAGAATAAATAGACAGAATGTAGATTAGCAGCTAATTAGAGCTGAGAAGGATAAGAGTGATAGCTAAGGTGGATGGGGATGCCAGGCCTGGTGGTGCACACTTGTAATCTCAGCATTCAGGAGGCTGAGACAGGATGTCACAGTTCACAGACAGCCTCAGCTACTTAGTGAGGCCCTCTGCAACTCACTGACACCCTGTTTCAAAATAAAGAATAAAAATAGGGCTGAGGGTGTAGCTCAGAGGTAGAATGCCCCTGAGTTCCCTCCCAAATACCACAAAAAAAGATAAATAAAGTTGATGTGGATTCATTCTTTCTTTCTTTCTTTTTGTGGTACTGAAGACTGAACCCAGGGGCATTCTACCTCCAAGCTATACATCCAACCCTATTTTATTTTTATTTTGAAACAGGGTCTGAGTTGCTGAGGCTGATCTCAAACGTGTGATCCTTCTGCCTCATACTCCCAAGTCCTGGGATTAACTGTGTGTCACCATGCTTCTAGTGGGGTTTATGAGGTCATAAAAAAATGTCCTTAAATTGACTGGCAATAATGGGTATACATAGTTGTAAATATACTAAAAAAAAAACTACTGATGTGTACACTTTAAATAGGTAGACTGGCTGGGTGTATAGTGGCACACAACTATGACTACAGTACCTAGGAGGCTAAGACAAGAGGATTGCAGATTCAAGGCCAGCCTCAGCAACTTAGCAAGACCCCCACATCAAAATAAAAAACTAGTCGGGAGTGGTGGCACATGCTTGTAATCCCAACATTCCAGAGGCTGAGGCAGGGTCACAGTTAACAGATAGCCTCAGCTACTTAGTGAGGCCCTCCACAACTCAGTGAGATCCTGTCTCAAAGAATAAAAAATAGGGCTGGGGTGTAGATCAGAGGTAGAATTCTCCTGGGTTCCATCCCCAGTACCACAAAATAAATGAAAGAATGAATAAATAAATAATAAATATAAATAAAAAATAAGCCAGGCGTGGTGGAGCACGCTTGTAATCTCAGCATTTGGGAGACTGAGACAGGAGGATTGAGGTTCGTGGACAGCCTCAGCTACTACCTAGTGAGGCCCTTTGCAACTCAGTAAGACCCTATTTCAAAATAAAGAATAAAATATGGGGCTGGAAAGCCGGGCGTGGTGGCCCATTCTTGTAATCCCGGTATTCGGGAGGCTGAGACAGGAGGATTGAGGTTCACGGACAGCCTCAGTTACTTAGTGAGGCCCTCTGCAACTCAGTGAGACCCTGTTTCAAAATAAAGAATAAAAAAAATAGGGCTGGGGGTGTAACTCGGAGGGAGAATGCGCACACACACACACACACACACACACACACACACACACACACAAATAGGGCTGGGAGTGTAGCTGGAAGAAAGAATACCCCTGGGTTCCTTTCCATCCCCAGCACCACAATAAATAAGTAAACAAAAAACAAAACTAATGAAGGACTAAGGGTGTAGCTCCATGATAGAATGCCCCTGGGTTCAATCTCTTCTACCCTGAACCCCCCAAAAAGACAATCCCACCTCCAGGACATGTTATTAAAGCAGCATTTGGACTCAGGTAGCTCACCTCCCCCTACCTTCCTTTTTGTGTGTGTGGTACTGGGAATGGAACCAGGGCCCTGGTACCTCCAGCCTACACCCCTACACCTATTTAATCTTTATGCCCTCTTTGAGCTCTACATTAGTCTGGAAACTAATCCTGCAGCAACCTATGTAATATTTACTCAGTTCCCACTGTGCACCCCGCAGAGACTGGTGAGCCATCCTTTCTCTCTCCCTCCCACTCTTTCCTTCCTAGTGCAATCAAACCTGGGGCATTCTGCCTCCAAACTACACCCCCATCCCTTTGTATTTTGAAACAAGCTTGCTGAATTGCCCAGGCATTCCTAGAACGGCAGCCCTTCTGTTTCAGACTCACAAGTACTTAAGTTTACAGACAGGGCAGTGCTTGGCTTTACAGATCATTTCTTAGGCCTTCTCTTCTGTCAGGTTCCTGCCCTCCACATGGCTGTGTGACCTCCCTCTTTCCTCCGTCATATGAAGATTCTTCCCTAAACAACCCAACTTAACCACTTATCCCCCAGAGTTTCTGCTCACACAAGCAAAAAGCATTTATTTTAAAAGCCAAAGTTTAGCGGGTCATGGTTGCACATGCCTGTAATCCCAGTGCTTGGGAGGCTGAGATGGGGGGATCGCAGGTTGAAGAACAACGGCCCCAGCAAATAGTGAGACCCTCATTAACCTAGCAAGACCCTGTTTCAAAATATAAAAAAAAAAAAAAATAGGGCAAGGTGTATAGCTTGAAGGTAGAATGCTCCTGGGTACAATCCCTAGTACCACAAAACAAAAGAAAAAAAAAAAGCAAAAGTTTTAGGCCAACCCGAAGCCAGCATGCTCAGGCTCCTCCCTTCTCAGCCTTTTAACAGCGCCCAGCAGGCCTGGCCAATAGAAGACGCTGGCATCTCGCAGGTTTTGTTTCCTCGATTTGAGTCTGAGCCCAGATCTCTGGGTCGCTAGGCCAGGCTTTCGAGGGAAGGGCCCACCCCGGGCCAGGCCACCTGGAGTGGAGACAGGCACTGCTTCGAGGTGCCGTTCCTCGGAGAGCACCCGAGTAGGCTGCCTCCAGTGGCAAAACACTTCCAGCCGCCACTGCAGCGGGATCTGGGCTCAGGGATGCAGCTCTGGCAGGCTGCAAGAAGTTTACTCAAGGTTATCTGCACAAATTCCACCCTGGCTCCCAGCCAGAACTCTGTCTGCAGAGTTACAGGAGGGCCCTGGGAGTGGCCCCTCGGCGTGCACCGACCTTTCCGCCTCCGCGCCCCACACGCGAGGCCCACCCACAGTTCCGCAGGCTTCCCCCGCACCTACCGCCGCGGGGCCCCGACATCCCGCCGGCCGCAGCGCCGCAGGCTGCTGCAGGCTCCGCGACTGTCACCGCTCCGGACGGGCCCCGCGTCCCGCACCGGCGCGGCCCCCTCCCCACCAGCCCACCTTTGCTCCGGCGCCCTGCCCACCCGCGATCTGCCGGACGGGACCGCTCCGCACGTCATCTGGCCGGCGATCCGCTCCGCAGCCCTCGACACACTCCCACGACGCCACCTGCGGCCGCTCCCGCGGGAACTTTCTGACAACTCGGCGGCGCGGCCCCGCTCCCCCGCGCCGCGCACACAAAGCCGCGGCCGCCCGCCGCCCCGGCCGGGCCGAGCACATGGCGGGGGCGCCCGGGGGGCCGGCGTCCGCGCGCGGGGCCGGGCCCCAAAGAAAGGAAACTCACGTGCCCGGCCGGGGCAGGAAAGTTGGGTTCCCACCGCGGCCGGGCGGCGGCGGCGGAGCGTGCGCGCTCGCTTTGTGCTCGGCCGGCCGGGGGGAGGGGAGGCGGGGGCCGCGCCGCGCCGGCTCCATGTTGGCGCCCGCCCCGGCCGGCGCGCACAAACTTTCCCGGGCCGGGCCGCGCGCCGCCGGAGTGACAGATGCCGCACACAGGCGCCCTTTGTTCGGGGGCGAGGGGCGCCGCGCGGCCCGCACCGTCCGCGCCCCCCGGCTGTCACCCGCCGCCCGGCGGTTAGCAGCGCGCACTGCGGAGGCCACACGGACGCCCCGCGCTCACCGGGCCGCGGCCCGCGCTCCGGCCCCGGGCGGCCGCCGTCCGCCGTCCGGGCCGGGCCGCACTCGCCGCCGCCCGCGCGCCGTCGACGCCCCCGCGCCCGCCCGCCCGCCCGCCCGCCGGAGAAACTTGCCCAGCGGCGGCGCCGCCCCGGCCCGCCCGCGCCCGCCACGCGGCCCGGCGCCTACCTGCGGCTGACACCGCTGACAGCTCGGGCCCGAGGGCACCGCGCGGCCTGACGTCAGAGCCGCCCGCGCCCGCCGCCCCCGGCACAAAACAAACTTTGCGCCGCGCGCCGGCCCCGCCCTCGCCCCGCCCCGCCGGCCCCGCCCCGCGCCGGCCCCGCCCCCGGCCCCGCCCCGCCCCCGGCGCGCCTTCCTGCGCCCACCCCCCGCAGGAATGCCGCCTGGCCGCGCGGCCGCCTCGACGCCGCGGCCCGCAGGAAGTGTCCGCGGCGCCCACCGTGAGCGCCCCGCGCCCGGGCCCTGGCCACGGCGGGGGCCCCTCTCCAGACTGACCCTCCGCCGTGCGAGGGGCCCGGAGTGGAAGGCGGCCCCTGCGGCCGAGCCCCGGGGCGTGGGTGGCAGGCAGCCCCAGGTCCCCGGGTTGGGGGGTAGCTACAGGCCTCCCCCTCGGCGGCTTCGGTCGCAGACAGACAGCCAGGTGGGCCTGCCGGCGCCCTCCCCAGGGTGGAAGGTCGGCCTGGGAGGGGTGGTCGACCTGGCCGGCTGTTTTCCTTCCTCCCCTGCTCCAAGAGGTTTTCCGTGGCCCCCACGCGCACCCCTGCCCCCCGCACCGCGCACCAGCGGAGGACCTGCCCAGGACTACCCATGCCGCCACAGCCTGACTCAAACCTGGGACGGCCTTTTCTGAGCCTGTTTCTTCATCGAGGTCCAGATACCTGCGCCTGGGAGTCAACAGTCTTGAAAACCCATCTATCTATGGGGCAGAGCGTGGTGGAGCACGCATGTAATCTCAGTAGTTGGGAGGCTGAAACAGGAGGATCACGGGTTCGCGGCCAGCTTTCGCAACTTAATGAGACCCTGTTTCAAAATGAAATAGGGCTCAGGGTATAGCGCAGAAGCTGAATGCCCCTGGGTTCCATCCCCAGTACCACAAAAGTAAACAATAAAAATTAAAAAGTGGGCAGTGCTGGAGTGCAGGTCAGCAGTAGATGCCCCTGGGCTCAGTCCCCAGTATCCTCACTCCCCCCCTCAAAAACAAAAAACAGCTCTTGGGCTTTTTAATGATTTATCTTATAACTTTGATATTGTTGAGCTTGTGGGCTAAAGCAATGCCTCAGCCTTCCGGAATAGCTGGGTTTGCAGGCTGGGCACCAGTGACAGCTCAGCTTTTGGGTTCTTTTTTTCTTTTTTTTTTTTTTTTTTTCCGTGGTTGAGGGTGGAACCCAGGGGCTTTTCTACCTCTGGGCTATACTCCCAGACCTATTTTATAATTAATTTGGAAACAGGGTCTCACTAAGTTGCTGAGAGCCTCAGTAAGTAGCTGAGGCTGGCTTTGAACCTGTGTGGATCCTCCTGTCTCAGCCTCCCAAGTGCGGAGAATTACAAGTGTGCACCGCCACACCCCTCTGGGGTTCCTTTTTTGAGGGGGTGATTTTTGATACTAGGAATTGAACTTGGGAGCACTGTACCTCTGAGCTACAACTCTAACCCCTTTTATTTTTAAAATAGAGTTGCTAGCTTGCTGAGGGCCTTGCTAAATTGTTAAGGCTGGCCTCAACCCTGTGATCCTCCTGTTTCAGCCTTCCAAGTACTGGGATTACAAGCATGCTCCACCAAGTCTGGCTACCTGTTGGTCTTAATTGCACTATAACAGCAGAGAACTCTGGGAACAAAAGTTGAAAAAAAAAAAAACATTTTTCCAAGCAAGCCCTAAGTCAATCAGGTTGCTGATTAAATGACTTTTTTTTTTTTTTTGGTAGTACAAGGGATGGAAGCCAAGTGTTCTAACTCTGAACTACCCACCCCACCTCACTCTATTTTTATTTTTATTTCAAAGAGTCTCACTAAGTTGCGGAGGCTGGCAGGTAACCTGAGAACCCTCTTGTCTCAGCCTCCCAAGGACCCGGACCACAGGTGTGCCCCACCATGCCTGCCATTGACTAAACGACTCTTTGAGCACTTCTGGGCTCCTTAGATGTCAAATTTCCTGCAAGTGCTTGGAACCCAAGTGGCCTCCCAGCTCTCTGTCCACAATGTCAGGGACACTGCCTGGAGTTCTCCCTTGCACAGATGGGAAAATTGAGCACCAGAGTGATGGCCACAAACAATTTCTTGTCCAACTGGTCTGTTCACTACCCTCTGAGAGAAAAAGGGAGGTTTGGGCAGACTTAGGGAGAAAGATAAAGCCAATGGGGCCTTGGCCACGAGGGTTGCAGAGCAGGTGTAGAGCAAGGACTTTAGAAGGGGGGACCTGGAAGGAGACAGGGTTACAGCCAGGTGAGTGTGGGGCCGTGACTCCAAGCCACTTGGGACCAAGCCAGACCCACAGAGATCCCCACAAATTCTGCCAGCAGCAGCTCCCAGGGCCGGTGCTTCCTAAGTTGGTTCAGTGGGGAAAATGGAAGTCACCAGCTCCCTCCTCTTGGCCTGCAGCTGAGCCACTAAGGGCACCTGACAGAGCAGGTCAGGAGCCCTCCACAGACCTCTTAAGGGGGAGGGTAGAAAGCAAGCAAGGGGGGTGGTTGTGTGTAGGGGCTTAACCTGAACAAATTCCCACGGACTGGAGGATCACAGGTTTGCAGCCAGCCTCAGCAATTTAGTGAGGTCTTCTGCAACTTAGGAGACCCTGTTTCAAAATAAAAATAAAAATCTGGGCGTGGTGGCACATGCTTGTATTCCAAGATTTTAGGAAGCTGAGACAGGAGGATCCAGTTTGTGGACAGCCTCAGCTATTCAGTGAGGCCCTTGGCAACCCAGTGAGACCCTGTTTCAAAATAAAGAATAAAGCCGGGTGTGGTGGTGCTGAGACTGGAGGATCGCGATTTGCGGACAGCTTCAAGCTACTTAGTGAGACCCTTTGCAACTCAGTGAGACTTGGTTTTAAAATAATAAAAAATAATAGGGCTGAGGGTGCAGCTCAGAGGTAGCATGCCCATGGGTTCCATCCCCAGTACCGCAAAAAAAAAAAAAAAAAAAAAAGAATAAGCTGGGTGTGTGGTGCTGCATGCTTGTAATCCCAGCACTTGGGAGGTTGAGACAGGAGGATGGCACAGGTTCAAAGCCAGCCTCAGCTACTTACTGAGGCTCTCAGCAACTTAGTGAGACCCTGTTTCCAAATAAAGTATAAAATAGGTCTGGGAGTATAGCCTGGAGGTAGGAAAACCCCTAGGTTCCACCCCCAGTACCACACACACACTAAATAAATAAATAGAATAAAAAGTAGGGCTGGGGGTGTAGCTAGAAGGTAG
The DNA here is from genome assembly GCF_963383645.1 of Muscardinus avellanarius. Taxonomy (NCBI): domain Eukaryota; kingdom Metazoa; phylum Chordata; class Mammalia; order Rodentia; family Gliridae; genus Muscardinus; species Muscardinus avellanarius. The sequence continues at coordinate 42,633,465 of NC_137805.1, forward strand.
AATGCTTCTGGGTTTCATGCCCAGTACCACAAATAATTAATTAATTAAAAAAAAAAATAGGGCTGGTAGCCCGGCGTGGTGGCACACACTTGTAATCCCAGTACTTGGAAAGATGAGACAGGAGTTTCACAGTTTCAAAGTCAGCCTCAGCAACTTAGTGAGGCTCTCAGCAACTTAGCATGACCTGCTTCCAAATAAGAAATAAAATAGGAGCTGGGCGTGGTGGCTAACCTTTGTAAACTTGGGAGGCTGAGACAGGAAGGAGGATCGCTGTTCACAGACAGCCTCAGCTACTTAGTGAGGCCCTTTGCAACTCAGTGAGACCCTATTTCAAAATAAAGAATTAAAAAATAGGGCTGGGGTAGCTCAGAGATAGAATGCCCCTGGGTTCCATCTCCAGTACCGAAAATAAATAAATAAATAAATAAATTAATTAATAATAAATAGGTCTGAGAGTATATCCCAGAGATAGAAGGCTCCTAAATTCCATCTCCAGAACTACACACACAAAAAAGGTAGAATGCCCCTGAATCCAGTCTCCAGTACCAAAAAAAATTCCCCAGCCTAAATATACTAAGCTTGAGAATTAACCATGTGTCAAGTTTCTTAGCTAGTAAACATTAGCATTTAAAATGTGTATATCTGTAGGGTGTGATGGCGCACACTTGTAATCCCAGCATTTGGGAAGCTGAGACAGGAGGATCATAGGTTCATGGCCAGGCCAGCCTCAGTACTTAGTGAGCCCCTGTGCAACTCAGTGAGACCCTGTTTCAAAATAAAGAATAAAAAATAGAGCAGGGTGTGGTAGCACATGCTGGTAAACCCAGCATTTGTCAGATGGAAACAGGAGGATCATGATTCAAGGACAGCCTCAGCTACTTAGTGAGGCCCTCTGCAACTCAGTGAGACCCAGTTTCAAATAGGGAGGGGGGTGTAACTCGGAGGTCAAATGCCCCTGGGTTCCATCCCCAGACCCGCAAAAAAAAAAAAAAAAAAAACTAGTGCCTCTCACCAGGAGGGGACTGGTTACAGTGGGTGCCTCTGCAAGCCGGAGGTGTAAGGGGTTAAATCTGCTTGGGCTAACCCAGGGGCTGGCCCAGGTGTATTTATTGACAACTTAAGTGTCCTAGCTAGAACCCTCTAGGAGGGGTTTTAGACATACTTGATGAAAACTTTCACAGGAAAAAAATTTTTCAATTGGTAAGTCTTTCTTTCTTTCTTTCTTTCTTTCTTTCTTTCTTTCTTTCTTTCTTTCTTTCTTTTGTGGTACTGGGGGTGGCACTCAGGGGCTTGTCTACCTCTGGGCTACACTCCCAGACCTATTTTAGATTTTTATTTGGAAACAGAGTCTCACTAAGTTGCTGAGGCTGGCTTCGAACCTGTGCGATTCTCCTGTCTCAGCCTCCCAAGCGCAGGATTACAAGCATGCGCCACCACGCCTGGCTCAATCGGTTAGTTTATATATATTTTTTTTAATTTGTAGAGATGGAGCTCTCACTGAGTTGCCCAGGCTGACTTCAAACAACTCCTGAGCCCAAGCGATCCTCCTACCTCAGTCTCCCTGATTAGCTGTGACTACACCTTTAGGCACATGACACCACAGCTGTACAGAGGTGTTTTTAGTTTTTTGGTTTGGTTTGGTTTGGTTTGGTGGTACCGGGGTTCCTGGAAGACCTTCTACCTCCGGGCTACACTCCCAGACCTATTTTATATTTTTATTTGGAAACAGGGTCTCTTAAACCAGCGAGGCTGGCTTCGAACATGCATGATCCCCCTGTCTCTGCCTCCCAAGCGCAGGAATTACAAGCATGCGCCACCACGCCCGGCTTGTACAGAGGTTTTTAATTTGTTTTTTGGCACTGTAGATTGAATCCAGGGGCGTTCTACCTCCAAGCTATACTCTCAACCCATTATTATTATTATTATTATTATTATTATTATTTACTTATTTATCTTTATTTTTGAGGGAGAGTACTAGGGATGGAAACCAAGGGCATTCTACCTCTGGGATATACTCCCAGAACTATTTTATATGTTATTTGGAAACAGGATCTCACTAAGTTGCTAAGAGCCTCACTAAGTATAGGAGGCTGGCTTTGAATCTGTGTGATCCTCCTGTCTGAGCCTCCCAAGTACTGGGATTATAAGCATGCGCCACCATGCCTGGCTTTTATTTTTTATTTTGAAACAGGATCTCACGAAGTTGCTGAGGCTAGCCTTGAACCTTTGAGCCTCCTGTCTCAGCCTCCCAAATGCTGAAATTACAAGTGTGCACCACCACACCCAGCTTTTATTATTTTTTAAATTATTTTTTCTTTTGAGGGTCTGGTGATGGAACCCAGGGGCATTCAACCTCCGAGCTATACCCTCTTCCCTATTTTTTATTCTTTATTGTGAAACAGGTTCTTCGATCCTCCTGTCTCAGCCTCCCGAATACTGGGATTATAAGTGTATTCCACCATGCCCAGCCTTTATTTTTTATTTTGAAACAGGGTCTTGCTAATTTGTGGAGGGCCTCACTAAGTTGCTAGGGCTAGTGGTGAACCAGTGATCCTCCTGTCTCAGCCTCCCAAGTACTAGGATTACAGATGTGTACCACTATACCTAGATTCAATTGTATTTTTGAAATAGGGTCTTACTGAGCCCTGTGTGGTGGCACACACTTGTAATTCCAATACTTGGGAGGCAGAGACAGGAGGGTCACAGGTCAACAGCAAGACTCAGCAATTTAGTGAGGCCCTCCACAAATCAGCAAGATCTTATTTCAACATAAAATAATAAAAAATAGTCAGGCAGCCGGGCGTGGTGGCGCACGCTTGTAATCCCCGCGCTTGGGAGGCGGAGACAGGAGGATCGCGCAGGTTCAAAGCCAGCCGCGCACGCTGGCTTAGGAGACCCTGTTTCCAAAAATGAAAATGTAAAAATAGGTCTGGGAGTGTAGCCCGGAGGTAGAAGGGTTTCCAGGAACCCCAGTACCACAAAAAAAAAGTAGTCAGGCGTGGTGGTGCACACTTGTAATCCCAGCATTTGGAAGGCTGAGACGGGAGGATCGCAGTTCACAGATAGCCTCAGCTACTTAGTGAGACCCTGTTTCAAAGTAAAGGATAAAAAATAGGGCTAGGGGTGTAGCTCGGAAGTAGAATGCCTCTGGGTTCCATCCCCAGTACTTCAAGTTAAAATAATAATAATAATAATAACAACAACAACAAGCCGGGTGTGGTGGCGCGTGCTTGTAATCCCAGCATTTGGAAGGCTAAGACCAGAGGATCATGGTTTGCAGACAGCCTCAGCTACTTAGTGAGGCCTTCCACAACTTAGTGAGACCCTGTTTCAAAATAAAGAATAAAAAATAGGGCCGGGGGTATAGCTTGGAGATCGAATGTCTCCAGGTTCCATCCCCAGACCTGCAATATATATATATATATATATATATATATATATATATATATATATATATATATATATATATATTATAATAATAATAAAATAGGAGCAGGCATGGTGGCGCATTCTTGTAATCCCAGAATTTGGGAGGATGAGAAAGGAGGATCTGGGTTTGCAGACAGCCTCAGCTACTTAGTGAGGCCCTTTGCAACTCAGTGAGACCTGCTTAAAAATAAAGAATAAAAAAAATGGGGCTGGGGGTTTAGCTCAGAGGTAGAATGCCCCTAGGTCTCATCCCTAGTACCACAAAAAATTAAAAAAAAAATAATAAAATAGGGCTGGGGGTTTAGCTTGGAGGTAGAGCACTTCTGGGTTTGTCCTCAGTACACATACACACACATACCCACAAAAAATGAGGGGTTCTAGGGTACAGCTCAGATGTAGAAATGTCCCTAGGTTCAATCCCCAGTGCCAAAAAAATAGAAATAACAGTAAGAGTGTCTTACTGGCCAGGCGTGGTGGCGCACGCTTGTAATCCCCGCGCTTGGGAGACGGAGACAGGAGGATTGCCCAGGTTCAAAGCCAGCCTCGCTGGCTTAAGAGACCCTGTTTCCAAATTTAAAAAATATAAAATAGGTCTGGGAGTTTAGCCCGGAGGTAGAAGGGTTTCCAGGAACCCCAGTACCACCACCAAAAAGAAAGAAAGAAATAGGGCTGGGGTAGTATAGCTCAGAGGTAGAATGCCTCTGGGTTCAACCCCCAATATCACACACACACTCACACACACACACACACACACACACACACACACACACACTACGTAAGTAAAGGAAGATAACACTTCAAAGGGTCCCAGAGCCAGTCTCCGGGAAATTCTTCCCATCATGAACACTACAGCTGGAAATGGAGAACTCTGTTCTTACCAACATTTACTTAAAAAGGGAAGTTTTCTTCTACCAGGAACGACTTGACATATGGTGTATACTGTTATGGTTGTAATGGTGCAGTAGGCTCCTTTCCTCAATTTAACTAAGATTTGTTGAACTGGGAAATTAAAACTAATAGCTCTTAGCCAGTCCTGGTGGAACATGCTTGTAATCCCAGCATTTGGGAGGCTGAGACCGGAGGATGGCAATTCATGGACAGCTTCAGCCACTTAGTGAGGCCCTCTGCAACTCAGTGAAACCTGGTTTCAAAAAGAATAAAACACAAGGCTGGGGGTGTCGATCAGAGGTAGAATGCTCCTGGGTTCCACCTCCCCGCAAAAAACTAACAGCTTGTACTTGAGACCCTGAGACAGGAGGATTTCAGGTTCTTGGCCAGCTCAGCTATTTAGGGAGGTCCTCTGCAAATTAGTGAGACTTTGTTTCAAAATAAGGAATAAAAAATAGGGCTGGGGGCTGGGCATGGTGGCACACGCTTGTACTTGGGAATACTTGGGAGGCTGAGACAGGAGATCACAGGTTTGGAGCAAGCCTCAACAGCTTAGTGAGGCTTTCAACAATTTAGTGAGACCCTGTTTCCAAATAAAAATACAAAATAGGTCTGAGGGTGTAGCCCAGAGGTAGAAGACCCCTGGGTTCCATCCTCAGTAACACACACACACACACACACACACACAATAGGACTGGGGGTAGAGCTCAGAGGTAGAATGCCCCTGAGTTCAATCCTCAGTAACACACACACACACACACACACACACACACACACACACACACACAATTAGTATCTCAGTTGCAGCTTCAATGATTTTTTTTTCTTTTGTAGGACTGGGGATGGAACCCAGGGGCATTCTACCACTGAGCTACACCCTAGCCCTATTTTTTAATTCTATTTATTTATTTATTTATTTATTTATTGGTGGTACTGGGGTTCCTGGAAGCCCTTCTACCTCGGGGCTACACTCCCAGACCTATTTTTACATTTTCATTTTGGAAACAGGTCTCCTAAGCCAGCGCGCGGCTGGCTTCGAACCTGCGCTATCCTCCTGTCTCCGCCTCCCAAGCGCGGGGATTACAAGCGTGCGCCACCACGCCCGGCAATTCTTTTTATTTTGAAACAGGGTCTCACCGAGTTGCAGAGGGCCTCACTAAGTAGTAGCTGAGGCTGTCCTTGAACCATGATCCTCCTGTCTCAGCCTCTCAAATGCTGGGATTACAAGCGTGCGCCACCACGCCCGGCCTCAACAATTCTTTATTACAGTCAGTAGGAAATAGGAAAGAGAAGAAAAGCTCCTGCCTGACAGCCTGCTGAAGAGCCCCAAAGTGGAACTCTGCCCCCCTTTCTGTCCCCAGCCTTTAAATACAGATTTTGTATTGGTATGTTCTTATCAGTGTTTCCAAGGCAACGGGCTAGTAACTTACTTTTTTGCTGGGTGGTGGTGCTTTGTCTCTGAGCACTGCAGTTACTAAGTGCAGGGTCAATAATCTACCTTGTTTCCACCTCTATTGTACTGGGCTGTATTGGTTGCTCATCAACTAAGGGGGCTTTGAAGTATCACAGAGTTTACATCTCTTAAATCCAGGCAGTGTCACAAAGAAGAGGTAAACAGAAGCGTTAATTGCCTCTACATATTCCTAAGGCCAAAGGCTTTAATTGCTCTTTATGTTTTTAAGGCTAAAAGCTTTACTACGGGTAAACATTAGGACAAAGGACGGAAGGGAGGGGGGACACTGAGAGTGACAGCGCCGTCCTCCCTGCCTCTAACCGCCTTCTACATTTTGGAAATTAATACTGGAGCAATTTTCCAGTACTGGCACATACACAATTACATATAGACACGTTAGCCAGGCATGGTGGTGCAGGCCTGTAATCCCAGTACTTGGGAGGCTGACACAGAGATATCACAGGTTTGCACCCAGCCTCAGCAACTTGGTGAGACCCTCCGCAACTTAGACTCTGTTTCTTTTTTTTTTGCCAAACTGGGGATGGAACCCAAGGGGATTCTACCTCTGAGCGACACCTCCAGCCCTATTGTTTGTTGTTGTTGTTGATTCTATGTTAAAAGCTGGCCTTGGCAACTCAGGGGGACTCTCAGCAATCCTGTTTCCAAATACAAAATAAAATCAGGTTGGAGGTAATGCTTGGAGATAGAATGCCTCTGGAATCAATCCCAGTATCAAAAATTAATTAATAATTAGTTAATTAAAATTAAAATAGTCTTATTTTTGTTAAATTGAGTAAAGGCCAGAAATTTCATTTTATTTTATTTTATTATTTTTTGGCGGTACTGGGGTTCCTGGAAGCCCTTCTATCTCCGGGCCACACTTCCAGACCTATTTTATATTTTTTATTTGGAAACAGGGTCTCTTAAGCCAGCAAGGCTGGCTCCGAACCAGCGCGATCCTCCTGTCTCTGCCTCCCAAGCGTGGGGATTACAAGCATGCGCCACCACGCCCGGCCTTTATTTTCATTTTAAACTTGTCTTTATCTTCATAGAAAAGACAAGTTATAAGCAGGTCTTTTTTGGTATGTGTGGTACTAGGATTGAGCCCAGGGGCATTCTACCTCTGAGCTAATACCCCCAGTCTTTTTTTTTTTTTTTTTTTTTTTTTTAGCAGGTCTGGGGTTGGAACCCAGGAGCATTTGATCTCTGAGCTACAGCTGCCCTATTTTTTTTATTTTTTTATTTTGAAACCGAGTCTCACTGAGTTGCAGAGGGCCTCACTAAGTAACTGAGGATGTCCACCAACCCTCCTGTCTCAACCTCCCAAGTACTGAAATTATAGGTGTGTGTCACCACCCCCAGTTTAGTGTATGTGTGCGTGTGCGTGTGCGTGTATGTGTGTGTGTGTGTGTGTGTGTGTGTGTGTGTGTGTGTGTAACTAGGAGTTAAACGAAGGGGCATTCTCCCTCTGAGCAACACCTCTAGCCCTACTTTTATTCTTTATTTTGAAATAGGGTCTCACTAAGTTACAGTGGGCCTCACTAAGTAGCTGAGGCTGGCCACAAAACTGTGATCCTCCTGTCTCAGCCTCCCGAATGCTGGGATTACAAGGTGCGCCAACACACCCGGCTCCCTGGGCTGTCCTGAGAAGCAGGGACTGGGGCTGGGGCTGCACTCAGTGGTCAGCACTTGCTGTCTGGGTTTGCTTCCCAGCATTGAAAAAGTCAATAACTTAGAGACACAAAGTGCTTGGGCCACACTCTGCCCAGCTCTTGGCAAACGTAAGAGAAGTCACAGCAGAAGATCTAGCCACGTTTTATGACTTCCTGCTGTACCTCACTGGTGTTTCCCAGATCATCATCTGAATAAACAAAATCCTTTCAGTTCCAGGCACCTCATGCCTCCCTTTAGCTTAAGTGAGTCCTCCTCCCTTTCCTCACCCTTTTCCTCTTCTTCCTTTTCCTGTTCCTTCTCCTTTTCCTTCTCAGGTTTGAACCCTTGGCTTCCCTGCCACCTAGCCTTTTTGTTCCTCTCTCTCCTTCTCATTCTTTCTTTTCTTTCTTTCTCTCTTTTTTGTGGTACTAGGAGTTGGATCCAGAAGCATTCAACCTGAGTTACACCCCCAGCCCATTTTTTTAAAACATTTTAAAAATTTCTTTTATTTATTTATTTATTTATTTGTTTATTTATTTGGTGGTACTGGGGTTCCTGGAAACCTTCTACCTCCAGGTTACACTCCCAGACCTATTTTTATACTTTTTTATTTGGAAACAGGGTCTCACTACTTGTTGACTATCAGTAGGTTGATAGTCTCACTACTTGTTGAGGCTGTCCTTGAACCTACGATCCTTCTGTCTCAGTCTCTCAAGTAGAGATTATAGGCACGTGCTCCCATGCCTTACATCCCAACATCTTAAAACAATAAGCTGTAGCTTGCCGGGCGTGGTGGAGCACACTTGTAATCCCAGCATTCGGGAGGCTGAGAGTCCCGCGGTTCTCGGACAGCCTCAGCTACGTAAGGAGGCCCTCCGCAAGTCAGTGAGACCCTGTTCTAAAATAAAAAATAGGCAGGGGGTGTAGCTCGGAGTTAGAATGCCCTGGGTTCCATCCCCAGACCCGCAAAAAAAAAAAAAAAAAAAAAAAAGTAGCTTATTGGCAGCGCACTTGCCTAGCATGCCGGGGTTAAATGCCCAGCTCTGCCCTAAACCACCGCAACAGAAAAAGAACTAGAAGGAACTTACTAGAGGTAAAAGCAAACAAACAAAAAACCTAGAGGTTCCCAAAGGGCAACTGGCAATTGGGAATGCCCACTGAGCTCACATTTCTTAGTTGTCTGTCCCTGCACTCAGTGGCCTTGGGTGCCCTCTAGTGGCAAAATGTGACAATACATGACTTCGTGGAAGGGGTGGGGTTTGCAGCTTTTTTTTTAGTGGTAATGGGGATGGAACCCAGGGGCAATTCAACCTCCGAGCTACACCCCGTGCCCTATTTTTTATTCTATATTTTGAAAGAGGGTCTCACTGAGTTTCAAAGGGCCTCACTAAGTGGCTGAGGCTGGCTTTGAACCTGTGCGATCCTCCTGTCTCAGCCTCCCAGGGACTGGGATTACAAGTATGCACCACTGTGCCCAGCTTAGCTTCCTCTTTTTAGTTTTGTGGTACTCAGGGTTGGATCCAGTGACTCATGCACCAGCACTTGGGAGGCCAAGAAAGGAGGATCTCAGGTAGGCCTCCAGCCTCAGCTCTTTAGTGAGGCCCTCTGCAACTTAGTGAGACTCTATTTCAAAATAAAGAATAAAAGATAGAGTTGGGGGTATAGCTTGGAGGTAGTATGCCTCTGGTTTCCATCCCCAGTACCAGAAGATAACGTAAGTCCAAGTGTATTTTTCCTTTTTTTTTTTGTTTTTTTTTTGGTTTTTTTTTTTTTTTGGATGGGGGAGTGAACCCGGGTCACACATGCTGGGCAAAGCCTCTACCACTGAGCTGACCCCCATCTCAAGGCTGTGGTAATCTTAGTCTATGGAATGAAAAGCTGCCCTCAGCTCCAGAGTGCACTGGTCACCTGGGGCTCTCCCAGGTGGACCCCCCACCTGCAGGAGTCCCCGCTGGTCCCGCCAACCTGTACAAAATACTTTCCTTCTCACCTGCCCTGTCCAGCCAGGTCTAGGCCAGCGAGGCTGGGCTGACCCGCTCTCCGCGTGGTGCGAGCTGTCTCTCCGGGGTAGAGGGTGGGAGGCTGGCTGCAGGATGTGCACTGGGCCCGGGATCTCAAGGAGTTTCTTCCTAACCTGTCCCTGCCTTCTTCCCGGAAGGCCTTCTGTGTGGCAGTAATTCAGCCCAGAGGACGCTGTGGCCCTAGGGTGGGGTGTGGCCAGTGCTCTGAGCCGCTTGGCACCCCTTGCCCTCGACCCCTGAAGCGGGCAACTGCGGGGGTGGCCCAGGGGCGCCTCCAGGCCCACGGTGGGGGTGTAGCTGGGCCCCTAGGGTATAGTACTTGACTGGTTTGGACTTGGCGCCATCTAGAGTCGAGACCCAGGACTTGCAGGGTCAACCAGGCGCTGAGAGCAGGTTCACCTGGACTCTGAGGGCTTGTGTGTTGTTCAGAGCTGGGCTCCTTGGCCGTTGGGTCTCCCGGCTGCTCAAACTCCCTTGGCTAATCCTAGCACTTTGCCCTGGGCTGACGCCTGCCCACTCTGCTGACCCCCAAGGGAGCACCAAGGCTGCACTGGGGGATGTCTAGAGGAACCGCCAGCCGCTCTGCTATGGCCCTGGTGAGCCAGGCCTGTCCCGTCACCACTGCACCCCGCTCTCGCTCCTCCTGTGCCCTGCAGGCCCTTTGTGCCCCTGTCAGTTTCTCAGGCATAGCTGGGCTCTTGCCTGTCCATCTCGCATGCACAGCAGGTGTAGGAGGCTCTGGCTGTCCCTGGTCCAGCACCCAGCTTCCCCGCCCACTGAGGGTGTGGTCTGGAGCGCTCTGGCTACCTAGAGCTGGTGACTCAGTCGCCCGCACCTTGAGCTCCTGGAATCCCCACCTCGTCCCTGCTCCAAAGTCCCCCTTTCATCCAGGACCACCTGGGTGTCCCAGGGCACTGAGGTGACCCAGACCCCAGTGACCCAAGGTCACACATCCTGAGAGTTGTGTGGCCTTGACCTCTGCCCCATCAGAGGCCCAGCCCCCTCCCCTGGCTTGGCCCTGGTGAGTGCTGGGGGGCCTCCCCACTTTGCACTCTGGGTGGGTCTCAGCTGAGCACGGTCCCCTTACTGAAAGACCCTGGCCCTGGGGTTCTGAACAGAGAGGGGGATCAGGGCAGCCACTGGGGATGGGAGAGAGGATGGCGTTTGGGGCCCCAATCATAGACACAGACCCAAGGCAGTGCTCAGCCATCTATTGAGGTCTGCCTCCCATGGGCCCAGGCACCTCGCGCTCGTTCCAGGATGCAGGGCCGGCATGGGGAGGCCTGGTGCAGTGTCCTCCGAGAGGGGACATGGTGAGGATGTGTTTGTGGGGGGGTGCAGACACAGGGCCGCTTCCTGGGGGCCCAGGGATGGGCCAGCCTTGCTGAGGCTTGGGCTTGGGCTCCTGGGGCCTCCAACACTCCTCCTCGAGCCAGCGGTATGGCCCACTTCTTCTTCTGGGACCCGAGACCCAACCCATCTAGGGGATGGTCCCCAGAGTTGGGGTTAGTGTGCACAAGTGGGCGTGTGTGGGTGACTCGGGCTTGGGGGCCGGCTTAGTCATCCTTGTCCTTGGCGCCGTGTTTGAGGATGCGGGTGAATTCCACGTAGTTGAAGTTGCCCTTCTTATCGATGGGCGCCTCACGGTACATCTCGTCCACCTCCTCGTCTGTGAAGCGGTCACCCATGGTGGTGAGCAGTTCCCGCAGGTGGTCCTCGTGGATGAAGCCTGGAGGTGAGATTGGGGTCGCTAGAGAGGGGACCCGGCTGGGACACACCCAGTGCCCTCAGCCCAGCAGACCTCATGGCCCTCATGCTGGAGAGAGGCCAGGAAGACCCAGCTTCGACGCCAGCCAGCTCAGGCCTGGGGAGGACGCTGTGTGAGCATGCAGGTGGGGAGGCGCCACAGGGAAGCGTTCTGCGCCACACTGTCTGCAAGGTGTTTCTCTAGGGGTCATGGAGCTATGAACTCAGGAGGTAGAAGAATAAAAGTCACTAAAATGGAAGATCAAAACTTACCCCTCCCTGGTATTCACAAAAGACTGTAATCCAGCCGTGTAGAAGGTCACAGAGGTCAGTAACCTGCTCAGGATCCTCAAGCGATCCTGCAGTCACTAACAGCCACGTTTCAACTTCTGTAAGCCCGCCTGCCTGCTTCTGTCACTGTCAAAGCCTTTAAGATGGAAGCTCTGTGGAGCTCGAAGTCAGAGTCTTTCAGGAGCTCTCCTAACTTCCGCCCACCAGTATAATAAACTTCCCTTTTTTCACCTTAATTGGTGAAAAAGAATTTCTGCGACACTCAGGGGTCCAGGCCTGAGCTACAGTGTGGATCTGTTTTTCCTAGCTATGAGGCTTTGGCAAAATACGTAATTTCCTACTTGATCTAGAAAAAGGGGTTTAAAATTCACCACCTTGGCAGGGGGCTGCCAGTGAGAGCAGCTACCGTGGCCATCAGCAGTCCAAATGTCCTTGGAAAAACTGCCAGGGGACAGAAGCTGAGGACGGGGCTGGCTTCTGTCCCCGGCTGGCAGAAAGGCATGACGGGCCTCAATTCCAGGGAGGGTGTAAAGCAGAGGGTGTGTGGGGGGATGTGGAGTGGAAGCCTGGACCGGCCTGGGTTCTCTTGGTCTAGTGTTTTGTGGGGAGAACGGGGAGCCACTTGGCTGTCACGGTTCTGGCAGAAGATCCAGGAAGCGGTGGCCATGGTCCCAGCCTTGAGGGCAGCGCACTGCCGTCCCGGGATGCTCACCCGAGGCCTCCTCGTCAAAGCAGGCAAAGGCGTTGCGGATCACGTCCTCGGGGTCAGTGCCGTTCAGCTTCTCCCCAAACATGGTGAGGAACATGGTGAAGTTGATGGGGCCCGGGGCCTCGCTCATCATTCCCTCCAGGTACTCGTCTGTGGGGTTCTTCCCTGTGGCGAGAGCGACACTCGTGCCTGCGGCCCCGGCCCTCGGGCCCAGGCCCGGGCAGCTCGCCCCTCCCCATGCTAACTGTTTCCCTGTGTGTGTCTGTGTGCTGGGACCGGATCCAGGGGAGCTCTACCTCTGAGCTACACCCTCAGCTCTTTTATTTTGAAGCAGTCTGGCTAAGTTGCAGAGGGTCTTGTTGAATTGTCGAGGCTAGCCGAGGACCTGCGATCCTCCTGTCTCAGCCTTGCACGTACTGGGTTCACAAGTGTGCAGCACCGTCACACCCACTCCCATGGAAAGTTTGCACATAGGAAGGTGCTGTCCTGGGGAGCTGGTCCCCTCTCTCTCTCTCCTCTCTCTCTGGTACTAGGGATTGAACCAAGGGGTGTTCTATCTCTGAATTATACCCAGCACCCCCTCCTTTTTTGTGGTTCTGGGAATTTAACTTAGAGGCATTTTTGTCTGCGAGCTACCCTCTCAACCCTATTTTTTTTTTTTTTTTTTGGTGGTACTGGGGTTCCTGGAAGCCCTTCTACATCCGGGCTACACTCCCAGACCTATTTTATACTTTTTTTATATTTGGAAACAGGGTCTCTTAAGCCAGCATGGCTGGCTTCGAACCTGTGCGATCCTCCTGTCTCCGCCTCCCAAGCGCGGGGATTACAAGCGTGCGCCACCATGCCCGGCTCAACCCTATTTTTTATTTTTTGTGTGTGGTCCTGGGGATGGAACCCAGGAGTATTCTACCTCTGAGCTACACCCCCAGCCCTATTTTTTTATTCTTTATTTTGAAACAGGGTACCACTGAGTTGCAAAGGGCCTAAGTAGCTGTGGCTGCCCACGAACCCACAATCCAATCCTCTTGTCTCAGCCTCCCAAAGGCTGGGATTACAAGTGTGCACCACAAGCCTGCCTCCTATTTTTTTTTTATTTGGAAACAGGGTCTTACTAAATTGTTGAAGATGGCTTTGAACTAGTGATCCACCTGTCTCAGCAAATATTATTCACTTCTCCTCTGTCTTTATCAATATAGGGGAAATCACGGGTACTGTACCACTAGGCTACACTCTTAGTCCCCCCTTTTTTGCGGTACTAGGGATGGAGTCCAGGGACATTCTACCTCTGAGCTATGCTCCCAGCCCTATTTCTTATTTATTTATTTATTTATTTATTTAGTGATTCTGAGGATGGAACCCAGGGGCATTTGACCTCCGAGCTACACCCCCTGCCCTATTTTGTGTGTGTGTGTGAGTATGGGGATGGAACCCAGGGGCATTTGACCTCCAAGCTATACCCCTGTCCTATTTTTTATATACCTGTCCTATTTTTTATTCTTTATTTTGAAACCAGGTCTCACTGAGTTGCAGAGGGCCTCACTAAGTAGCTGAGGCTGTCTGCAAACCGCGATCCTCCGGTCTCAGGCTCCCAAATGCTGGGATTGCAATTTTGTTTTGAAACAAGGTCTACGTTACTGAGGGCCTCGCTAAAATTCTGAGGCTGGCCTAAAACCCACGATCCTCCTGTCTCAGCCTCCCAAGTACTGGAATTACAAATTTGCACCATCATGTTCAGCTCCCTTTTTATTTTATTTTATTTTATTTTGTTTTGTTTTTGGTGGTACTAGGAATGGAACCCAGGGCTCTTCTACCAATGGGCTATACTCCTAGACCTATTTTCATATTTTTATTTGGAAACAGGGTCTCACTAAGTTGCTGAGAGCCTAAGTAGCTGAGGCTGGCTTTGAACCCGCGCGATCCTCCTGTCTCAGCCTTCCAAGAACTGGGATTACAAGTGTGTGCCACCATGCCTGGCGTTTTACTTTTTATTTTAAGACAGGGCTGACCAGACTGATCTTGAACTTATGAATCTGAACTCTTTCTTTTTTTTTTTTTTTGGTGGTGCTATAAATGGAACCCAGGGACTTCTGTCTCTGAGTTATACCTCCAAACCTGTTTTATTCTTTTTTTAAATTTTGAAAGAGGGTCTCACTAAGATGCGAATGGCCTCACTAAACTGCTGAGGCTGTCAGCTACTCAGTGAGGCCCTCTGCAACTCAGTGAGACCCTGTTTCAAAACAAAGAATAAACCGGGCGTGGTGGCGAACGCTTGTAATCCCTGCACTTGGGAGGCTGAGAGAGGAGGATCGAGCAGGTTTGAAGCCAGCCTCAGCTGGTTTAAGAGACCCTGTTTCCAAATAAAATATAAAATAGGTCTGGGAGTATAGCCCGGAGGTAGAAGGCCCCTGGGTTCCATCCCCAGTACCACTAAATAAATAAATAAATAAATAAATAAATAAATAAATAGAATAACAATAGAACCAGGTATGGTGGTGCCAGCTTGTAATCCCAGTATTTGGGAGACTGAGACTGGAGGATTGTGGTTTGCGGACAGCCTCAGCTATTTAGTGAGGCCCTCCTCAACTTAGTGAGAACCTGTTTCAAAATAAAGAATAAAAAATAGGCAGGGGGTGTAGCTCGGAGGTCGAATGCACCTGGGTTCCATCCCCAGAACCACAAAAAAGAAAAAAAATAGGGCTGGGAGTATATCTCAGAGGTAGAATGCCCTGGGTTCAATCCCCAGTACTGGAAAAAAAAATTGCTGAGGCTGGCTTTGAACCTGCAATCCTTCTGTCTCAGCCTCCTATATACTAGGATTACAAATATGGGCCATCATGCCTGGCTGACCCCACTGTGTAAAGGAGATGCAGTTGGTTGCAAACATCTGCTCAAGCCAGGCCTGGTGGTACACATGCTTGTAATGCCAGTACTTGGGAGACCGAGACAGAAGGATCACAGGGTTGACACCAGCCTCAGCAACTCAGCAGGACCCTGTTTCCAAATAAAAAATAAATAAATAAAATAGGACTGGGTTGTAACTCAGAGATAGAATGCCCCTGGCTTCAATCCCCAGTAAAACCAACAGACATCAACCAAGACCGTCCCATTCTAGAGTCCGTCTGCCCAGGTTCAAGTCCTGGGCTGGACTCCAGGCAGATCCCAGACTACTCTGTGCCTCAGTTTACCTTTCTGTTAAACGGGTGAAGTAAGGGCAGCTCCCCCATCTCACACTTCCCACTGTGCCGAGGCCACGCAGACCCTGCCGCTCACCCAGCGAGGCCAGCATGTCGTGCAGGTCCTCCTTGTCGATGAAGCCATCGCGGTTCTGGTCGATCATGTTGAAGGCCTCCTTAAACTCCTGGATCTGGGACTGGTCGAACATTGCGAAGACATTGGACGTGGCCCGCTGCGGCCTCTTCTTGGTGGTCTTGGCCTTGGCCCGCTTGCTGGACATCTTGGCTTCCGGGGCGGGGCTTCCCTGTGGGGAGGAGACGGGCATGCCTCTAAGCCAGGGAATCTCCCCGCCTCCCCAGCTGGCTTCAGCTCTGCGCCTGGCATTGAAGGCCTCCCACGGCTCTCGGGCTCCGGCTTCCTGCCACCCCTTCTCAGAGCAGATAAGCAGAGCTGCTTGACCGTGCACAGCTTCCTCCACCTCTCCAAGCTTAGTGCCCTCCTGTGGGAATGGGATGTCGAGGACTGCCCAGCAGCAGGGATTCATTCACTAAGTACCTCAAAAGCACCTGGAAGGGCGCCGGCTCCCGAGTAAGCTATTTTTGCTGTGAGTGTTTGGGTAAAAACACTTAGGTTTGGGCTTGGCGCCAGTGATTAACATGCTTTATCTCCTTTAATCCCTAACAGCAATTACACTGACCAGCTCTCTCTCTCTCCAAGCGATGAGAGTTGTCTATGAGAGGTGTCTACATGTGGAGGTGGCGGGGCTGTGCCGGGGGCCAATCCAGGGCCGGCCCCGCCTGGGCAGTGGTCAGCAGCCCTGAGTGGCTGGAAGTCCTCATCCTCTCTGGCCTCTGCACCCCTCCAAGCTGCCCAATAGGCTCTGGGCAGCCAGAGCCCTCCTCAGGGAGCGCCACAGCCCTGGGGGGTGACAGGCCAGCCTGGCCTTGCTCCTCCCACCCCTGAGCTTTAGGGCTAGAACCCCAGTCCCTGTCGCCACCGTGTAGACCAGGCTGCTTGGCCTCCAGCCAGCCCCTCTCATCCCGCCCAAACCCAGGCTTTCACGGGCCACTCTGAAGCCCCCAAAGGTTGCCGTGGCCACCATGGCAAGTCTAGGGCTGTCAGCCCAGCATCGGGATCCTGCGTGAGTCTCCTGGCCTGCCCGAGCCTGTATCCTTCTCCGCGTCCTGGCCCTCCTGGGCCTTCCTGCCCAGGGCTCTTCTTACTGCAGCTGGTTTTCCAGGCCTCTTCTAGGAGCGGCTTGCACCCCCAACACACTGGTTTGACATCAGACATCCCTCTCCCTCTTTGGGTCTGCCCTGAATGACAGCCGCAGCCCACAATGGGCCGGCAGATGCCAGAAGATCGACTTGCGTGGGCAGTCACAGCCAGCCTGCTGCCACTGTGCAGATGGGGACACTGAGGCCAGGCAGAGGACTGTCCCTGAATACTTGTCCTAGCTTGTGAGGGTCATGTGCCTAAGGACCTAGTCCCTTTTCTTTCTTTTGGTACCGGGGATTGAACCCAGGAGTGCATTACCACTGAGCTACATCCCCAGCCCTTTTTATTTTTCATTTTGAGAAAAAAAAAAAAAAAGAAGTTTCTCGCTAAGTTTCCCAGACCTGCCTCAAATGTACAATTCTCTTTTCTCAGGCTTCCAAGTACTGGGATTACAGGCATGTGCCACCCTGCCTGGATAAGCCTCTTGGGACTGCTGGTGTGTGCCACCGCATCTGCTGGACCGTGGCCCAGCTTAAACCCTGAGCTGGGGTCTGGCCAGCCCCGCATGCTCCCGGGCCAAGGCTGCCTGGTCTTAGACTGGCTGCTCCCAGCCCACTGGGCCACGCACCCCGCAGCGGCCCCTGTGCTCCTCGTGGGTTCTAGGTGGACAGACGAGCCTTTCCCAGACACCACTTGGGTAGGAGTGCTGCTGTCCTCAGAAGCTGCCCCACCCCCATGCTTCCTCTGGGATTGGACTCACGGCACCCATGGAAGGCTGCCCGCGGAAAAGTCCACCGTACCAAGCGAGGCAATAGGGTCATCACCATCACCACCGCCTCCTGTCTGCAGAGCCTCGTGTTCCGAGCCAGGCTAAGCCCTCTGCCTCTACGGCCACCCTATCCCACCCTCTGCTGCTCAGGAGGGTGGCACAAGGCTGTCCTGCCCAGCCCAGCGGTCTTGGGAAGCAGGTGCGTGCAGTTAGGAAAACAGGCCCAAGAGGACGTTGGGGGCCAGCTGGAAGCCAGGCGCCCTGGCTGGGTTTGGTTGGTGGGCAGCACACTTGTCCCTCCATGTCCTTGAGGCCTGACCGAAGCTGAGTGCACCCGCAGGGGCCAGGGGCCTGTGTGCCACAGGCAGCTCCTGGGCTTGGCCGGGAGATGACCCAGAGACTGGCCGGGCCCTTAGCTCTGGAGCTAGAGGCTCTCCTTCCCCAGTATCAGACACAGAGCAGAGAACTGGTACTTGGCCTGTGACTAGATGTCATTTTTCTCCTGATGTCTGAAATCCTCCAGAACAGCAAAGGCCCGGGCAGCGCGAGGGACCGGGCCTGTGCCCCTTCCCCTGGCGGTGATGTCAGACGCCCTGCTCACAAGCCCGCCTCACCAGAGCCCATTCTCCACTTCCCTGAGAGCAGGGGCCTGGGGTCTGCTGGGGCTGGCCCCCAGGAATGTCTGGAGGGCCTGGCAAACCCCTCCACAGGCACAGCTGGGCAGATGGCCCAGAGGGGAACCGGGGCCCACAGCAGGAGCACCGTGTGTGCGTGCATGTGTGCGTGTGTGTTGGGGGATCCCTGGTCGCCAGATGCTTTGGGGTCACGCAGCCTGGTAGGGCTCCATTTTGACACACAGGGTCTCAGTTCCTGTCCTGGCACTCCCTCCCAGGCACCCCCAACTCTGGGCCTGGCATATCTCGCTCCTTAGCAGAGGGAGAGCCCGGACAGTCTTGTTCTTTCGCCAAAGGAACACTGTTTCCCAGAGCCCGGGAAGGTCTTGCTGCTGCCCAGCCAGCCCCAGGTCAGGATCGCAGCTGCCCACACCCGCCGGCCGTGCCCAGCTGACCCCTGACTCCCGCCTCCCTGGTCGACCACCCCCCGCAGACACCTGCCCGGCCCCCACCTGGTGCGAGTCGCTGCGTGCTGGAGCGGCGGCGCTGTGGCTCTGGGCTCGGCTGGGGCGGCGGGTGGCGGGCGGGGCGGGGCGGGCGGCGGCCCCGGCCATACAAGGCAGAAGAATGTGCGAGGCTGCGGGGGCGGGGGCCGCAGCCCACCCGCCTTATTTGGCCTTCAGTGGCGGTGAGCGGTGCTCTGGGGAGCCCGCTCCTGGGCGCCCCCGCCCCAGGGGTGACCAGGGGCTTCTCGGCTGCCGGGAGGCCGGGTGCTGGGGCGAGGACGCAGAGTGGGGGTGTCTAGACCGGAGGGGAGGCAGCCTCCAGGGACACCCCCGCCCTGTCTTCATGCCCACCCCCATCTTTTCCCCAGGCCCCACTGCGCGGGAGCGTTGGTCCCAGCAGACCAAGTTTGGGCTTTTTTCAGGCTGAAGGGAGGGCCCGCCGCAGAGGACCATCGGACCAGCCATCCTCACGCGGGGCCAGCCCCAGCCCCTAGGACCTTTCCAGCATTTAGTTATCCTGCAAAGTTTTTTGGAGGGGATGCTAGGGCTTGACCCCAGGGGCATTCTACCTCCGCGCTACACCTCCAGCTTTATTTTATTTTTGTTTTGAAACGGTCTCGTTAGGTTAATGAGTCTTACTGTTTGCGGGGCCGTCTTCCAACCTGTGATCCTCCTGGCCCAGCCTCCCAAATACAGGGATTACATGCATGTACCACTATGCCCGGCTAATCTGCAAATTAAAGGGACACCTGCCACCACCAGGCCCCAGTGCTGGGGAGCAGTGGGGCCCGTACTGTGCCCGGGGGAGTCTAGGGGGACGATGCTCTGGGCACCGAGGACCTGGGTCAGGGTGGACAAGCGACGGGCGAGGAGCCTGGCCGCATGGGTCTGGGAAGGCCTCGGCCCTCCCGCGGCGCCCTGCGCTGGAGCATAATGAGCGTTCTGACCCGGAATGAGGACTGCGTTTGCTCCAGGTCACCCTGGACCGGCCATAGAAGTAGCCAACGGGGGAGAGGGGCAGGCGCAGTTGGGGGCCGGGGAAGAGGGGCTCTGAGTGACTGGGTAGCCGCGTAGGAGCGAGAAGGGGCAGAGCAGCGGGGAAAAATCTAGCCAGCCTTCTAAGATGCCGGGTGGGGCGGATGTGGGAGGAGCAGGTTTTGGAAGAGATCAGATTTTTTTTTTTTTTTTTTTTTGCGGTACTTGAGATTGAACCCAGGGGCATTTTACCTCCGAGCTACACTCCCAGCCCTATTTTTTATTCTTTATTTTGAAGCGGGGGCTTACTAAGTTGTGTGTGTGTGTGTGTGTGTGTGTGTGTGTGTGTACTCACCAAGTAGCTGAAGCTGGCCGCGAACACATAAGCCTCCTGTCTCAGCCTCCCTAGGATTACAAGTGTGCGCCACCACGGATGGCTTCCTGTCTTTTTTTTTTTTTTTTTCTATCTTCTTTCTCTATTTTTCTTGTGGTACTGAGGATGGAACCTTAGGGACATTGTAGCTCTGAACTACACCCCCAGCCCTATATTTTTCCCCTTTATTTTGAAACAGGTCTCATTGAGTTGCAAAGGGCCCCACTAAGTAGCAGGGGCTGGCAAAGAGCCGGGCCACGAACCGGGATCCTCCTGACTCAGCCTCCCAAATGCTGGGATTACAAGCGTGCGCCACCACGCAGGGCTCTTATACCTGTTACTTTTAACACCCACTGATGGTCCGATTATTACAATGATGGCTGCCAAATAGAAACTTTTCTAACTCTTAAGTTATACCTATTTTTATTAGTTGGTAGATATGCTAATTTTGAAGTTAACTGTTAGACAGCCAAGTGGAGATGTTGACTGAGAAGTGGAGTGGAGGGAAAGGCACAGGCTGTAGATTAAGATATAATTGTCAGTGTAGCCCAAAGGCAGCTGCGCGTCCCCAAAGGTCCACTGAGCCACAACCCCATTCCTACTTATTTATTTATTACTTTTTATTTTTTGTGGTATTGGGGGTGGAACCCAGGGAGCATTCTACCTCCGAGCTACACCCCCAGCCTTATTTTATTTCTTATTTTGTTTTGTTCGGTACTGGGGATGGAACCCAGGGCATTCTGCCTCCGAGCTACACCCCCAGACCTATTTTTTTTTTAATTTTAATTTTTTTTGTTTTTGTTTTTGGTGGTACTGGGGTTCCTGGAAGCCCTTCTACCTCCAGGCTACACTCCCAGACCCATTTTATATTTTTATTTGGAAACAGGGTCTCTTAAGCCAGCGCGGCTGGCTTCAAACCAGTGCGATCCTCCTGTCTCTGCCTCCCAAGAGCGGGGATTACAAGCGTGCACCACCATGCCTGGCTAATTTTTATTTTGAAACAGGGTCTCACTGATTTGTAAATGGCCTCACTGAGTAGCTGAGGCTGGCTGTGAGCCCGGATCCTCCTGTTCCAGCCTCCCAAATGCTGGGATTACAGGTGTGCACCATCATACCAGTTATGAAATACGTCTTGACATCCACCCTTTGCCTTTAAATTGCTTACAGCACGCACTTGGGAGGCAGAGACAGGAGGATCGCGCAGGTTCGAAGCCAGCCGCTTGCGCTGGTTTAGGAGACCCTGTTTCCAAATAAAAATATAAAAATAGGTCTGGGAGTGTAGCCCGGAAATAGAAGGGCTTCCAGGAACCCCAATACCACCAAAAAAAAAAAAAAAAATTGCTTACAGCCCAGGGAGGGGTCCAGCCTTGCAAACAAAGGGATAAATTGTGGAACACACAGGTGGAGCCCATCCTCAATAAAACCCCCAAAACTTGGGAAATGAAACCTAGACTCAACAAATGGATGGAATCAAACTAAACGAGTCGGGGAGAGCCTACAGAATGGGGGAAAATTTTTGCCAGCTATTCTTCTGGTAGAGGACTGACTATCTAGAATACATAAGGAACTCAAAACTTCCAACTGCTAATTGGATCATCTCTGAGGTGGAGTCATGAGCACGAAGATGTACTTGAGTATGCAAAATGAATGACAGTCTATTCTAATAAATGTTGAATTCAAACAAACAAAGGTGGAGCCCATAGAGGAATGAACGGTCTGGCTCGTCCCTTAAGGATCGGAAGCGAGGACCTGGAAACCGGGAAGGGGGCGTATATTACTGGGGCTTGAACCCAGGGGCATTCTACCTCTGAGCTACACTCCCTTTTTCTTTTTTCCCTTGAAACAGGGAAGCCAGGCGTGGTGGCACACACTTGTAATCCCAGCCTTTGGGAGGCTGAGACAAGAGGATCGTGGTTCATAGACAGCTTCAGCTACTTAGTGAGGCCCTTTGCAACTCAGCGAGACCCTGTTTCAAAAAAATAAGCCGGGCGTGGTGGCACACGCTTGTAATCCCCGCGCTTGGGAGGCGGAGACAGGAGGATCGCGCAGGTTCGAAGCCAGCCGCGCGCGCTGGCTTAGGAGACCCTGTTTCCAAATAAAAAAAAGTATAAAAAATAGGTCTGGGAGTGTAGCCCGGAGGTAGAAGGGCTTCCAGGAACCCCAGTACCACCACACACACAAAAAAAAAGAATAAAAAATAGGGCTGGGGGTATAGCTCAGAGGTAGAATGAATGCCTCTGGGTTCCATCTCCAGTACAAAAAAAAAAAAAAAAAAAAAAAAAAGAATAAAAAATAGGGCTAGGGGTATAGCTCAGAGGTAGAATGAATGCCTCTGGGTTCCATCTCCAGTACAAAATAAATAAATAAATAAATAAATAAAGAATAAAAAATAGGGCTGGGGGTATAGCTCAGAGGTAGAATGAATGCCTCTGGGTTCCATCTCTAATACAAAAAAAAAAAAAAAAAAGAGGGTCTCACTAGGTTGCTGAGAGTCTTGTGACATTACTAAGGCTGTCCTGTCCTGTGATCCTCCTGTCTCAGCCTCCAAATGCTCGGATTATAGGCACGCCCCACCATGCCTGGCAACCCCACTCCGTTTTGTTTTTTATTTTGAGACAGGGTCTCATTAAATTGCTGAGACTGGCCTTCACCTCGAACTTGCCATCCTCCTGTCTCAGCCTTCCAGCTACTGGTTTTACAGGTTTGTACCACCATGCCAGGCTAGGAAATAGCTCCAGAGGCTCTGGTTCATGCTAGACAAAGACATGGCGGAAGCCTGGATTGCTTCAAATACTATGACAACAGCAACAGCAATAAAGAAACATGACTCTCAGGCCACAAGTGTGAGGCAGGGGTTGGCACCAACCTGGCCAGGCCCAGGAGCCCAAGGTTTCCCTGACCCGAGAGCAGTGCTGGCCATGGTGCCCTGTGTAGGGCCCAGGGTGGCCGTACAGCGGGGCAGCGCTCGCTGGAGGTGTGGCTGGAAGCGTGGGGGCTGCCTGAGAGGCCGAGGGGAGGCTGCAAAGGGTTCTGAGTCGAGGGTGATATGACCCCACTGGCATTTTGTAAAGATCCCCCTGGCTGCCACGGGAAGGGGCCAGAGCAGTGGAGCTGGCTTGGGTTTTGCAGCTCCCCTGCAGCTGGGGGAAACCATCTCAGGTGGTCTGTTCCCAGCAGTATTGGCCCACCAGGCTGTGTGTGGGCCTCGGCCCCCAGCCTCTGGGTAGCAATGGCACCGTCCTACTGTCCTGTCCTGTGCTGCTTCTGCCAGCAGCTGGGTCTTTGCCCTCTGCCCTCTAGGCCATGGGATACGGACTTTCTAAGACTCCGGGGCCTGCAATCTCGGGAAAGCTCAGGGCTCTAGAAAGGAAGCCTGGGCCTTCCTGCTGTCAGGCCCACAGCCCTGTGGGGTTCTCAGGGCTCATGGGAGGCTACGCTCTCCTGCAGCCTCCAGGGAGGGCTTCCTGTCTGCTTCTGCGATCCAGGGGCTTGGCTTGGAAACACAGAAGCCAGACTTGCCAAGCGTCTCTGGGAAGCCGCTGTCAGCCCTTCCCTGAAGTGACAGATGCCTTCCTGATGGGTAGGGTACGAGGATATGGGACATCGTCTACATCATAATCTTGTCAAAACTGTTTTTTCTGAATCTAGTCAAAACAGATAAAACCAAATTATGCAACATTCTTTTTTTTTAGGGGGGTTTGTGTAGTACTGGGGATTGAACGCAGGGGGATTCTACCTCCGAGCTACACCCCCAGCCCTATTTTATTTTTATTTTGAAACAGTGTCTCACCAGGTTAATGAGTCTCATTACTTGCTCAGACTCTTCTCAGGTCTGTAATCTTCCCATCTCAGCCTCCCAAATACTGGGATTACAAGCCTGTGCCAGCAGAGACCCTAGAAACATGGCAACTGAAGAGTGATCCTTCACAGACCTCGGATAGGCTAGGGAAAAGCTGGAAGACACTACCTGGGGCACCTGGAGTGTTTGACACTTTGGTTAATATTGGTACCCGGGCTCCGAGTATTCTTCTGGGTAAGGGCAGGTTCCTTTATTTCTTTGCTAAGTCTGAGGTGGGTCTGGGTATGAGGCTCAGTGGTCGAGCACTTGCCAAGCATGCACGAGGCCCTGGTTTCAATCCTTAGTACTGGAAGAACAACAAAATTTGAGGTGGACAATGGTGTTAAGATCAGAAAATGGCCGGGCGTGGTGGCGCACGCTTGTAATCCCCACGCTTGGGAGGCGGAGACAGGAGGATCGCGCAGGTTCGAAGCCAGCCGCGCTGGCGTAAGAGACCCTGTTTCAAAAATATAAAATAGGTCTGGGAGCGTAGCTCGGAGGTGGAAGGGCTTCCAGGAACCCCAGTACCACCAAAAAAAAAAAAAAAAAAAAAAAAAAAAAAAAAAATCAGAAAATGACCTTGTCCTTAGATGGATGGTATTTTGGTGGGTCCCTCTGTCACTGCGCCACAAGGGCCAGGAGCAGAGGTCCAGATTCCCCGTGTCGCTTCTACATGTTCCTGGCTTCTGACACCCTAGGGCACAGGTCCTCCCCACGGCCTGACCCAACCCTCAGGCCCATGGGCGGCCTGGGCTGCTAGCTGGCCCCGACCGGCCCTCCCTGCCTTCACTCCCCTCCGCAGGGCTGGCTCAGGGGTGGCTGCTGGGAAGCCGCCTCGCACACCCTTTGCTTATCCTCTAGTCACGCCCAGCAGGGGCAGGTGCGGGAAGGCACCAGCCCCAGTTTAAAGCCGACGCCCACGGCCACTGATCTTGGCCACCACTAGCAGGCGTACTGGGATTCAGGGACGAGGGCAAGCTGCTGCTGGCACGGGGGTGGGTGGGCCTGGCTGGTGACCAGCTGTGCATGCTGGCCAGAGCTCAGAGCTCCTGGGAACAGGAGATCCGTGTCTTGGACCTGGGATCGCCAGCACACTAGGCTTTGCCTCAGTCAGCCCCGCTGCTCGTCCTCCTGCTGGCCGAGACTAGAGTGCCGCACACGCTGGCGCCGTGGTCCTGCAGCCTCTCTGCTGTGGCTCTGTGCCACCCGTTGGAGACCTGAACTCGGCTCTGCCATGCTCACTCGCTGTCTCCTGGCCAAGCTGGACTCCAGGGGCACCGGCCACGAGCAGCCCAGCTGGAAGTGCATGTGGCCGCTGATGGAGAGCGGCGGAGGGCACTGGGTACCCGTCCAGGGAGCGCGCAGGCTGAGTCGGCTGTGGGCCGTTGCATCCCAGTCTTATGGCAGCGGCTGCCGCAGACTTGCTCCTCCCAGGGCTGGCAGCAAACGGCACACATGCTTCCCAGGTGGGCCGGCCAGCTTCACAGAGCTGGCCCGTGCCAAGAGTAGAATCAGAGCTGGCACTCAAGCTGGCCAGTCTCTAAAGAGCAGCTTTTGGGGGTATTCTGGCTCAGTTTTCCAGGAGTGCCCACTGCCCCCACCGCCCCCGGCCCGGCCCCAGCAGTAACACCACGAGCCAGCACGTACACGTTACCTCATTTATTCTCACAACATGCCTGTGAGGTAGGGAAGGGCAGGGACTGTCCCCATTTTACAGAGGAGGAAGTTGAGGCACACAGAGGTCAAGTGACTTGCCCAAGGTCACAGACGAGGCCAAGCTGGAAAGGGGCCCAGAGCCGACCCTCGTCCACCCAGGGGGCCCCACAGCACGCGCCAGACGAGGATGTCACCACTCCTTAGTCGTGCGTGCCCAGCACGGGCAGCCCTGGCTGCGCGCTCACCCCGCAGGCCGGGCCTCTGTGGCTCAGGGCTCCTGACACCCGGGA
Organism: Muscardinus avellanarius; assembly: GCF_963383645.1. Taxonomy (NCBI): domain Eukaryota; kingdom Metazoa; phylum Chordata; class Mammalia; order Rodentia; family Gliridae; genus Muscardinus; species Muscardinus avellanarius. The sequence goes on from NC_137805.1 coordinate 42,659,068, forward strand.
GTGGGGACGGGAGATGGGGAGGAGGCGGCTGGGGTAAAAAAAAACAGAACGGAACAGAAAACTCAAGAGGCTGGACTGGCAGGGTTGGGAGAAAAAAAAAGGGGGTGGGGCTGCTTACACACAAGGTATATATTTTTACACACACTTGTACACACACCTAGATATAGTACATGTAAAAATATATGCTATTCACACACCCGCCTCCTGCCAGGTGCCCCGAGAGCCGGCGGTGGCGGCGCTGGTGGCATGGTGAGCAGATGGGCGTTTGTTAAATATACACTCTAAGGTCTATGTGCATATGTACACATACATACAGACACCGCCACCCGCCCCTGGGCACTGGACACAGGTGCGGCCGGGACACGGCGCCCTGGAAGCCACTCAGTCCTGCGTGATGCTCTGCTGAGGGAAGGGGCTGGAGAGGGGTCTGGAGTGCGCCTGTGGCTTGGCCTCCTGTCCCCCAAAGACCAGCACCTTCCTCGTCTGCTGGGAGGCGGGGCCTGCGTGCGTGAGCCTGTGTGTGAGCACGGGGCGGGGGCAGGTGGGAGGGATGCAAGTCCGTCTCTGTTCTCTGGGCCTCGACCACCAAGGGCTGAGAACCAGAAGCCGCTGGCCCCATGATGGTGACCCCTGTGTGAGCTCTGAGGGAAAAGAAAAATCTAAGAATGAAAAACCCAAGGTCAGCGCGGGGTAGCGGGAAGGAGAGGAGGGACATGGCAGGTGCCCAAGGCTGCCCTTGGACGGTCGTCGTCTTGTAAACAAGCTAGTTTAAGTCCTCAATAGACAGGAGTAAAAAGACCGCAGTCTGAGGCCGGGCCGGGGATTGGCGAAGTCCACCTGTTGAGTCCACCGCGGCCAGCAGGAGGGAAGTTTTCTGGTTTCTGTTGACTTTGTGTGTGTGAAGTCTTCGTAACCTAAAGCTGGGAGGGACCCGGAAAAGCCAAATCGTGAGCCCTTGTATGCGTCATTTTGAAAGTTGGCTCAGGGTCTCTAGAGAGAATAACCATACTAAAGGTTGAGAAAATTTTGTTCCATTCGCATTAAGGTATTTTTCGTGTGTGTTTTTTTAATGATTTAAAATCGTTTCCTTCTTCCTTCCCTCACGGCCTCAGAGCCGGGTCTGGGCCTCGGGGACATAGATCTCGATGCTGTCTGCGCTCTCGGTGGCCGAGTTCTGCCGCACGGAGGCCGCGCGCTTGGCTGCCAGGAGTCTCTTGCGGGCCTCCTGACGCTGCTTGTCCCCCGCCTCGGAGGCCTTGTCGCGGCTCACGGCTGGCTTGGATTTGGCTGGCTTCTTTGGGACCGGAGGGGGTGGTTTCTTCTCGTCCTTTAGTGAGACAGTGAGGAGGGAGCAAAAATAAAATAAAGGTGCCATGTTTTGTGTGGCACTACCCCATGAATGCCGGCAGCCAGAGCCCCCAACCCGCACTGCATGAGCAACACACCCGGGGTCGGGAGGCACAGAAGCAATGAGAGTGGGAGCGGCCGGGAGGAGCAAAGCAAGCGGAGGAGTGTAGGATGTGCCGGCCGGGGCACACAGATCACCCGTTCCCACCCCGCACTGGGCTGCGGGAGCCCGAGCCCCCAGCCAGAGTGGGACTATGTGTGGGACCCCTGGCTCCACTGCACTTCACAGGCGCTCTGGGGGCTAAAACCCACAAGGACCAAGTCAAACGCCACAGTGGCCCGGGAGGAGGCTGGCACCCAGGAGGGGGCCGGCCGGTCTCTCAGGATCCCCTTTTCTGGGCATGCGGGGCGGGGCACATGCTTCAGGGGCGGCCGCAGACACAGAGCGAGCAGCAGGCTGGACGAGGGCCAAGCATGGACGGCGCAGCGATGGAGGTGAGCCCCGCTCGAGACGACACACGGAGAGGGAGCCAAGCAGCACTGACCGATGTGGGCAGCGTTACTGCCGACCAGGAATTTGTCCCTGGACTTCCCCTCCGCACTGCTCCATGCTCACCTTCCTCTTCTCGGGGGTCTCCACCAGCCGCCAGCTGTTGGCCTTGAGGTGGTAGAGCTCATCGAACTTCATGCTGATGTCCTCGATGGACAGCTGCAGCAGATCCCAGAACCCCGCCAGGTCCTGGGCTGTCGGGCGTGGGTTGGCATCGGGGTTCTGCGGGGGGGATGGCAATCAGCGGCCGGCAAGACAGCTGCTGCCCCGCCCGCAAGGACCCGTCCTGCCGATACAGCCTGGTCCTGCTCCCTGGGTCCCAGGGCGAGGGATGGAGCCGCCCCGGTGAGCGGCAGGGACTCCAGGGAGGAGCAGGCAGTCTCATGGCGAGACTGGGCCGTAGGCACACGTGGACGGTGGCCATCGCTGCCACCCAGGGCCAAAGGAGGAAGGCAGTGGCTTCGCGGTGCTGCAGGAGGGCGGCACTTATCTCACAGGGAAGCAGCAGTCTGGGCCAGGGTCCCGCAGCGAGGCAGGGTGCAGGCCAGTGGGGATCCTGCTTTCCACCTATTATTCTGTCTCATGACAACATGACGCCCACAGGGGAAGGGGGAGGAGGGAAGCCCCAGCCCAGCGCTGCCATTTCTTCAGTCCTTGCCTGGGGGACACTCTCACATGGCTACTTCTACACTGCACTCAATGCTTTATATCAGGGGCTGTTCCTGGTTCTGTCCTCTCCTAGGGACTGCTGTACGCTGCCATTCTCTTTGCTGTGCCACGAGGAGGCCGCAGAGGCCGAGGGGCCGGCCTGCAGCCCTTCCAGCTGGGTGGGGCCGGACAGCCAACGGCTGGAGGCCTGCAGGAGGAATGAGGGCCACACTCACCAGGTTCTGCTCACAGAGGCCACGGAACTGCTGGAATTTCTGGGACATCAGTAGCTGGGCGCTGCCCACCGCACTGAGAACTTTTCCTAAGACTGAGGGAGAAAGGGGAGAAAGACCGACTTAGTGAGCACATGGCTACCAGGCTGGAAGTGGGACAGGGGCCACACATGTAAATCAGTATTTGGTGACGGTAGTACATGTTCATTTTATTTACACTTTAATCGATCCTCATTGGGGAAAATGCAAACAGTACAGATAAAGTGAATGCCATTTCCTAAAGACATTTTATGGCAATAAATTAGAAAACTGAGCTTAAATGGAAACAGTTTAGCTGGGTGTGGTGGCACATGCCTGTAAGCTCAGTACTTGGGAGGCTGAGACAGGAGGATAGCAGGTTTGAGGCTAGCCTCAGCAACTTAGCAGAATCCTGTTTCCAAATAAAAAATAAAATGGGCTGGAGGTGTAGATCAGAAGTAGAATGCGAATCTGGGCATGGTGGTGCACGTTTATAATCCCAGCATTTGGGAGGCTGAGACAGGAGGATCATGGTTCGCAGACAGCCTCAGCTACTTAGTGAGGCCCTTTGCAACTCAGTGAGACCCTGTTTCAAATAAAAAATAAAAAACAGGGATGGGGTATATAGCTTGGAGATAGAATGTATCTGGGTTCCATCTCCAGAACCGCAAAAAAAAAAAAAAAAAAAAAAAAAAAAAAAAAAAAAAAGAAGAAGAAGTAGAATTCCTCTGAATCCCCAGCAAGAAGAACAACAAGAAAGAAAACAGTTGCCAGAAAAAACCACCTGGGCAGCTGAGAAAGGAGGATCACAGGTTTCAGGACAGCCTCAGCAGGTGAGACTCACATCTAGTAAGACCTTGTTTCCAAATAAGAAATAAAATTGCCTGGGCATGCTCAAAGGTAGAATGCCTCTGGCTCAATCCCCAGTACCACAAAAAAATAAAAGGGCTGAAAGGGCTGGGGGTGCAGCTTGGAGACAGAATGCCTCTGGGTTCCCTCCCCAGTAACCCTGCAAAAAGCAAAACAAAAATCCCGAAGCAGGTTAAAATCTTCTGGGGAAAGGAACTTGCGCCCTGTCCCCGCTGTCAGGCCGCGGTCTGAAGGAGCCGGCAGAGGCAGCCTGGTCGTGCCGGCCTCGGTCTTGGGCTCTGGTGAGAAGGGCCAGCCTGATCAGGCGAGGGGCCACAAAACCTTCAAGAACACAGAATACCTGGCTCACACTTTCAGACTGACATGGAGCACGGTACAGCGTACTTCAGGGATCAGGGGAGCGGACGGACATGGCAGGAACAGAGGCTTTCATTAGTAACCCAAATATGAAAGTGCTCAATAAAATATAAGCAAACAGAACCCAACCAAAGAGTTCAAACGCTGTACCCATGAAGCGTGTTCAGGAGTACAGGCTGGGTTTTTTTGGTACTGGGGATTGAACCCAGGGTCATTCTACCTCCAAACTACACGTCCAGCCTGATTTTTTATTCTTTATTATTATTATTTTTTTTTGTGGTGCTGGGGATGGAACCCAAGGGGCATTGTACCCCGAGCTATACCCCAGCCCTTTTTTAGTCTTTTTATTTGTGAAGCAGGGTCTCACTGAGTTGTAAAGAGCCTCACCAAGTAGCTGAGGCTGCCCGCGATTACAAGTGTGTGCCATCACGGCTGTCTGCTCTTTATTTCCAAACAGGGTCTCACTAGGTTGTGGAGGGCCTCACAAGATGCTGAGCTGGCTACGAACCTGCCATCCTCCTGTCTCCGCCTCCCAAGCGCGGGGATGACAAGCGTGCGCCACCGCGCCCGGCCTCAGCCCTTTTTTACATATTATTTTGAAGAAGGTCTCACCAGTCCCCGTGTCTCACTAAATTGCTGAGGCTGGCTGTGAACCCGCGATTCTCCTTTCAAACTCCCAAACTACTGGGGTTACAGGAATGTGCCACCACACCCAGCAGGAATACATTTTTATTTTTTACATTTGCAGTACTGGGGATGGAACCAAGGGGCATTCGACCTCTGAGCTACATTCCCTGCCCTATTTTGTAGTCCTTATTTTGAAACAGGGTCTCACTAAGTTGCGGAGGTTTTCACTAAGTAGCTGAGGCTGGCTGCAAACCGAGATCCTCCCATCTCAGCCTTTTAACTGCTGGGGTTACAAGCATGTGCCACCACTCGGGGCAAGAATGAATTTTGATACATACAACATGGATAAACCTCAGAAACATTATGCTAAGTGGAAGAAGCTAATGCCAAAGATCATACAGGCCAGCTGCAGGAGTGAACACTAACCCCTGGACCTGGGAGGCTAGCAGAAGGACCTTATGTTTACAGCTGGCCTCAGCAATTTTGTGAGACCCTCAGCAAGACCTTGTTTCAAAATAAAATGGAGCCGGGCGCGGTGGCGCGCGCTTGTCATCCCCGCGCTTGGGAGGCTGAGACAGGAGGATCACACAGGTTCGAAGTCAGCCGCACTGGCTTAAGAGACCCTGTTCCAAATAAAAAGTATAAAAAAAATAGGTCTGGGAGTGTAGCCTGGAGGTAGAAGGGCTTCCAGGAACCCCAGTACCACCAAAATAAATAAATAAATAAATAAATAAATAAATAAATAAATAAATAAATAATAAATAAATAAAATAAAATGGAAGCTGGGCGTGGTGGCGCACGCTTGTAATCCCTGCCCTTGGGAGGCTGAGACAGGAGGATCGCACGGGTTTGAAGCCAGCCTCAGCTACTTAGTGAGGCTCTCAGCAACTTAGTGAGACCCTGTTTCCAAATAAAATATAAAATAGGTCTGGGAGGATAGCCCGGAGGTAGAAAGCCTCCGGGTTCCACCCCCAGCACTACAAAAAAAAAAAAAAAAAAAAAAAGGAAGAGCTAAGGGTTTAGCTCAGCAGCAGAATACTCCTGAATTCAATCTCTAGTACTAAAATAAAACGAAAAAAATAAAGAAACAAAACCACCAAGAGATCACACATTGTATGATGCCATTTATAGAAACTTTGAAGAAATGCAATTCTACAGAAGATAAAGGCTATCAGTAATCCCAGCTCAGGAGGCTGAGACAAGAGTGGTTTGAGGCCAGCCTCAGCTACTTAGTAAGGCCCTTTGCAACTCAGTGAGACACTGTTTCGAAATAAAGAATAATAATAATTAAAAAAAAAAAGGGCTTGGGGCTGTAGTTCGGAGGTAGAATGCCCCTGGGTTCCATCCCCAGTACTGCGGAAAAAAAAAAAAATTAGGTACTAGTGATTTTTGTACAACTCTGAATATACTAAAACTCAATGAATTGTATCCTTTCAAGGGGTGACATGTGAGTGTGTGTCTGTCATTAGAGATTGAACCCAGAGGCATTCTACTTTTGAACTATACTCCCGGCCCTATTTTATTTTATTTTTATTTTTTATGGTACTGGGGATGGAACCCAGGGACATTTTACCTCCTAGCTATATCACTAGGTCTATTTTTTATTTTGAAACAGGGACTCACTGAGATGCAAAAGGCCAAACTAAGTGACTGAGGCTGTCCGCAAACCGCAATCCCCCTGTCTCAGCCTCCCAAATGCTGGGATTACAAGCGTGCACCACCAGGCCCGGCATTAGGGGTGACTTTTCTAATGTATAAATTATGTGTCAGGGCTGGGAGAGTAGCTCAGTGGTAGTATGTGCACCACCCATCAAATCATATACCAATAGTGGTGTTATAAACTGGGCATGTGAAGCCAGGCATGGTGGTGCACGCTTGCAGCTCAGTGAGACCCGGTTTCAAAATAAAGAATTAAAACTAGGGCTGGAGGTGTAGCCTGGAGTAGAATGCCCCTGGGTTTAATCCCTAGCACCAAAAATAAATAAATAAATAAATAAATAAATAAATAAATAAATAAAATAAAGCAGCTAACTGGAATAACCCAGATCCAGGAAGAGTGAATGCTGATTGCAAGGTGTGACTGACAGACCATGAAGGATGGATGGCCACAGCTGTGCACACCTATGATCCCATACTTGGGAGGCGGAGAAAGGAGGACCACAGGTTTGTGGCCAGCCTCGGAATTTTTTTTTTTTGCGGTTCTGGGGATGGAACCCAGGGCATTCTACCCCTGAGCTACACCCCCAGCCCTGTCTTTTCTTATTTTAAAACAGGGTCTCACTGAGTTGTAAAGGGCCTCACTAAGTAGCTGAGGCTGTCTGTGAATCGTGATCCTCTTTTAATCGTGATTACAAGCTTGCGCCACCATGCCCGGCTCAGCCTCAGAAATTTAGTAAGACTTTGTTTCAAAATAAAAAATAACCGGGCATGGTGGCAATGCTTGTAATCCCAGTGCTTGGAAGGCCAGCCTCAGCTACTTAGTGAGACCCTCCACAATTTAATGAGATTCTGTTTCAAGATAAAGAATAAAAAATAGGGTTGCTAGTACAGCTTGGAGGTAGAATGTCCAAGTTCAATTCCCTGTACCAAAAAAAATTTTAAGAAAGGATGATAAAGCTATGTGTGGTAGCACACACCTATAATTCCAGCTTGCGGGAAGCTGAGGTAGGAGGACCTTAGTTTGAGGTCAGCTGTGGCAATTTAGAGAGACACCATCTAAAAATAAAATTTAGCCAGGCATGGTAGTGCATGCTAGTAATCCCAATAATCGGGAGAATGAGAGCGGAGAATTGTATGCATTTATTTATTTATTTATTTATTTATTTATTTATTTATTTATTTAGTGGTACTGAAGTTGGAACCCAGGGGCATTCTACCTCAAAGAGGCACCCTCAGCCTGCCTTCTTTCTTTCTTTCTTTCTTTCTTTCTTTCTTTCTTTCTTTCTTTCTTTCTTTCGCGGTATTGCTAGCCCTATTTTTTATTTTTATTTATTTTTATTTTTTTATTTTTTGGTGGTTCTGGGGATGGAACCCAGGGGCCCTCTACCTCTGGGCTACACTCTCAGACTTATTTTTATATTTTATTTGGAGACAGGGTCTCTTAAGCCAGCTGAGGCTGGCTTCGAACCTGCACGAGATCCTTCTGTCTCAGCCTCCCAAGCGCAGGGGATTACAAGCGTGCGCTACCATGCCTGGCGCTAGCCCTATTCCTTCCTTCCTTCCTTCCTTCCTTCCTTCCTTCCTTCCTTCCTTCCCTCCCTCCCTCCCTCCCTCTTTCTCTCTCTCACTTTCTTATTTTTGCGGGTCTAGGGATGAAACCCAGGGGCATTCGACTTCCAAGCTACACCCCCTGCCCTATTTTTTATTCTTTATTTTGAAACAGGGTCTCACTAAGTTGCGGAGGGCCTCACTAAGTAGCTGAGGCTGTGCACGAACCGCAATCCTCCTGTCTCAGCCTCCCAAATGCTGGGATGACAAGCGTGCACCACCACGCCTGGCTGAATTGTATGTTTAGATCCAGTCTGAGCAATGTAGGGAAACTGTTTAAGACAAAGCAAGATGAGTGTGGTGGCACACACTTACAATCTGAGTACTTGGGAGGCTGAGGCAGGAGGATTGAGGCAGGAGGATTGCATGCTTGTGGCCAGCCTCAGCTACTCAGGGAGACCCTCCATAACTTACTGAGACCCTGATTCAAAATAAAAATATAAAAAAAAGGGGTGGAGGTATAGTTCAGAGGTAGACTGCCCCTGGGTTCAATTCCCAGTACCACAGAAACAAAACAAGATAAATGAATAAATTAAGTAAAATAGAATTTAAGAGAAGTGCCGAGTGTATACATCAGTGGTAAAGCACTTGCTGAGCATGCACGTGGCCTTGGGTTCAAGTCCTACTTCAGTGAAAAAAACAACAAGCAAAGCCGGGCGCGGGGCGCAGGCCGGCAACCCCAGCACCGGGAGGCCGAGACCCGGGATCGCGGTCCGCGGCCAGCTGCAGCTACTGAGTGAGGCCCTCCGCCACTCAATGAGACCCTGTTGCAAAAGAAAGCATAAAAAATAGGGCAGGGGGCATAGCTCAGAGGTCGAATGCCCCTGGGTTTCGTCCCAGACCCACAAAAATAAGCAAACAATAAAACAAACACACAGCGAAATGCTGGAATTAGAAGGACGGAGAGAAAAAGACTGTAAGCAAAGAAAGACTTCTGCAGCAATATTCAAGACACACAGAATGAAGTGCTCAGGCAAACACGATACACATTTTTGACAAATACCACCACGAGAAACATTGTACTTCTAAACTTGATGCATCTAATATAGCTTCATGATAAAACAACATTTAACAGAATAAGTAGTAGACAAACTGTTTTACAGAAAGTGGTGTAATACAGATATAATCCCAAACTACAGAGCAATTATACTGAAAACAAAACCCAAGCTACTCTTGGACGAGTGTGGTCTCTGCCTAGGCCGCTCTCCGCAGCCCTGGAGGGCCCTCTGCTCCAGATTTGCTGCCCCCAGGGCCGCGGCTCTGTCTGGTTCCTCGCTCTGCACTGATGGCTCGGAGCCCACCTGCCACGCCTCCCTTTGGGTGCTGGCAGCCTGTCACGAGGAGGAGCCGAGCGTCCTGCACTGCGCACCAATGTGATTCTTACTCGTCTTCCTAAGGACAACCCCGACAGTTGCTCCTTTTCTCTCTTGCATAATGAATTGCCCTTCTCCTCTCTATATACCTCTACCTCTCTGCTCCCTTTCTCAGGAAAATTCATCAACAGAGTTGTTTATACTTGGCCTTCAATTTCTCTCCTCCAGTTTTCTCTTACTCCTCCAGACAGGGTGCCTGCCCCTGTCCCTACCCTGCACCTACCACTCCAACAAGATGGCTCGTCAAGGTCTCATGTTAGCAGTACTGGCAACACTGTCATCAACAGAAGCAAGAGAAAATTTCATCTCACATTACAGTCGTCACAGATAATCACTACTTTTTGGTGTGGTACTGGGGATGGAACCCAGGGGCATTCTACCTTCAAGCTACACCCCCAGCCCTAATTTTTATTCTTTATCTTGAAACAGGGTCTCACTAAGTTGCAGAAACCTCACTAAGTAGCTGAGGCTGGCTGCAAACCTACGATCCTCCTGTCTCAGCCTCCCGAATTCTGGGATTACAAACTTGTGCCACCATACCTGGCTCTGTTATTTTTTAATTTTTATTTTATTATTATTATTATATTTTTTGTAATAGGGGCTTTTTTTTTTAAATCTCCGGGCTATACTCCCAAACCTATTTTTTTAAAAAATATTTTATTTGGAAACAGTGTCTAAGTTGCTGAGAGCCTCACTAAGTAGCTGAGGTTGGCTTCAAACCTGCGTGATCCTCCTGTCTCAGCCTCCCAAGCACGGGGATTACAAGCATGCACCACCACGCCCAGTTCTTTATTTTATTTATTTTTTTTTGGTGGTACTGGGGATGGAATCCAGGGGCCTTCTACCTCCGGGCTACATACCCAGATCTATTTTATAATTTATTTGGAAATAGGGTCTCTTAAGCCAGCAAGGCTGGCTTCGAACCTGTGCGATCCTACTGTCTTGGCTTCTCAAGCGCAGGGATTACAAGCATGCGTCACCACGCCCAGCTGGCTCTTTATTTATTTTCTTGGGGATGGAACCCAGGGGCCTCTACCTCCAGGCTATACCCCCGACCTATTTTATATTTTATTTTGGAAACAGGGTCTCACTAAGTTGCTGAGAGCCTCACTAAGTAGCTGAGGCTGACTTCGAACCTGCGTGATTCTCCTGTCTCAGCCTCCCAAGCACAGGGATTACAAGCGTGCACCACCATGCCTGGCTCTTGGCTCTGTTATTTTTTATTTTGAACATGGTCTCAGTAAGTTGCTGAGGGCCACTGGTGATACCTAGCCTTATAAATGACCCTTAAAAGAAAAAGGAGCTGGGCATGGTGGCGCATGCTTGTAATCCCAGCATTCGGGAGACTGAGACAGGAGGATCACGGTTTGTGGACAGCCTCAGCTACTTAGTAAGGCCCTCTGTAACTCAGTGAGACCCTGTTTCAGAATTAAAAAAAAAATAGGGCTGGGGGTGTAGCTCGGAGGTAAATGCCCCTGGGTTCCATCCCCAGTACCACAAAATAAATAAATAAATAAATAAATAAATAAATAAGCACAGGAAAAGATGCTGAACTTACAAATCGAAGTGATACTGAGTTACCACTTGACATCCATTATGATGTCTATATTTTTTTTTTCAGAGGCAGAAATAAAGTGTTAAGGAGGATGTGGAGAAACCAAAAACCTTGTGCACTGCTGGTGCTAATGTAAAATTGTGCAGTATGCTACCACAGTTTGGTGATTCCTCAAAATGCTAGATAAAGCTGGGTGTGTGGAACACACCTGTAATCCCAATACTTGGAAGGTTGTAACAGGAGGATCGCAGGTTCAAGACCAGCCTCAGCAACCTAGGGAGACGCTGCTTCAAAATAAAAAGGTCTGGGGTTGTAGCCCAGAGGTAGAATGTTCCTGGGTTCAATCCCTAGTATAAGAAACAAAATAAAACATCAAACAGTTCAATTGTACTACACTGTGCATGTAAGTAATGCCAATGAATTATATACCTAAAGACACTTAAGGTCTAGGACATAATTCAGTGGTAGAAAGCTTGTCTCTAGCACCTCCCCCAAAGATGGTTAAAAAGGTAAATTTTATGTTACAGATTTTGCCACAATAAAAAAATGAGGAAAAAGGCCAACCACAGAGGTGCAGGCCTGTAACTCCTGTGACTCAGGAGGCTGAGGCAGGAGCATAGCAAGTTGAAGGCCAGGCAGCTCAACTAGCTAGACCCTGACTCAAACTAAAAAATAAAAAGGGCTGGATATAGCCCAGTGGGAGAGCACCCCTGGGTTCAATCCCCAGTGAACACACACACACTTTTATTTTTTGTTTGGTACTGGGCATGGAACCCAGGAGTATTCTACCTCTGAGCTATATCCTTAGCCCTATTTTATTATTTTATTTGGAAACAGGGTTTCATTAATTTGTAGAGAGGTTCACTCAGTAGCTGAGGCTGGCTGTGAACCTGGGATCCTCCTGTCTCAGCCTCCCAAGTGCTGGGATTACAAGTGTGCGCCACCGCGCCCGGCCCTTTTTATTTTTGAAACAAGATTTCAATAGATTGCTGAGAACCTTGCTATATTCCGAGGTTGTCCTCGAACCTCCGATCTTCCTGTCTTGGGCTCCCAGTACTGGGATTATAGGCGTGCACCACCACACCTGGCTACATGTAATTTTTTTTTTTTTTTTTCAGTACTAGGGATAGAACCTAGGGGCAGTCTTCCTCCAAGCTACACCCCAGCTCTATTTCCCTATTTTCTTCCTTCCTTCGTAGGGAACGCAGGGGCATTGTACCTCTGAGCTACACCCCTAGCCCTATTTAGTCTTTATTTTTTGAAACAGGGTCTCACTAAGTTGCAAAGGGCCTCACTGTCCGTGAACCGTGATCCTCCGGTCTCCGAGTCCCGAATGCTTGGATTATAAGCATGCACCATCACACCCAGCTATTTTTTGGGAAACGGTCTTGCTGAGTACAAAGGCCTCAGTAAGTAGCTGAGGCTGGCTGCAGGCTTGCCAACTTCCTGTCTCAGCCTCCCAATTACTGGGATTACAAGTGTGTGCCACTATGCCTGGCTTATTTTCAACTTCATACCTAGTTAAACTGTGTGGGGTCTGAATAAAGACATGCAAAGTTCCTCTCCAACTAAAGATGTACTCCAATAAAATGATGGCTGAAAACCAACAAAGCAGACAATATGGTCTAAAAAGCAGGATGCCAGCTGGACGTGGTGGCGCACGCTTGTAATCCCAGCATTTGGGAAGCTGAGACAGGACCCGGGTTTGCAGACAGCCTCGGCTACTTAGCAAGGCCCTTTGCAACTCAAGTGAGACCTTGTTTCAAAATAAAGAATAAAAAATAGGACTGGGGGTATAGCTAGGAGGTAGAATGCCCCTGGGTTCCATCCCCAGTACTGTTAAAATAAAAAATAAAAAATAAATAAAATAAAAAGTAGACTGCCCATCATGAAAAGGGCCAAGGGCAGTCCCTGGTGATAAGAGGGACAGTCTCAGGGCAGCAGCGGAACCCAGGCCTAAACGGAGGACAACGGGACTAGGAAAATATGAAATCATGAGAATATCTGGTGTGTTAGAGTATTTGGGAAATACTGTTGATAAGGCTGGCAGATCTGGTAGAGCATGTGAAAAAATTACAAATAAGAATTCAGAAAATGGAGTTGGGCATAATGGTGCATGCTTATAATCCCAGCATTCGGGAGGCGGAGAAGGGAGGATCGCGGCTCACTGATAGCCTCAGCTACTTAGTGAGGCCCTCTGCAACTTAGTGTGACCCTGATTCAAAATAAAGAATAAAAAAATAGGGCAGGGGGTGTAGCTTGGAGGTTGAATGCTCCTGGATTCCATTCCCAGACCGGCAAAAAAAAAAAAAATAAATAAAAATAAATAAAAATAAAAATAAATCAGAAAACGGACCAGGCATGTGGCACATGCCAGACTAAGCAACGTGGCACGATCCTGTCTCAAAAACAAAAAATAACCAGGCGTGGTGGTTGTAATCCCCACGCATGGGAAGCGGAGACAGGAGGATCGCACTGGTTCACAGCCAGCCTTGCTGGCTTAAGAGACCCTGTTTCCAAATAAAAATATAAAATAGGTCTGGGAGTGTAGCCTGGAGGTAGAAGGGTTTCCAGGAACCCCAGTACCACCAAAACAAAAACAAAACCAAACCAAAAACACACAAAAAATAAGAAGGATGGGAATGTACTTCGGTGTAGCTCACCCCCTCACTCCTGGGTTTCATCCCCAGTACTACAGTACTACAAAAAAAAAAAAAAAAAAAAGTATGAAAGAAAATACCAGAACATACAGCTGATTAGTGCTGACAGTGGAGAAGGCTGCTGGATGGCTTCTGTCAGGCACCCTGGGTGCTCTTTGATCCTTGCCTCTGGTTTGATTTTTTACAAAATACATTATTGTAAAAAGTCATTAGGCGCATACTTGACAATAGCTCCCACACACAGTGGGTGGATCAAAGTTGGGAACTGGCCCAGATGACAGTGAAAACGCGACTCCACGCGCACTCTGACTCACCAAAGGGCCTCCTCAACCCAGTCAGGGCTACTGGGACTAAGACGTGGCTCCATCTTGTTGGACACTGTAAAGAGCTGCCCTTCCTGAACATTCTGTGGAGGAGCCACCAACTGGGGGCAGAGCTGCGCTGAACCAGATCAGGGCACGGGGCACCTGGAGCTTCCAGGGGCTGCTGCCCCCCCCCCCCCCGATGCTGGGCATTGAATCCAGGAACATTCTACCTCTGACCTATATCCCCACCCCTTTTATTTTTATAATTTTTATTTTATTTTATGGGAATTGAACCCAGAGGCACTCTACCTTCAAGCTACATCCCTAGCACTTTTTTATTCTTTATTTTAAAATATGGTCTCAATAAGTTGTGGAGGGCCTAAGTAGCTGAGTCTGGCCACAAACCTGCAATAATCCTGCTCAGCCTCCCAAGTACTGGGATTACAAGTACCCATCACCAGGCCTAACTGTCTATAGCCTTTTTTTTTTTTTTGGTACTTGGGGTGGAACCCAGGAACATTTTATCTCTAAACTAGACCCCCCAGCCATATTTTTTATTCTTTATTTTGAAACAGGGTCTCACTGAGTTGCAAAGGGCCTCATTAATTAGCAGAGGCTGTCCACAGTCTTCCAAATGCTGGGATTACAAGCATGTACCACCACACTGGGTTTCTCTACAGCTTTTTAAAAACTAATGTCTCATGCCGGGGGTGGTGGCGCACGCTTGTAATCCCCACGCTTGGGAGGCAGAGACAGGAGGATCGTGCAGGTTCAAAGCCAGCCGCGCGCGCTGGCTTAGGAGACCCTGTTTCCAAATAAAAAATGTAAAAATAGGTCTGGGAGTGTAGCCCAGAGGTAGAAGGGCTTCCAGGAACCCCAGTACCACCAAATAAATAAATAAATAAATAAATAAATAAATAAATAAAATGAAAAAGAAAAAAAAAAAAACCCACAAAACTAATGTTTTGTTTGTTTTGCAGTACTGGGGATGAAACCTAGGGGCATTCTACCTCTGAGTTATACCCCCAGCCTTATTTTTTATTCTTTATTTTGAAACGGTGTCACCAAGTTGCAGAGGGCCTTATTAAATAGCTGAGGCTGTCCATGAATTGCGATCCTCCTGTCTCAGTCTCCCAAATACTGGGATTACATAGCATGCGCCACCACACCCAGCTTCTTGTTTTGTTTTTAAATAGTCATGGTATAGATAAAAACCTAAACGGAAAAGTAAACACTTCTGTCTTGCCCATATGTAGGTTCCTTGTTTCCTACTGAGGCCCAGTTAGATGTCTAGTCCTTGGTACAAGGTAAACACTCAGTGAGGAGCTGTTGAAGGCGCATTTACGGTACCTGCTCTCCCTGTGTCCAACACTCCACCAGGCCCTTTACACTAATGATCGCAGTCAACCCTCCCACGCCTGTGCAGTCCGACGGGAGGGTTAGGGAACAGAGGCTCAGAGGACCCTGCCCAGGTTACATCACTAGTCAGGGAAGAGCTGAGTCCAAACCAAATGTGGCTGAGCCCACAGCCTGCACAACTATCAGCTGTGCTCAGAGTCCTACCCAGAAAGAGGACTGACTCATAGGTATGGATGGAAGGCAGGAAGAAAAGACTGGGGCAAAGAGGTGAGCACACAGAACTGGCCCAAGAACAGAGCCTGAGAGCCCTGCCTGCTCCGAGGCCTGGAGGTGGCCCCAAAGCTGGAGAACAACCGCGCACCACCCAGGCCCCTACCCAGTCCCCACCTTCTTCAGAGAGGTTGTTCTCTTTGGTCTCCTTGTCCATCTGGCAGCACCAGCCTTCCAGCCGCTCTGTTTCTGCCTGAAGCAGCTTCAGGAACCAGTAGCCATCTCGGCGGCAGGTCCCTGGCTGCACTGGCTCTGCTGGGGAGCTGGAGGAGGTCTCGAGCCAGGGGTCAGGCGGGGGCAGCGAGGACGCCTCGAGGGCAGGGTCGCTGTTGTCTCCATAGGAGAGGTTGCGCTTGATCTGGGCAATCTTGGGGGCCTGCCGGGGGCCGGCATCGATGCTGATGGAGTTGGGGTGTGGAGTACAGTCTGGGAGGCTCCTCTCAGATGACTTACAGCTTGAGTCATTGGCATCCTGGGTATCTGAGTCGGTGTCCCGTCGGGAGGACATACTGTGAGAAGGGGCGCTGCTTCTGTGGGTGGGGATGGGTAGGGTGGGGACAAGAAGGAGAAAGTCACCGAGAGGGCTAGAGACCAGAGGTCACTTGACCCGGACACACGGGAGACAGAGAAACGGATGCATCGTCTGCTCACCATGCGCCTGAAGCGGGTCCCACAGCCCCAGTCTCATTCTCGGCTCAGCCCTGGCCCCGCCCACCCATGCCCACACGCACACACACACAAGGACAAGGTCATAAGGTTGCCTGTTTACTGCAGTGGGGCCAGGAAGACCGCCAACATTAGTGTAGCTGGGGCCACGTCCCAGCCCAGCCTTGCCCCCCGCGGGCCGGCTGGTCTCACAGAGCAAGTGCTCATGTGCGCACCCCCCCACCCCCTGCCCAGCCTCCCACGCCCGGGCCACCGCCCGCACCCCAAACCCAGCTTGGTTATTAGAAATCCAGCAAGGAGAAGTGGGTTAGGGAGAGCAGGAGAGGTGAGAGCAGAGGGAGGGAGAGGAGAGGGAGAAGCAGCCGCCACCTCTGTCCGACTTACCGCCAGTCGTCCTCTACCTGAACCCCGATGGACTGGAATTTGGTAGCGGGACTGGGCTCCTCTTTTGGCACTGGCTGAATGCAGTCAACCTTATTGAAGGACAACGACAGCAACGGCACGGAGACAAAGACAAAAATAAAAAACAAACACCACACTTGCTGCTGAAATTCACATTAGTGGGACGACGCAAACAGACGGGAGGACAGACGGACACGAGGCATGCGGACACTGCACGTGGGCCCGAGGCCGGACCAGGTTAAGCCGGGCACTGCTCATTCGCGAGGAGGCAGGAGGTGGGGTAGGGTGGAGATGACTGGCTTTCCCTACTCTGAGGAGGGTGCCATCACATCGATCGCTTTGGGTCCGTTGTCTTCCAAGAGGTGGGAACCGTTCCTTCTAGTCCTCTCCTTTACACGCATCAGAGAGAAGAAGAAAAAAAGGACGACGAAAGAGAAAAAGAACACACACACACACACACAAAGCCACAGCCGTTATCTGGTGTAGTCGAAGCTGGGGCTGTCTTGAGGCAAAGATCACTCCCCCAACCCTGTGGCTGAAGCCCGGAGGGGCAGGTAGGCGACTTCTGGACTAAGGGCGGACCGTGGACGGCAGTGCTGGGTTTGCAAGAGCCAGTGACCCCACGGTACGCCATCCCTGGACCTCGGTTACAGCTGGCTGAGCCTGCCTGCAGCACTCGGTGGCCCTGGAGGGAATGGCCAGGGCCAAGTCCAAAACTAACATGTGCTCTGTAAAAGGGAAGAAACATGGCAACTGTGATGCCCTGAGCCCACCCATCTTTTCTGGAACAATAGTACCTGGCCACGAAGCAGCCAGGCCAGCGCTTCCAACACCACTCAAGAATGAGGGAGAAGCCGGTAGTGGTGGCCCATGCTTGTAATCTCAGACCTTGGGAGGCTGAGGAAGGAGGAGAGCAGGTTCAAGGCCAGCCTCAGCAACTTAGTGAGGCCCTTTGCAACTTAGTGGGACCCTGTTTCAAAATAAAAAATAAAATATGGCTGGGGGTGTAGCTCAGAGGCAGACTGCCCCTGGGTGAATCCCCAGTACCATAAAATACTGCCACCACCACCACTACTGATGGCGGTAGAGAGCCGGGCATGGTGGCACATGCCTGTAATCCCAGTACTTGGGTGTATAAGACAGGAGAATCATAGATTCGCAGCCAGCCTAGGTAACTTAGTGAAACCCTCAGCAATTTAGCAAGAGCCTGTCTCAAAAAGTAAAAAGGGCTGAGCGTAGTGTCATTTGCATATAATCTTAGTACTTGGGAGACTGAGACAGGAGGAACACAAGCTTGAAAACAGCCTCAGCAACAAAGCAAGACTCCCAGAAACCTAGAGTGAGACTGTGTTTCAAAAAAAAAAAAAAAAAAAAAAAACAAGCCAGGTGTGGTGGCACACACTTGTAATCCCAGCATTTGGGAGGCTGAGACCAGCATTGGGAGGCCAGCCTCAGCAACTTAGTGAGGCCCTTTGCAACTCAGTGAGACTCTGTTTTAAAATAAAGAATAAAAAACAGGGCTAGGGGTGTAGCTTGAAGGTAGAATGCCCCTGGGTTCCATCCCCAGTACCATAATAAAAATTATATATATATATATATATATATATATATATATATATATATATATATAAAAAGTGCTGAGACTGCTGCTTGAAGGTAGAATGCCTTTGGGTTCAATCCTCAGAACAAAACAACAACAACAACAACAAAACCCCCCCAAAACCAAAAACCAAAAAACCACCATGGGGCAGGACGAGGGCCTGGGGCCTCAGAGACTAGGCTGTCTGGTCTCTTGGTGTCATGGTCAGAAGCAGGTGTGGGGTGCAGCCTCAGCAGGAGTGGCTCAGGGAGCTCGGCACCTCCAGGAGCTGCAGTGAGGACGTGGAGACCGGGGAAAGGGATGCCCAGGATGGGCCCAAGTAGAGTCCTTGTCCTAGTGCCGTGTTCTGTGTGACAGGGGTCAAGGCTTGTACTAATGCTCCTGGGCCTTCTGGAAAGTAAGAGAATCTAGTCTGGCCACCAGGAGGGTGAGCTGCCCCAAGTCTTGGGTGGCAGGACTAGAGGTTGCTCCCTGCTCCCAAGAATCCCACCTGGAGGGGCTGTACAGGGTAGGGGCTGGACCCTTATGAAGAAGCCCAGCTGGGTGGGCCCCAAAGGAGCCCAGGAAACAATTGAGTCTCCTGGTCAACCTCCTCCCTGAGTCTATGTGGGGAAACCAAAGCCTGGGGCTACCTCTTGGGGAAAGCAAATCCAGGAGGTGGAAGAACTGGTTCCAAGTCTTCTCTACTCCACTCAGGGGCCAGAGCTGCCCCATGCTGCTGCTTCTAGTGCCTTGCCATCAGCGTGGCCACAAAGGCTTGCTCCGAGTGGCCGGGGATGGAGAGCCTGGCAGCCCCAAGCCACAAGGCACACCGCCTGCGCCTCCCTGACCGGCCTGAGTGCCTGCCTGCTGCGGCAGCCCCTCTCTCACGCGGAGGGCCAAGTGCGCTGCTTTCTCCTTCAGCCTAAAGGTCTGGCTGGGGAGAAAGGGCGTGCGTGTGCACACGTGTGTGTGTGTGCATTCCAGGGATATTCTCTCTCTGAACTATGGGTCCTTTTAAGGTGTAGAGGGCTGTGCTAAGTTGCTCAGGCTGCCTGGGAACCTATGATTCTCCTGTCTCAGCCTCCCAAGTACTGTGATTACTGGCGTGTGCCATCATGCCTGGCTAGAAAGACTCCTCTCACTTTGTATTCAGAGTTCAGCTGACAATGCAGACCATCAATGTGGGTACAGGCAGGAGGTACCACGAGGCGCACCGCCCTGCTGGGTGTGGTGGGCATGAGTGTGCAGGGGTTTGGCTTCCAGCAGAGCATGCGGGCTTGGGTCACATGGCCCAGTGCAGCCATCTCTGAGAGCCTTTCCTGTGGAGGGAGGCAATGGGGCCAGCACCACACTTATTCATTTGACATATGAGCCTGGGGCCTCAAGCCACCTACCTGTCCCCAAGGCCTGAGAGGGCTCTGGGCAAAGTTCCCCACGAGCAACCCAATGGCTCAAGGGCCCTGGGTCCTGGCCCTGGCCCATCGGCGTCTAGGTTCCACGTGGCTCCCGCTGCCAAGCGGGGCTGTGGCTTCTACGCCGAGCTGACCTTGGATTAGAGAACTGTTAGGCCAGTCCCACCTCCCATGGGTCGGCTGGCAGGGCAGAGGGTGGAGTGGACAGACAGACAGTGGACAGCAAACAGTAGACAGGGAATGGCTGGCTGAGTGTAACTACATTCACTAGGACAAACCCATTGGAGGAGCAGGAACACAGCCAGGCTGCAGACTGCAGCATGGGTGGGTAGATGTGAGGAAGGTGTGCTTGGGGTGGAATTTGGTTCAGCTACTTAGAGCAGATCCCCCCAACGGACACATCAAACCACCTTTCCCCAGGAGACCTAGCGGCCCTCCACCAGATGTAATTACACACAGGCAGATGCACAGAATGGGCTGAGAACACAGTGCAAAAGGGGCCCCTACTTGTATTCCTATTGATGAGAGTTTCCTTTTGGGGATGGCCTCGGAGTGAGACTCAGAGCTGGTCAGTGTCCCTTGTTCGCTCTTCAGAGATGCATGTTTTGGGGGTGGCTCTGGGGCTTCGGGAGCTGGGGTAATTCCGCCCCGTGTCACGCTGGGTGGCCGGGTACTGCTGTCCAGGCTGTCAGAAGAGTTGCTCAGGCCCGACTGGCTTGTCACCTCGCTCTTGTGGTCCTGGCTGTCCAGGTAGGTGTCCTGGGCGGACTCGGTACTGCTCTGGACCGTAACCGAGATGAACGGCTTCGATGTGGTGCGTGGAGGGACTGGTGGCGGGGTCTTCTTATACGCCACTAGGCATGATGAACCTGCAGGTGGGTGAGAAGAGGGCAGAGGAGCAGTGAAGCCTCCAGCCCTCTCAAGCCCCCTCCAGGGCGGAGGCCCTGCCTGACCTGCTTTGCTTAGTCACTCCCTCAGTGAGGATTCAGGGAGCAAGAGAATGAGAGTCAGAGCATGACCACGACAGACACTCGCAGGCCCTACTCACCACCATGCAAGGCCGATGCAACGTTCACTAAAGACACCCTCCGCCTCACAGCCACACACAAAGGTATTATCCAGCTGGGGAATGGCCTAGATGTCCAGGCGCACGGTGCCACGAGGCAAGACAGAGCCTGACCCAGGCCAGGACGTGGTGCCACACAGAAGAGCTCAGGACAGCTAGGGATGGCTGACTTTGCTTTCCTCAAGGTCACTAAGAGGCCTACTACTCTCTTTTTTCTCTACCCTACCCTACTCCCTCTGCAGGAATGCCCCTTCCATCTGGCGAAACCAACCTATCCTTCAGGATGTGGCTAACCCCTCTCCACCCTGCCATTCTCATCCTACTCCTCCTTAGGTGAAAACCCTACATACCAGCCTGCTACCCCCGAGACTCCGTCAGGTCAGGGTGACTCCCTGTTCTCTAAGCCACAGGATGCCAGGACCTGCCATTCCCAGCTCAGCTTGGAGCTGACGCTCAGCAGCACAGCCCAGGGTGCCACAGGCAGGCTGACTGCTTCCCAGAGGATGAATTTTCTGAAACAGAAGGTACTCTTCCAGCTGTGCTGCATCTGGGAGGGCTGGGTCTAACCCCTGGTCTTTCTCGGCATCTTGATTTCAAGGAGCCTCTGCCCTGTGGGGATCAAAGCAAGCAGGTCTTTCTGCTGGTCCTGGAGGCCAGAAGAGCCCGGCCTTCAAGGGCTACCGGTCATGGAATCAGCAACAACCCAAGGCCCAGGGCCACAGAGGATACACAGCACAGCAGAACCTGCCCCTGCTCCCAGGAGGTATCGCTACGCAAACCTATCAGAAAGGCTGCAGGGAAGTTACAACATCAAATGTTACAGAGGGTGTGGAGAGACCTACAGGATGAACCACCCTGGAAAGCAGACTGGCATGTTCTTATAAAACCAAACTTATAATTACAACCTGCAACGTCATTCTTGGGCATTTATTTAACAAAATTATAAGCATGAATGTTCGAAGCAGCTTTATTTGTAACTGCTGAAAACTAGAAATAATCTAGATGTCCCTTTTTTACTTTTTAGAATTTTGCGGCAGGGTCATGCTAAGTTGTGCCTGCTGGCCTGGAGCTTGCCATCCTCCGGCCTCTGCCTCCAGTCAGGGTAATACAGGTATGCGCCACTGTCCCGGACTGAAGGGATCCTTTTGTATTATTTCTCACACTGCATATACGATCTACAATTACCTAAAAATAGACAACTTAATTTAATTTTTTATTTTTGGTGGTACTGGGGATGGAACCCTGCCAGGGGAATTCTACCTCCGGACTATACCCCCAAACCTATTTTCAAAAAAATTTTATTTGGAAACAGTCTCATTAAATTGTTGAGGGCCTCACTAAGCTGAGGCTCTGTGTAACTCAGTGAGGCCCTGTTTTAAAATAAAGAATAAAAAACAAGGCAGGAATTGTAGCTCGGAGGTAGAATGCTCCTGGGTTCCATACCCAGACCTGCAAAAAAAGGGGAAAAAAGGCAAAAGAAAAAAAAAAAAGCAAAGAAAGAAAAGAAAAACCTGTCTATTCATCCAAGAGACATCTCGAAGCCAATACCTACTGATTTCCAGAAGAGCTGGGAGCTCTCACAGCAGAGTAACAACTACAAAACAAGCGACTAAAGTAACAGAATCACAGGGAGCCCAGGGGGCTGGGGGTGAGGTCTGTGCCCAAGGCCGCCTGGCGGGGACAGTGCTCTGGGATCGGAGCCAGGAGCACTCACTTCCCACTCTTCAAAATCTGCCAGCCATGCTTAGGCCTTGAGGAAACTCAGGATCCCCCAGACAGACACACCTGCCGTCTCTGGTTACCAACCTGAGAAGGTCAGAGCACTGATGGGGCAGCCCCTTCTCTGGGCTTAGAAGAAGGGTGGCAGGTGAGACAGGGCTTAGGTCACCAGGAGAAAGCCCCTCCAACATACCCCTTGCATGAGAGGGAACAAGCCCACTCAGGGAAGGAGGGCGGCTGTGCTTGGCTGATTGTAATGCAACAGGCTGGCAGCCCAAAGCTGGCCCATCTACTGTGCTTGGCCACTTTGGAGCGTTGTAACTCAAGGCTCAGAAAGGCTAGATAACGTGCTGGAGTTGGCAGCAGCCAGTGCAAGCACATCTGCTCAACGGCACAGCCAGCAGACAGGGGCCGCAGGTGTTGAAGACTTAATCACTACACTCCAGAGCCGGGCCCTGGGGCCAGTCACAGGATCACGCCTGAGCCAAGACCTCACTGCTGAGTAGGAAGGGTGTGAACTGAAGGCAGAGACCTGCTCCCAGGCCCTGGGTCTGCCAAAGGCAAGCTCCTGCTTCCACCTGGCCCTTTCAGTACCCTCGTCTGTTCAGTGGGCAGGGGTGGTTCTAGCTGCTAACAGCACACCATATTTTCCATTCACTTCCTCACTCAGAGACAGGTGCAGACTCTCCTCACTGAGTGGGGCAAGATCCTTGCTCTGGATCCCTTCTCCCCACTTGCCTGAAGTTTGCTCATTTGAGTATCCCTTTCATGGTAAGGGTCGAGGCTGGGGGCAGCATGAACCAGCCAAGCCTGGGTTCACACCAGCCCTGGCATTAGCGGAGTGTGGCCCTGTCTCCTCACAGAAAGGGAGTGATGGATGGGCTGGTGGCTGGTCCACTGATGATGGTGTGGAGGGAGTGGGGCCAGACTGTGACCATGTTCCAGCAACTAGCACTCTGACCACCTCAGGGGCAGTTCACCTCCAGAGCAGCTGTGGAAGCCAACTACCATCAGCGCCCAACAGTCAAGCCTGACTCGCTGGGTTTTCAGGAATGACTTATCTGGTCTAAAAGTCCCGGGGAAGCCGGGCGTGGTGGCGCACGCTTGTAATCCCAGCATTCGGGAGGCTGAGACCTGGAGGATCGCGGTTCGCGGACAGCCTCAGCTACTTAGTGAGGCCCTCTGCAACTCAGTGAGACCCGGTTTCAAAATAATAAAGAATAAAACATAGGGCAGGGGGTGTAGCCCGGAGGTCAAATGCCCCTGGGTTCCATCCCCAGACCCGCAAAAAAAAAAAAAAAAGTCCCAGGGAAGCAGGTGTGTGTGTGTGTGTGTGTGTGTGTGTGTGTGTGTGTTTTTCTGCCCTAGGTTGGAAGAGTGAAGCCAGTCCCAATTTGTCTGCTCTTTAAGGGAGGTGACAGTTATGTGGGGGAGCCAAAGCCTGGCTGAAGTCCCCATCTATGGGGGGCTGACAATGGCTATGAGGAGTTAGTGTGTTTGGTGGTCGCCATGATATGGCAGGGAAGAGGCTCCCCTTCTCCCAGGAGGCAGAGGGGCTTCCCACAGTCAGCAATCTGGAGGACAGAACTCCAGCTTCTCCCTGACAGCCGATGAGTCCTGCTGAAGCATGCAGAGGCCTGAGCTGCAGCTGAGACAGCCAGTCACTAGAGGGGAAGTGAACAGGCAAGAGGCCAGCTCAGAGGCATGAGGGCCAGATGTGATAAGAGGAAAAGTAAGCTTAGCTGGATTCCCTGTCTCCTGGCTCCAGGTCACAGCCAGATAAGTAGCGCTGGGGCTCCCCAGGGGGCACGATCTCTCTGCAGGGTGTCCTGCCCCCTGGGGCAGAGGGTGGGGCCTTGCCTCAAACAGGAATACTCAGGGTCAATGCAGGAAATGCAGGTCAACACTTTACCCTTGGCCCTGACAAGACCTCACTCTAGCCACCCCTTTTTCCTCTCCAGTTTCAAGTGTTATTTCCTCCGAGAGCCCTCCCAGCTGCTTTCCGCTATCACCCAGGAGCCCCCTCAGAGCATCCTTCCCATCTGCCATCAGTTCCTTTAATAGTTTCTGCAGGGTACAGGGGAACTCTCTTGGCACAAGTCTAAGGTAACAAAAGGTAAAAACACAAGGGCAGAACACTGTCAATGAATACTTGTTGAATAAGAAAATGCACCTCAGAATGACTATTAAAAAAACCCCTCAGTGCCAAAAATTAATTTTTTTTTTTTTTGCCATACTGGGGATGGAACCCAGGGACATTCTACCTCTGAGCTATATTCCCAGACTTATTTTTTATTCTTTATTTTATTTATTTTTGGTGGTACTGGGAGTGGAACCCAGAGGCTTTCTACCTCCGGGCTATACTCCCAGACCTTTTATTTTATTTTATTTAGAAACAGGGTCTCACTAAGTTGCTGAAAGCCTCACTAAGTAGCTGAGGCTGGCTTTGAACCCGTGCGATCCTCCTGTCTCAGCCTCCCAAGCGCTGGGATTACAAGCGTTCGCCACAACGCCCAGCTTTATTCTTTATTTTGAAACAGGGTCTCACTGAGTTGCATAAGGCCTAAGTAGTAGCTGAAGCTGTCCTTGAACCACGATCCTCCTGTCTCAGCCTCCCAAATGCTGGGATTACAAGCGTGCGCCACCATGCCCAACTTCAAATTTTTATTATAACAAAGGTTCCCAGGTATCTAGGTTCTCTCAATTCAGAGCCCTCCTCCTTGGGTTGTAGCTCAGTGTAGAGCACTTGTCTAGCATGCATGAGGCCCTGGGTGTAATCCTTAGTGCCCGAGTGAAACCAACCAATACTTTTAGAGGGAGGTGAATGGTCCAGAGACCCAAAACGTTGGGCTGGTCAGCCTTGCATCCTCTAGGATGTGACTGTTGTCCTCCCTGCCCTGGAGAGACGTTCTATTTGCCACAACTGACAACACAGCATATGGGTAACGACTCTTTCTCCATTCAGTGTGGAAAACTTCTAGATTTGCCTGGGAAGTCTGTGTGTGAGTATCCCTGCAGTGTGGCTGCTCCTGCTGGTCCTTGCACTTATTTTCAAAGATCCAGAGCACTTGCACTGGAGCACAGCACACTGAACCACCTGCCCCCAGTCTTGGTCCTTATGCCAAGCCTCAGAAAGGAGCCAGATGGGGACAGAGGCTCCATGCAGCCTGTCCCTGGCCTAGACGTCCAGCCCAGCCTCCCTGTCCCAGTGCACAAATTCTCACTTCTTTTAAGCAGAAGATCCCTTTGGTCTCATCATTTCTACTTTCTGCTCCAAGATTTTACCCACCAAACTATTTATCATGTCAGAACAAATTTGCTTCCACATTTTAATTTTTATTTTTTAGTGTCAAGTGTCTAAGATGGCCAAACAGAGCTTCAGATGCTCAGGATTAGCATGATTACATCCCCTACGGGATCTGGAGGGTACAGTAGGAAGCTCATGTTCTAAGTGTCTTGGAGGCCAGGCTAGATTTGGCCTGGCCCTCATGCCTGCCGGCTCCCAGGGACCCACTGGTAGGCAGGCTAGACAAGGGTCTTGGACTTGTGTATGGGAGTACTAGGGATGAAACCCTGGGCATTCCACCTCTGAGCTATACTCCTAGCCCTGTATTTTATTCATTTTGAAACAGGGTCTCACTAAGTTGTGGAGGGCCTCACTAAATAGCTGAGCCTGGTCATGAACCTGTGACCCTCCTGTCTTAGTCTCCCACGTAGTGGTATTACAGGCGTGCGCCACTGCACCCAGCAGCTCTGCTCTTCTTGAAGAGTCTAAGACCAAGCTAGGAGCCGGGCGTGGTGGCGCACGCTTGGGAGGCTGAGACAGGAGGATCTCGCAGGTTCGAAGCCAGCCTCAGCTACTTAGTGAGGCTCTCAGCAACTTAGTGAGACTGTTTCCAAATAGTATATAAAAAAAGGTCTGGGAGTATAGCCTGGAGGTAGAAGGCCCCTGGGTTCTACCCCCAGTACCCCCCCCACACAACCCCCCCCCCCAAAAAAAAAAACCAAGCTGGGTGTGGTGGTGCACACTTGCAATCCCAGTACTTGGGAGATTGAGACTGGAGGATCAAAGGTTCATGGCCAGTCTCAGCTATTTAGTGAGGCCCTCAGCAACTCAGTGATACCCTGTTTCAGAATAAAGAATAAAAAATAGGGCTGGGGGTGTAGCTTGGAGGTAGAAGGTCCCTGGACTCCATCCCCAGCACGTATGTATGTCCATAATAAAATAAAAAAGAAGAGCAGAGCCACAGTGGCAACTACAGTGGCGAGCTGACAAGCCTGCCAAGCTGGGAAAGGGCCTGTCAGAGGAAGGGCCAAGGACCTGGAAGATCCATTCCCTTTTCCACCCAAACGGAAGCCCATGAACCATACGGTCACATCAGGCGGCTCATTTGTATGCTGTGGTGAAAAGCACTCAAATTCCTTCCTCCTCTCCTCCCCTCCCCCAAGAGCAGGGGAAGCTGGGAAAGAATTCCAAACAGGTCAAGATCAGGGACATACTGTCCTCTTGTTAATTAATTTTTTGTGTTGGGGATTGAACAGAAACATTCTACCTCCAAGCTATACCCCCAGCCCTATTTTTTAGTATTTTGAAACAGGGTCTCCCTCCCTACGTTGCTGAGGCTGGCCTTGAACTTAGACCTTCCTGGACTGCCCTGGAGACCCGCTTCCCTGCTGACGGACACCCTGGTGCAATCTGAGTGCCACTTCCTCAATGTGCCCCAAGAGTCAGCAAAATCGTATGGGAGCACTTCTCATGCCAACACCCTTCCAAGTCCATCTGGGGGTCTTCCACTGCTCCCCAAAGCCAGGCTCTTCCCAACTTCCTCTCCGATTTTTCCTTTCTTCCCTGGACTACAGCCAAACTTCCCCAGACCACGCACATGGCTGTTCCCTGGCTTCCACATCCAATCCTGCCTTTCCTGGCCACTTGAGGACTCTGACCACGTCACTGCTTTGTTTGGAAACTTTGGATGAAGCCACAATTCACTCAGTAAGTAGATTAGGATAAACCAATCAGCGGGGGCATGAGGGCTTCCAGAACCAGCACCTACCTTAGGCCCAAGTCCCTACAAGCCACTAGGTTTACAAAGGCATGACGCTGGTGAAGACAGAAAGCTCAGAGAGCTGGCCCTGCTGCCTTCAGAGCTTTGACAAAGGCCAAGATGTAGTCCTGCGGATAATTTAACAGCTGAGCTTATTGTCCAGGGCCAGGCCTGGGCAAGCACTTCATGTTTAGCTAACTCTCATTATTTATGGATTCTGTATGTGCGAATTTATGTACTCACTTAAATTTACCTGTATCTGAAAACCCGCACTTGAGGGCTTTTGTGGCCATTTGCAGATGAGTGCACCTGATGTATACATTTGCAGCTAAGGTGGGACAAGGTGACACTCTGCCTTATTTCAGCTAAGATAACCCATGTCCTTTTCATGGTCTATTTAGTATTATGCTTTCCCCAGTTTTGTAATTTTGTTGGTGATCTCTTTATTTTTTTATTTTTTGCAGGTCTGGGGATGGAACCCAGGGGCATTTGACCTATGAGCTACACCCCTTGCTCTATTTTTTATTCTTTATTTTGAAACAGGGTCTCACTGAGTTGCGGAGGGCCTCACTAAGTAGCTGAGGCTGTCCGCGAACCGCGATCCTCCGGTCTCAGCCTCCTGAATGCGGATGACAAGCGCCCGGCTGGTGATCTCTTTAAAATGGCCCTAAGTGTATTGCTGCAGTGCTCTCCAGTGTTCCACGTGCAAGAAGGCTGCAGTGTATCTTATGGAAAAGAATATGTGTATTAGATATGCTTCATTCAGGTAGAAGTCACAGTGTTGTTGGCCATAAGTTCAATACTAACAAATCAGCATCACATTAGAAAGTTTAACTTTAAGCAAAAACACATATAAAACAAGGGTATGCACTGACTGGTAGGAGAATGTGAGCAGAGGTTGGAGAGACCCTGTATTTCCCACGGAAGCAAAGGTTTGGTATTCACTACGACTGTGTGAACATAACTACCGTGAAAGAGCATCGACTTCAGCTGTACTGTAGCTTGCCGAGTCTTCAAAATCAGGCGGGTTCTGTCACTGTCCATTTTACAGAGAGGTGAAGTGATTAGCCCTTGCTCACCAAGCGGCCAGGCAGGGCTGTGCTGGGCTCAAGCCCAGGCTGCCTGAAGGCTGAACACTCTCTTGTGCCCCCTTCTCCAGGGCACCAAGGGGAAGCAGCGGCCTTGGCCATCATCAAGGTGGGGTATGACATCCAATTGGCTCTGCCGAGGAGCCAAGGAGACAATGAACATGAGGTATTCTGTAATTGTGGCTGGCCCCGCCACAGATTCTGGAGGAAGAAGAGTGATCGCCTTCTAGGAGAGTCTGGGGTCTTTCAGAAAACATGAAGGTTGACAGGTTTGGGATGGATGGCCAGAGATGCACTCTCTGGGCAGAGATGCAGAGCACGTGGTAAAGGACGACAGCCCACAGCCCGGAGGTCAGATCCTGAGCAGGGCACAGTCTGGCCAAATGGGACTTAGGTAGTCTAGCGGGGGGAGGGGCAGGGGAGCAAGGCAAAGAAACCCGAGGGCTGCCTCCTCGGCCGGTCCTTGGCTTCCTGGGACTGTCCCTACACTGGGAACAGAGGGGATTCTTCTTTCTGTCCACACTGTCCTTCACCAAGTCCCTCCAGCAGGAAGGGCGCAATCGCCTACTATCAACAGACCCCTGCCCTTGACAATGCGGGGAAGCCCAAGGCCATCTCAAGCTGAGAGCGTCCAGAATGAGCCTGCAGCTTCCTCCCCCGTCAGCCTGATTCAGCTCGCTCTCCTAGATGGATTCTCATGCAGCTGCACTCCACAGACATGGAAATGCCCCCCTCTCCTCCACTGGAAAGGCCTTATCCCCCTACCACAAAAGCACTCATTTTCTTCTTCTTTTTTTTTTTTGGTGGTACTGGGGATGGAACTCAGGGGGCATTCTTACCTCTGAGCAACACCCCAGCCCTAATTTTTTATTCTCTCTCTTTTTGCTTTTGGTGGTTACTGGGGCTCCTGGAAACCTTTCTACTTCCGGGCTATACTCCCAGACCTATTTTATATATATATTTTAACTTGGAAACAGGGTCTCTTAAACCAGCGAGGCTGGCTTTGAACCTGCGTGGTCTTCCTGTCTCTGCCTACCAAGCGCAGGAATTACAAGCGTGTGCCACCACGCCCGGCTTAATTTTTTTATTCTTTATTATTTTATTTTATTTTTTGGTACTGGGGTTCCTGGAAGCCCTTCTACTTCCGGGCTACACTCCTAGTCCTATTTTATTTTTGGAAACAGGGTCTCTTAAGCCAGTGCTGCTGGCTTCAAACCCGCACGATCCTCCTGTCTCCACCTCCCAAGCGTGGGGATTACAAGCGTGTGCCACCACGCCTGGCATTTTATTCTTTATTTTTGAAACAGGGTCTCGCTGAGTTGCAAAGGGCCTCACTAAGTAGCTGAGGCTGGCCGCGAACCACGATGCAATCCTCCCATCTCCACCTCCGGAATGCTGAGATTACAAGTATTTGCCACCACGCCCATCCTCCTATTTTTACTTATTTATTTATTTAGGTACTGGGGGTGGAACTCGGGTTTTTCTACCTCAGAGCTGTACTCCCAGACCTATTTTATACTTTATTTGAAAACAGGGTCTCACTAAGTTGCTGAGAGCCTCACTAAGTAGCTGAGCCTGGCTTTACAAACCCGGCTTAATTTTTAATTCTTTATTTTGATACAAGGTCTCACTAAGTTGCAGAAGCCCTCACTAAGTAGCTGAGGCTGTCCTCGAACTGCAATCCTCCTGTCTCAGTCTCTGAATGCTGGAATTGCAAGCGTGCACCACCACATCCAGCTAAAAGCGCTAATTTTATAGAAACCCACTTCTCTTCCCAGTCCCCACTCTCCTCTTCCCAGGTGCTCTCACCCACAATCACTCTCTCAATCCTAAAGTTCTTGTAAATGCAAACCTGCCAGGTGTGGTGGTGCATGCCTGTAATCCCAGCACTTGGGAGGTGGAGACAGGAGGACAGAGGTTGGAGGACAGCCAAGTAACACAGCTGAGACACTCAGCAACCTAGTAAGACCCTGTTTCAAAACAAAAAATAAAAAGGGCTCAGGAGGTAGCATGTCCTTGGGTTCAATCGCTAGTACTACACACAAAAAAATGCAAACTGGATTACTTCTCCCCGCCTTCCTTTTTTTTTGGGGGGGGTGTAGTACTGGGAATTGAACCCAGAGGCGTTCTACCTCTGAGCTACACCCACCCCAGACCGATTTTATTTATTTGGAAACAGGGCTCACTACGTTGAGAGCCTCACTAAATTGCTGAGGCTGCCCTAAAAAATGCGATCCTCCTATCTCAGCCTCCCAAGGACTCCGATTACCAATGTGCACCACCATGACTGGCTTACTACATCCCCTTTCTTAAGCTCAACCCCACTCCATGCAGAATAAAATCCATGGTGCTCTCCTTGCCCACAACAGAACTGGCCTGTGCCCGCGCTTTCCAGCCTCAGCTCCACTCTGCCCAGCCACAGCGGCCGCTGCCATCCTCAAGTGCTTCAAGCACATCCTACCCCGGCCCTGACACTCCTGCTCCCAGCTTCTCATCCTGCCTCCAGGTCCCCACTTAAAGGCAGCGTCCTCCCCGAGGCCCCCGCCCGCCCGCTCAGGCGCTTACTCCTCCTGTGAGTCTGTGCTTCACCCGAGCACTGCTACTGGGGAGTGAACCAGGGGCGTTCTACCTCAGAACACCTCCATTCCTAGCTTACTGATTTTGAAACAGGGTCTCGCTAGGCTGCAGAGGAACTTGCTGAGTTACTGAGGCTGCTTGTGAACCTGCGATCCTCCTGTCTCAGTTTCCCGGGTGTATGCCACCATGCCCAGCTCTCTTATTTAATTTTGATGTTTTCCCAGTACAGGGCCCACCCAGTTCATGCCTCAATAAACTGGATGAATGAATGAATGAGCAGCTCCCTGTCTGACAACTGGGCCAACTGAGGCTTAGGGAAGGAGAATGACTTACTCCTGGCTCTGGGCAGAATGGGTAACGGCCCGGCCTCAGAACTCCCTTCAGGTCAGCCCAGCACACACACAACACCCTACAAGACACAGTCCGGCAGGAGGCAGAGCTCTGACCAGCTCTGTCTGAAGTTGGCAGTGAGGCTGGGAATGAGAGCTCAACACATCCGCAGCACTGGGTGTCAGAAGTTGTTTGAAAAATTACCTTCCCCCCCACCCCCAGTACTGAAGATTGAACCCAGGGGTAGTCTACCTTCAAGCTACACTCTCGGCCCTATTTTTTTTAAAAAACAGGGTCTCACTAAGTTGCAAGAGCCTCACTAAGTAGCTGAGGCTGACAGTGAACCTGCTATCCTCTCATCTCAGCCTCCCAAGCACTGGGATTACAAGTGTGCACCACTATGCCTGGCTCAGAAAAATTACTTTTGAAAGGCAGCAGAGATAAAGTAAGGGCTTCCAGGAATATTTTGCAGTATTCTGAGGTATTCTCAGAGGTATTCTGAGCCGGGTGTGGGCACTCTTATAATCCCAGCATTCGGGAGGCTGAGACTGGAGGATTGCAGTTTGCGGACAGTCTTAGCTACTTAGTGAGGCCCTCCACAATTTAGTGAGACCCTGTTTCAAAATAAAGAATAAAAAAGAGGGCTGGGGGTGTAGCTCATAGGTCAAATGCCCCTGGGTTACATCCCCAGACCCCCCCCCCCCAAAAAAAAGAGGTATTCTGTGCACAGATTGAAAAGAATCACCTCTGAGCCAGCCTGGACCAGGCGCTCGGGCTCAGGCGGGGATCATCGCTGATGGGAGCAGGGCTTTACTTTAGGAGTGGCAGTGTAGAGAGCTCTGCTGAGAAGCTAGACGGCTGGACCCCGAAGTCAACACTGGCCGTGAACGGCCACGTCCCTTGGGCAGACTCCATGTCCTTTCTGGGCCTTAGTTCCCCAGCTATAAGCTAACTCAGGTGGCCTTGGATGGGAGATTGTGAGTTCAAATGTCCACAGGGCATCTAACCCTCTGTCCTATAGCTGCCACATAGAGACCTGGGCACAACACTATCACCACTGCCACATGTACCAGAAAAACTAGAAACCCACATTTTACAAACTATATAAAACCTCTGTATGTTTACAGGTCAGGTTTTTTCCTTTTTGGTGATACTGGGGATTGAACCCAGAGTGAGTCTACCTCTGAGCTACACCTTAGCCCTATTTTTTTTCCCCCTACTGAAACAGGGTCTAAGTTGTGGAGGGCCTCATGAGGTTGCTGAGGCTGGCTGTGAACTCACGATCCTCCAGTCTCAGCCTGCCAAGAACTGGGATTACAGGAATGTACAACCACACCCGGCTCACAGTTTGGTTTTAAGAGACACTGAGCAGGTATGTGTCTGCCAGCCAACATGGCCTGTGGCATATAAGTCTGTGACCACCTGAGCAGCTGTCCTCAGGCTCCTGGCTTCTGTGGAGCTCTGGGCCTGCTCCCCAGGAAGCCTGGCCATAAGAGCCATCCTCTGAGGGGACGGCAGGAGCCCGGAGAACCTTACGATGGAGGCAGCCAGGGCACTTCTCATAGTGCCTCAGTTTCCACTGGCAAAGAGAGAAACCTCCTTCTGGTCGGCAGGCAGGTCTGGTTTCTGGCTCCTGACACAGGGTATAGGTGCAGGAAAGCCCTCCAGAGTGCAGATGGCCACCCCCTTCACAGGCCTGGCAGAGCTGCCTGAGAGATCTGCCTGGCTCCCAGGGCAGTGCCTCCCATTCCCCCAGGCGCTCCTGAGCTGGGGTCCAGGGTGTGAAGGGCCTGGTTCCTGACCGCCCCCCAAGCCAGAGGGATGGGGAGGGGTGGAGACACACTCTCCATGGAGACCTACAGTTCTGGACTGCTGGTGCCCAGAGCTTCGGGCTGTGAGGCTGCGGAAGTTCTAGGGCCTCTCCCACTGCCTGAGGGCTTGACATGAACTGGCTTCGCTTGAAGTGTTTTAACTGTGTCAACCCTCTGATTCTTCAGCATTCCACTTCACTGAGGAAGAATACCAAGGCTCACAAGAGTGAAGCAGCAGGCCGCAGGGCCCGCAGGCAACCGCGCCAGGCTCTCTGAGAGGGCCAGCACACCTTCAGCCGCTCAGCCACCCTGCCCGGGCTGGAGGTGCGTGCCACCTGCCAGGACCTGGCTGAGGTCCTGGCCGCGTCTGCTCCCCCATCAGGGCACAAATGGGCCCCTACACCTAGGGTCCGTCAGCAAAGTTTGACCATTTCCTTTTTGGGCTGTTTGGTGGCAGCTCGTGGCTATAATGGCTGTGAGGCCAGCAGTCTGGTGTCCTTAGCATGGAATCCCAGGACATGGCTGAAAAGGTGCTAACCTGTCCTTCCTCAGACTCGACTCTAGGCACATGGCCACAGGTGCTCTTGGGCCTCTTGCCAGGAACACCAGGGTCTCTGACGTGGGCTCCCTGGCTACCTAGGACTTTTCCAGGTTGGCTGACGCATCATGGCCTGCAAGGAGAGGCGGGGCTGCTTGTTCTAGGCCATACAGCTAGTTCATGGGATTCTAAGACTAGAAAGAGAATGTGGAGCCCCCGAATTCCAGGGATGGAGGGGCCCTGGGAACAAGTATAGTAATTCCAAGTGATTTCCAAACCAGGTTTTAGGAATCTCCAAGGGGAGCCTGGGGAAGGCTCTGTGGACTCTCCCCAACTCCCTCAAATTGGTTCCATTTCCCTTTTTTCCCTGTCATATAAAATCCCCATGTGGCATTTTGAAGCCCACTGGAGTATCTCCTATTCTCAGAGTACCCATGAGGAAACCAAGAATCACAAAGGCACACACTGAGACCCTGGCCTTGGGCTCTGAGTGTTGGGGTGTTCCCTATTCCTTTCAGGCTGAGGAAGAGAAGAAAGAAGTCTTCAGGTTCCCCAGACTTCCTTCAGGTTTCCCTCCTCCAGTCCCTGACCAGGGACCTCTAAATAGCAAGCTGTTTTCCAAAAACCATTCCCACCACTACCTCAATCATATCCAGTAGGCAACTCACAGGCAACACTGTGTCCTCACCCATCCTGGGCTGGAACCTACCACAAACATCACCGCGGTGGTCTTCAGACTGACCTGCAGTATCCGCTCAACCTGCAGCCAGCTTACCATCACCACCACTGGCTGTGCCAGAGTGGACGCAGAGCCGGCTGCAGGTTCTGAACCACGACCTTCCACATATCAAAGCTACGGCCACTTGTAGGGGCTGCCGATGAGAAGACAGTCAGAGTGACAGAGCCCATGGTCCCAGCCCGATGCGAGATCTGGCTTCACAAAGGCTGGCTCTCGCGGGTCAGCCTCACAGCTAGCTTTCTAAACCCTAAGTCCCTGGAGCCCCGCCTGGGAAG
Organism: Muscardinus avellanarius; assembly: GCF_963383645.1. Taxonomy (NCBI): domain Eukaryota; kingdom Metazoa; phylum Chordata; class Mammalia; order Rodentia; family Gliridae; genus Muscardinus; species Muscardinus avellanarius. The sequence goes on from NC_137805.1 coordinate 42,693,757, forward strand.
TTCTACTTGGAAAGAGCCTCAAAACACTACCCCCTCTGGAGGGCTGACGTCAAACCCTGGTAACAGGGTCACAGAAACCGGGCTTTTCAAAAGCAGTCACAGGCCCCACGGTCAGAGTGCAAGGCCCGGCACGGACAGACCCTGCGCACCTGGATTGCTGGCCGCTTTCAGCATTCTGAATGACCAAGTGTGTCCCAGAATAGAAAGACGGGAGCTAGCGGGCTCATTCACTGGGCCTGGAGTGACAGGTGGCATATCGGATGGCATAAGCAGGAGCCAAGAACCCTGGGAGGCCGAGAGACAGAATGAAAAGGACAACGCAGGCTGAACGGGGAAAAGCATGGGTTCAGTTCAGGTCAGTACAGGCCATGCTGCTGGTCTCTGTGCCAACGAGGCTCCAGGACAGAGACACGGGAGGGGAGGAGGGCCCCTCCTCAGAGCTTATATTAAGGAGCTGGGGTGGGGGGTGACCCCGGTAAGGAGGGCACCAAGAGTTGTGTGCATGTATTTTTCTGACATTTTGTATCCCAATATGATGTAAAATTACAATACACTAATTTAAAAAAAGGATGCTAGGTTTGGGAGTCCAAGCAGACAATTACACAAGAAAAGCAGCATGTGGAAAATAAAAGTGCCCTAGTGATTCCAGCTGACAGCAGACACATGTGATGCCGCAGTGACAGAAGGCACAGGGCCAGGGAGGGGCTGTTCCCACTTGACCGGTAATACTGTGGCACCACGGGCAGTTCCAGGGCAAGGGATGTGGCGGGACCGGAGCCCGATGAGGAGAGGGCCCCTTGCACAGGGGAGTCTCAAGCCCATCCCATTCCAGGAAGCATTCACTTGCAGAGGGGACACTATGCATCCAGCCCAGGGCTGGCTTTAGAGACCAGATGTGTAGTTCTGGTCTTTAAGAAACTTAGGTGGTGTGGTAGCACAGTCCTGCAATCCCAGTCATTGGGAGCGGAGACAGGGATATTGCAGGTTGGCAGCCAGTCTCAGCAACTCTGTGAGGCCCTGTTTCAAAAAAATAAAATAGGGCTGAGGTAGCTTAGCAGTAGAATGCTTCTGGGTTCAATCCCCAGTAACACACACACACACACACACACACACACACACACACACACGCAAGCAAGGAAAAAAGCAAGAACCCATAGTCAGTGCAGAGATGACAGGAACACGACTCATCCTGACTGGGCGCCATGGCAGCCACGTGGAGCCACTTGAGACCACCTGAACTTCGATTCAACAAGACTGACCAGCGACAGCAGACTTGTCCCACATGGGGCATGTGGCACCAGTGCTCTGTAAACCTGGCCTAGTATAAGGGAGGATGGTGCAGAAAGCCACGGCTACTGCTCTCAAATGCCTAGAAACTGTCGTGCATGGCCCCAAAGGGGGTAGTGGAGTTGGGTGGTAAGGGGAAGCAGATCAGGCCTCACTGTAAAAACTTTTCTTCTTCTTCTTTTTTTTTTTTTTTTGTAGTACTGGGGATGGAACCCAGGGGAATTCTACCTCTGAGCTCCACCCCCAGCCCTATTTTTTTTATTCTTTATTTTGAAACAGGGCCTCACTAAGTAGCTGAGGCTGTTGGAGAACTTGGATCCTCTTGTCTCAGCCTCCCAAATGCTGGGATTACAAGCGTGCGCCACCACGCCCAGCAAAAAGGAGCTTTCTAAGTGGAGCTGGCCAAAGACAGAAAAGGGCCCGCAGGTGACCAGCCAGGCTAGACACGTGGGGATGTGGGGGGACTCAAGCCCATGGGTGTGGCCCCAACGTTCCTTCCAGGCCTGAGATTCTCTTTCTTTGCCTCTTATTTCATGCCCCAGTTCTGGACATGACATCAGATGTTATCTTTGTGTGTGTGAGACATTCACAGCCAAACTTTTTTTTTTTGGTAAGTGGGGCATGGTGACACATGCTTATAATCCCGTACTTGAGAGGCTGAGACAGGAGGATTGCAGGTTCAAAGCCAGTCTCAGCAACCTAGTGAGACCTTGTTTTCCAATGAGAAGTAAAATTGGGCTGGGGTTGTAGCTTGAAGGTAGAATGCCTTCAATCTTTGGTACTTCAATCTCCAGTACCAAAAACAAACCAAAACAAAACTTTTTTTTTTTTTTTTTTTACAGTACTGGGATGGAACCTAGGGGCATTCTACCTCTGAGCTACACCTACACCCGCAGCCCTATTTTTTATTCTTTATTTTGAAACAAGGTCACTTGTTGCCGAGGGCCTCACAAAGTAGCTGAGGCTGGCCTTGAACCGTGATCCTCCTGTCTCAGCCTCCTAAATGCTGGGATTACAAGCGTGTGTCACCATGCCCAGCTAAAATCAATTTTTGTTGTTTCCAGAGAATATCTATCAGCAAGTAGAAGAGGAAGGGTAATATTCAAACAGCACAGCCACAAGAGAAGTGAGACAAGGATGAATACTAGAGCCTCAGGTGGCAGAGTCAGGGTTCCAACAACTCTGCCTGTGGAGTTTAACATAAAAGCCCCTGAGACAACCTGTCCAGGAATGAGAGAAGATGGCGCTTGCTCACCCCCTCCCCAGCTTCCACCCCAAAACCTGCTATGAGAACTACCTGTACCTTAGGAGTTCCTGCTTCCAGCACCACTCACTGTGTGACTTGGGCTCCCTGGGTCTCAATTCCTCCCATCTATAACACGAAAGTACTACGAGCTGCCTTGTCCACTGCCCGAGGGCTGCTGCGAGTATCCCCAGGGCCTGGTGGGTGAGGAACTGGCTTGAGGGGCCCCATAGCTGCCATCCAATCCCAGGCCCTCCCAGGTCTCTGTGGGCCAGAGACAAGATTCTTGGCCTGGGGCAGAGGTGAGGGGCCAGATTCTTTCCAAGGAGCTGTGCTGAGAAAGATGCTGTGCCCTGCTAGCACCCCACAGCCTCCACCCTCCACAGCCAACTCGTGCCAGCATGTCTTCATGCTTTTCTGTGGGGCCACTGGCTCTGTCATGCCAGCACACTATGTTTTCAATTTCTAGGCCTTGGCATGGGCTACCCCTGCTGGAAATCGCCTTCTTCTCGTTAATTCTGTTTCCTCCTTTTGGTCTGTTCCAGCATGACTCCTCCAAAGAGCCTTCATGTAGTCTCTCCAGACCCCTGCCCACGCTCCTCATTAGGCCAGCACCCACATGCAGGGGCCACAGGCCCTGCCCACCACCCCCTGTTCACATCCCTCTACTTTCCTGCATCTGGCTTTAACCTTGAGCCTCCTAAAGGCACAGACCATGGGATTCACATCACGGACCCACCCCTGGCTGGGAAGAGGTACCAGATGAATGCCTGCTGATGCTTACAAGGTAGGACCCCATCTCTAACTTGGCCCTGGAGGCCTCTGAAGAGAGAGTTAGTAGCGCCTGTGACAGGTGACTTAGCAGATGGGTGTGTGAGCAGGTTTTGACTACATGCTCCCCTCCTCAGCTCAATTTTTCCTCCTGATCACCTCTGAAAGCACAACAGCAACATTAAGGAATACCCTGCCCACAGTGGCAGTGCTACCCACACCCTAAGAAGGGGCTGAGTGATAGTGATGGCTAATCAGTTTCCAGATGTTTGTCATCTGCTCAGGAGCCGGTGGCTATTGCAAAAGCTTGGTTATGGTCTGAGGTCCTTATACTGCATCTGTATTTGAGCGATATTTTCACCATCTCCCCTTGTGCTACTAAGGAAAAGGGAGGCTCAAAGAAATTGAGGGATTTGCTTCACATCACACAGCGAGTCATGTTCTACTGCTGAGTGGTGCAAACCCTGCAGCTTTCAACCTCCACAACACAACCTCTGTGGCATCCAGTCTCAAAAATAGTAAAACACCAGCTCAAGTCAGCAAGACAGACACACACATTTCCACAGAGCTCAGGAGTCCCATAAAAGGCTACGTTTGCCCTGCCCCTCCAGCAGGTAGAAAGTGACTGCCATGCGCTGTCACTGAGACCCGAGCCCGCCTCTGAAGGGGCACCTGAAGAAGTGACTTTACCTTGGCAATTTCTGGCCCTCCAAGAGGAGCTCTGCCCTGATGTTCTGATGACACTTTTTCCAGGCTTCAAGCTGTCCTGACAAACTCTTTTCTACTCTCACAAAGACACCTGTGACATCACTTGTCCCTTAAGCAGGCCCTTCCCCTCCTAGGACTGCCACCCATTTTTTTTTTTTTTTTTTTTTTTTGGTGGTACTCGGGTTCCTGGAAGCCCTTCTACTTCCGGGCTACACTCCCAGACCTATTTTTATATTTTTATTTGGAAACAGGGTCTCTTAAGCCAGCGCGGCTGGCTTCAAACTAGCACGATCCTTCTGTCTCTGCCTCCCAAGCGCAGGGATTACAAGCGTGTGCCACCACGCCCGGCTTGCCACCCATCTTTTACAAAAGCAGGGCAGTACCTCAGCACAGCTTCCACTGGGCATGTTACTGCTGGTGGACTGATCCTGCCTGCCTGTGTGAGAAGGCTCCTGAGGCCCTGTCCCCGCTCAGTGGGAGTACATGGCTGATGCTGTCTGCCATGGGTCCAGTGTAAAGAGTAACTGCAAATGCAAGGTATTTGCCATCTCTGTGCAAGATAAGCACCATGAAAATACTTTAGGACTCTCCTATAACACAGAACCATCTCTCTTGACCAAACCTTTCCCCTACCCTATCCTCCCCTGAAGGTTCAACAATATGAGTTTCTCAGGCAACATCTTAAATCCAGTAAGATGGGAACACAACCACCTGCTCTCCAGTCCACTGTCCTGTGAAAGGCTGACCAACAAAGAATCCCAAATAGCTGCCACTTACACAGTGGGAGTGGCTGGGGCTCAACCCAATTTTAGAGCACTGAAGCACAGTATTCCCTTGGACAAGTCATTGCTTCTGAATCTCTGTGTCTTGTATAAAAGGAGAACTAGGAGCCCTAGTTTCCTTGCAATTAACCACATCTGACCATTGAACTAGGACCCTCCAGGCTGCAAAGGGAAGGTCATTACTATCTCACTAATTCTGGGAAAGACCTCCCATTTTCTGGGAAGGGACACTGAGGCTGAGAGAGGTAGAGGGCTTCAGCCTAAATCCTACAGCAAATAAATGGCTAATTAAGGGATTTTGCCTTGGGTCCTATGATTAAACCCATGGCCCTCACCAGGGGCTGTGGCCAGGCTCTTCACAGCCGCCAGAAGCTCTAGAAACAAGGTTGCCTCTTGGACGGAGCCCTCCTAGGAGATGACAGGTCCTTCAGCAGTTCTGCTGCATCGTGGCCACATACAAGCTTAGCTGTGCGGTGTGCATTAACTTGGGAGAACTAATTACCAGCCTACGAATTAATGATTCAGATAGCCCTCCACCACTCTTTTTTTCCTTTTTGTGGGTCTGGGGATGGAACCCAGGGACATTCGACCTGCAAGCTACATCTCCTCCCCTATTTTTTATTCTTTATTTTGAAACAGGATCTGAGTTGCAAAAAGCCTCACTCAGTAGCCGAGGCTCTCCTCGAACCGCAATCCTCCTGTCTCAGCCTCCCAAATGCTGGGATTACAAGCATGTGCCACCACTCCCGGCTCCCTCCAACTTTATTTTTTTGTACTGGGGATTGAACGCAGAGGCATTCTACGTCTGAGGTACACTCCAGACCGACTATTTATTTGGAAACCGGGTCTCACTAGGTTGATCAGAGTCTCACTACTTGCTAAGGCTGTCCTGGAACCTGCAATCTTCCTGTCTCGGCCTCCCAAGTACCAGGATTTATAAGCGTGCGCCACCATGCCTAGCTCCTCCATCACTTTTTAAATACACTTCCTTAAAACAGGCTCCTAAATGAAGTACCCAGAGCAGCCAAACTGACAGTCAAGGAGTGAAATGGTGGCTGTCAGGAATATGGGGTGTGGGGAATGGAGAGTTAGCATTGAGTGTGTTCAGTTTCAGTTTGGGATGAAAGAACACTTTGGAGGTGAATGGTGGTGATAGTTATACCACAATGGGAATATATTTAATACCAATGGATACAAATATATATATATATGGCTAAAGTGACTATTATGTGTGTTCTTCTACAATTTTTATTTAAAAGTTTTTGATCGCAACAGAGATTGAGCCCAGGGGCATTCTACCTCCATGCTACACCCCTAGTACTGACAAGCATGCGCCACCATGTCCAGCTTAATGTTTTATTTTGAAACAGAGTCAGGGTCTTATTTAGCTGGGTGCACACCTGTAATTCCAGTACTTGGGAGGATTGAAAGTTCACGGATAGCCTCAGCAAGTAGTGAGACTCTCATCGACCTAGCAAGACCTTGTTTTGAAATAAAAATTTAAAAAATAGGATTGGAGGTATAACTTGGAGATAAAATGCCTCTGTGTTCAATCCCTAGTAAAAGAGGGGGGGGGGAGGAGAAGGGAGAGGAGAGAGAAAGGGCCTCACCAAGTAGCTGAGGCTGGCTGCAAACCTATGATCTGCCTGTCTCAGACTCCCAAATACCGGGATTACGAGTGTGTACCAACACACCCGGCTCACAACTACTTTTACACCAAGACTTTTTTTTGTGTGTGTGTGTGTATGTGTAGTACTGGAAATTGAACCCAGGGGCATTCTACCTCCAAGCTATACTCCCAGCCCTACTTTTTATTCTTTAATTTGAAACAGGGCCTCACTAAGTTGTGGGCCTAAGTAGCTGAGGTTGCCAATAAAACCTGTGATCCTCCTGTCCAGCGACACCAAGACTTTTTAACTGTGATTGTTTTGGAATGGCAACCTTGCTAAAAAGAAACGAAAACTTCTGCTTTGCCTTCTACAACATGGTAGTATAGAAGGAATAGTGAATTTCAGATCTTGATTAGGCTGTATGACTCTGAGCAAGTCATCTTCCCTCTCTGCTCAGTCACCTCTGAAAACAGCAATAATAACTGCAACCTGCCTCCTTGAGCAACAGGAAAAGGACAGGGCTGTGACAGGGTAAGATGTGAAAGAAGTTAGCCATAAGTAAGAATGCCGAAAGATGTTTTTCTGTGGTACTGAGAATTGAACCCAGGGGCATTCTAAAACTCTGAACTAGAACTCCAGCTCTTTTTTTTTTTTTTATGCTTTGTTTTGAAACATGATCTCACTAAGTTGTGAAGGGCCTACTTAGCGGAGGCTGGTCATGGACCTGAGATCCTCCCATCTCAGCCTTCCAAGTACTGGGGTTAGATCTGATTTATTTTATACTATTTTTTTTTTTTTTTGCAGTATTGGGGATGGAACCAAGGGGAATTCTACCTCTGAGTGATACCCCCAGCCCTGTTTTTTTTTTTGTTTTTTTTTTTGTGGTACTGGGGGGTGGAACCCAGATGCTTTCTACCTCCGTGCTATACTCCCAGACCTTTTTTGTACTTTATTTGGAAACAGGGTCTCACTAAGTTGCTGAGAGCCTCACTAAGTAGCTGAGGCTGGCTTCGAACCTGTGCGATCCTCCCGTCTCAGCCTCCCAAGTGCAGTGATTACAAGTGTGCGCCACCACGCCCGGCTAGCCCTGGTTTTTTTTTTTATTATTATTATTCTTTATTTTGAAACAGGGTCTCACTGAGTTGTAAAGGGCCTAAGTAGCTGAGGCTGGCTTTGAACCTGTGTAATCCTCCTGCTCAGCCTTCCAAATGCTGGGATTACAAGTGTGCCACCACTTCACCTGGCTCTAATTTAAAATTAAAAGCACATGCAGTACTTTCATTATTGTATCTCTTGACACAGAAATGCTCTTGGCGCCCACAGAGTGAGCACAGCCGATAGCTTTCAAGCTAGCTGGGACTACCGACCCAGCCAGGTTATCAGCACCGCCCCGTCTCCGAAACACACCAAACACTGCCACCTCAGAGTCCCTAGCCGTCCAGCATGCACCCTCGCCTCCCTTCATGCCCCTGCCACCTTCCCTGAGAGTCCTCCCCAGCCTCTGGTTAGGTCCCTCTAGCCCCTATTTGTTTCCTTTGGTAAAGATGGTATCTTATCTATTACCTGCTTGGACGGGGACTTCAAGCTGGGTGAAATGAATCTTATTCCCTACTCTCCCTGGTTCCCAGCACAGCACCTGGCACTCTAGGAATTTGAATGGCCGGTTGTTTGGAAAGGTAAGTGAGGTGGGGTGGGTGGTGCAGAGGGAGAAGCTGGCTCTGGGAAAAACCTATCCTCTCCCCTGGACTGTTCCAGGGGTTGCCCTCCGTGCTCCCCTGTGAAGAAGCTGCCGGGCCAGCAGCAGTGGTGGCAGCCCTGCCTCCGTGGGAGCCCTAGCCGCCTGGCCGGCTCTGGCTGCAGTCCGGCAGATGCTTCCGGAGCTACCACACCCCGTGCAGGGCAGCAGCCACGTCATGAAGCGTGGGAAGCTTGGCAAGGGCAAGAATGTTCCGGGAGCGCCGGGACTATCAAGTCTATGGCACAGCACGCCCACCACAAGCTCCTCACGACCCCTGGCAGGAAACTGTCCTGATGGCGCGATGGCCTTGCAGAGACGAACTCCAGCTCCGGGTGGCCTCTCCAGCCAGTCTCGGAGGGCCTGACTCCAGGGGGCCTGCCCTCCCCTCCCAGATTCCTTCCACTTGAGCCTGCTCAGCCTGAGATCCTGAGGCTCCCCTCTTCCCAAAAGCCTGCTTTGAGTCACTCCGATTTCCCACTGGAGCTCCATTCTCCCAACAGCCCACCCAGTGCACTTATATCTTCCCAGGCCTAAGACACAGGAATAGCAACAGCTAACACTTAGTGCTTTAGCACCAGGCACTGTTTTCCTGCTTTACACACCTCTCTCTTGCCGTCCTGCTGAGACTACAGTCAAGATGTGTTACCACCTCTATGCTGAGACCCCCAGCAGTTAAGCACCGTGCTGAGTCTCAAAGCCCTAGGTGGCAGCCCCCAACCCCTTGAGCCACACCATCCTGATCCTAGGGCTGTGCTCTTAACCAGAGGCCCAGTGACTTGGAGGCCGAGGCCCCTCACGGCGCCTGGCTGGGCGGCACCAGGTGGGTTTAAGGGCACCATCCTTTTGCATTCCAAGGAAGCAACATGGTCAGTGCGGATCTCAACGCAGCCACTCATCCAAGGCCCTCCCCATCTACATGTGCTCAGCAGGTGTCACAAGAAGTAAACATTAGCTCTGTGTTTGGGGACCTTGGGATTGTGCAGAAAGAAGAGCAACAAAAATCTTATTTGTTGAAGCAGCCAAACTGATACCATATTTGCTTTGGCAACCCTAAGGATTTCCTTAGAAAAAGCACAGAGAATAGAAACTTGAGACTCTGTCTAGTTAGATAATGGCTAATCTTTGACAGACACAGGCCGACCAAACCGGGTATTATGATACTCTCACCAGCTTTCAGAAACCAAAAAGATTCAACTGAGGAGCAGAGCTGGAAGGACTGCCCCCCTGAGGGCTGGGCACAAGAAATCCTGCCTGAGGTCACCTATCAACGCCAAGATAGAAGGAAAGAGGTGAGAAGCCACGGTCGGTCCCTGCTCTCCCATCCCTGTCTTCCCCAGTCCCTGAGACTGGAAGTGGTATCAGGAAAGAAACTTCTGTGGGTGGGGACGAGAGCTCACACTGCTCACAGTCACTGAAAGCTGAGTCTTCACGCTCTTACCTTCAGGGACTGTGAACTGCCAAGGCTTTCTTTCCCAGGGAAATGCAGCCCAGCTCAGCTCAGTCCACCCGGCAGAAGCTCCCCACCTGGGGGGCCCGGGCTTAGACCGCACCCAGGTGAGGCTGACTTCACCCAGGAACCGTCCAACTGGCTGGTGGCCAGACTGCCTGGCCAGGACGCCACCGCCTGTCTGCAGCCTGGCGCCTCTCCCCACGGGGCTCCACCCAGCCCCGCTAGCCTCCAGAACAAGGGTGGGAGAGAGAAGCGATGCGGCCGCCTTCTCTTCTGGGGAGCCCTCTCTGTCTGGGCCCCCCACCTGCCCCCAGGCTCGAAGCAGCTGCTTCCTGCTTTGCTGTTTTCTTTCACTTTGTATATGTGCTGCCGAAGCAAGCACGCTTTCACTTTGGTTTTTAACTCCAAAGTGAAACTAAAGGCTGATGTGGGAAAGACAGAGAGTGCCAAGGACTGGGGGAGCTGAACACCTGGCTTCAAATCCCCTGGCTCGCTGGGAAACTTGGGGAGGAGCCCCCCTCCTTCAGGCCTCAGTGTTCCCACTGATGTAGCTGTCAGGAGGGAGAACAAGGCTAGGGTGTTTGTTTTTTTATTTTATTTATTTATTTATTTATTTATTTATTTATTTATTTTTGTGGTCCTGGGGATGAAACACAGGAACATCCTACCTCCCAGCTACACTCCCAGCCCTATTTTTTATTCTTTGGGGTCACACTGAGCTGCAAAGGGCCTCATTAAGTAGCTGAGTCTGGGCCCGAACCGCGATCCTCCTGTCTCAGCCTCCCAAATGCTGGGATTACAAACGCCCAGCTTTGAGGCTAGGGGATTTATTTATTTATTTATTTATTTATTTATTTATTTACTTATTTGTGGTACTGGGGATGGAACACAGGGGCATTCTACCTCTGAACTACACCCCCAATCCTATTTTTTAGTTTTTATATTTTTTTGAAATACGGTCTCACTGAGTTGCAAAGGGCCTCGCTATAGCTGAGGCTGTCCGTAAACCACCATTCTCTGGTCTCCGCCTCCCGAATGCTAGGATTATAAGCGTGTGCCACCATGCCTGGCAGTAGGGGTTGTAAACATCAGACTTTCCCTTCCTCATCCCGGCCTCCACCGGGGACCGCCTGCGGAGGGCGAGGATGTGGGAAAGGCCATCCTCTTAGCCTGGGGGAGGAGGCAAAATTCTGGCCACAGTGTACACACCCTCCTGGACTCCTGGCTACCTCTCCCCCATCCTTACCCTGTGCCGGCCTTGGAGGCTCCTGCAACCTGAGGCAAATTCAGTGTGATCCTGACTGTCTTGATGTGGCAAGAGGAGACACCCATCAATGGCTGTCCTGAAATCCCCAGCCCAACAACCGAAGCCCACCCAGGACTGGTCCAAGCTTCAGACTCACCCCAGCCTGCCCGCACTGTGTCTGCCTTGGACCGTCATACGGGAATCTGTCTTACATTGTTTCCCACTGGCTGCTTTACCAGGAACAAGAGAAATAGGTCTGAGCCTCCCAAACATTCGGAGAGGAAAACTGATCCCCAAAGAAGGGCCAGGACACAGTGGCCAAGTCAGCACGGGGACTCAGGAGCTTGGTAAATATTTGAACGAGCTCACCTGCCTCGCTGTTGCCAAGCAGGCGCAAGCACATGCAGGGAGGCACATGAAGTGTGGAGGACTTCAAGTGGAAGGGCAGAGGCCTCTTCCTGAAGCCCAGGTCCCAAGCAGGTCCCAAGGTGCCCATCACAGAGCCCCTCAACCTCCATGTTGGCCTCTCCTGCCACTGGCCCAGCTCACTTTTTCCTTCATTGCTGACTTTCCTCCACCGACACCTCTATAGGGAGAGACGTCTCCTTGGCTAAAGACTCCACCCCCTCAGGCCTTCCTCCACTGTGAAACTGTAGACTGGACTAAAATAGTGAGAGAGAGAGAGAGAGAGAGAGAGAGAGAGAGAGAGAGAGTGTGTGTGTGTGTGTGTGTGTGTGTGTGTGTTGCTGGGGATTGAACTCAAGGGCATCTTACTTCCAAACTACACCCTTAGTCGGATTTTTTATTTGGAAACAAGGTCTCATTAGGTTGCTGAGAGTCTTACTAAGTTGCAGAGGCTGGCTTTGAACCTGTGATTCTTCTGTCTCAGCCTCCCATCAAGCCTGGCCCTAAATAGTGGTTTCTTAGTGAAGAGAATGAATTTGAATTTGGGGGTAGGGTGCTTTTAAAAAGAGACTTTTTTTTTTTGGCGGTACCGGGGATGGAACCCTGAGGTTTTCTGCCTCCGGGCCAAACTCCCAGACCTATTTTATATTTTATTTAGAAACAGGATCTCACTAAGTTGCTGAGAGCCTCACTAAGTAGCTGAGGCTGGCTTCGAACCTGCGCAATCTTCCTGTCTCAGCCTCCCAAGCACAGGGATTACAAACGTGCGCCACCATGCCCGGCTAAAACAGAGACATTTTGCTGGGCATGGTGGCTTAGTAAGGCTCTGTTTCAAACCAAAAAAATAATAAATGGGGTAGCTCAGAGGTAGAATGCCCCCGGATTTACCTCCAAGTACCACAAAAAGGGGAGGAGGGGCTGGGGTGTAAGTTGGAGATAGAAAAGCCCTGGTTTCAACCCCCAGTATCACAATGAAAACAAAACAGGTAAGTAGTGGTCTATCATCGGTGAACAGCCACGTGCTTATAAAAAGGCAGCCATGGGCCTGCGTGTGCCACAAAGAATAAATGACAAGAGGGAGACTTGGGTGAAAGAGGCCCTGTGCAGGGCAGCAGGTGGAGGAGATGCAGCCATGGTGTAATAAAAAGCGATGTTACAGGCATAGTGGCCCAAGGAGATAGAGGATTTCTGAAAGGAAACATCACGTTTGTTCACAGTGATGATCTAAGTTTGAATTTTTTTTTTTTTTGGCAGTACTGGGATGAAACACAGGGGCATTCTACCTCCAAGCTATACCTCCAGCCCTCTTTCTTTCTCTCTCTCTCTCTCTCTCTCTCTTCCTTTCTCTTTGTGGTACTGGGGGTGGAGCCCAGGGGCTTTTCTACCTCCAGGCTACACTCCCAGACCTATTTTATACTTTATTTGGAAACAGGGTCTCACCAAGTTGCCAAGAACCTCACTAAGGAGCCAAGGCTGGCTTTGAACCTGTGCGATCCTGTCTCAGCCTCCCAGGCCCAGGGATTACAAGCGTGTGCCACCACACCCAGCTTCAAATCTGATTTTTAAACATAAACATAAACAATTACTCCAGCAAACTGTACCCAGAGATGCCCGCCCTTAAATTTCAGGCATTAGACTCCAAGAGAGGAGGACCCAGGGACCTGGATTTTGAGAGTCTCTGAGTAGACTAAGGCGGCCTGGACACTGCAGGGCTTGGGGAGGGGTGTCAAGGAAGATCCTAAGGTTACACTCGGTCTGGAGGCACAGGAATAATTTAAAGAACGCTTTGAACATCTGAACATGTACTGCTGGGATGAGAGGGTTCCTACCAGGAGGAACTTGGGAAATGGAGCCAGGCTGCTAGAGAGGGGAAGGAATGTCTCACTAGGATCCTGGCAGGTCCCTGCTCTCCCAGGGTCGATTCCCACTCATGGAAGTCAGGGAGCGGAGCCAGTACTTTCTAGGCTTGCTACCCCAGGCCCCACCTTTATTTCATCTCATTTAATATTAAAGGAGCCCAGGAGGGCCCCCAGCTCAGCACATGGCCATGGGGCTCCACACCTGTGCAGACGGTAATCAAATATTTGATGGCTTAAGAAAAGTCAGGTAAAGCTCAGGCAGAGCAGCCCTCGGGCGCCTTCCCCAGGGAGAAGGAGCAGATGGCCTTCTGCTGAGGGGCCCTTCCTCACCTTCTTGTCAATAATTAAATCATGACTGAAAACCTCTTCTGTCACTTTTGAAGTTCAGTCTGCAGAACTTGCACCTTGGCTGGCTTTACCATGATGTGTTGGGGTGGATCCTAGCTAGACTTTGAAGATGCACCACTTTGGGTGGTCAGAAACTAAGTCCTCAAGCTGCGCGGCCTGTCTGTATCCCCAGGGCTGCCTCAGCACCAGCACAGAGCAGCATTTGATAACAATTTGCTGAATAAAACAGCAACTCAGCCAGCATAAACTTGGTCAAGTTACTTTTTATAACTGAACTTCAGTTTCCTCTTCTGGAAAATGATGACGACAAGAATGGTAATGCCACCCCTGGGTAACAGAAGGCTCTACCAAGACTACATGGGTAAAAGGTGGCACACACCTGCAATCCTAGCTACTCAGGAGGCGAAGGCAAGAGGATTGCAAGCTTGATGCCAGCCTGGGCAACTTAGTGAGACTGTCTCAAAATAAAATTTAAAAGCCAAGCTTGTTGAGCCAGGTGTAATGGCACATGCCTGTAATCCCAGTACTTGAAAGGTTGAGACAGGGGAACACAGGTTCTCTGGCCAGCCTCAGCTACTTAGTGAGGCCCTCTGCAACTTAGTGAAACCTTGTTTCAAAAAAAAAAGGGCTGTGGGGGGGGGGGTTAGCTCAAGTAGAATGTCCCTGGGTTCCATCCCCCGTACCACACACACACACACACACACACACACACACACACACACACACACAACGCCAAGCATGTGTGTGTGTGTGGGGAAGTGGCCTACACCTGTAATCGCAGTACTTTTGAGGCTGAGACAGGAAGATCTCAGGTCCGAAGCCAGCCTCAGCAACTTAGTGAGACTCTTAGCAACTTAGTGAGACCTTGTTTCCAAATAATAAAATAAAAAAGGCTGGGGATACAGCTCAGAGGTAGAATGCCCCTGGGTTTAAAACACACACACAGAGCTGGGCGTGGTGGCGCACGCTTATAATCCCCACGCTTGGGAGGCGGAGACAGGAGGATCACGTGGGTTCATAGTCAGCTTCTCTGGTTTAAGAGACCCTGTCTCCAAATAAATAAAAAAAAGGTCTGGGAATGTAGCCCAGAGGAAGAAGGGCTTCCAGGAACCCCAGTACTCCCCCCCCAAAAAAAAAATAAACACACACACATTGGCCGGGCGTGGTGGTACACACTTGTAATCCCAGCATTTGGGAGGCTGAGACATGAGGATCGGACAGCCCCAGCTACTTAGTGAGGCCCTCTGTAACTCAGTGAGACCCGGTATTCAAAATAAAGAATAAAAAATAGGGCAGGAGGTGTAGCTCAGAGGTCGAATGCCCCTGGGTTCTAGCCCCAGCTCTGCAAAAAATAAAATAAAATAAAATAAAACACACACACACACACACACACACACACACACACGCATGGTGGCGTGCACCTGTGATCTCAGTATTTGGGAGGCTAAAACAGAAAGACCAGGACAGCCTCAGCAACCTAGAGACCCTGAGACATAAATCCAGAGATAGACTGCCCCTGGGTTCAATCCCTAGTACCACCATAAAATAAAAATTTTAAAAATAATAAAACTTACAAATGGCAATGGTAGAGAGCTTGCACAGATGTGTGAGCCCCTGGGTTTATTCCCCAGCACTTCAAAAGAGAAAAAAAAAGTGCTCTGCAAAGCAAAATAGGGTAAACAAATATTAAGAATCCAGAACCAATATGCTTGAAAACAAAGCAAAAAAAAAATATGTATATATAATATATATACATGAGAATGAGTTAGTTTACGAGAATTGAAAGGGACAGTACAGGCCACTTGAGTTCACTGTTTCAATATCCAAATAATATTTATCAGGCTGTCTCTACTGCACCAAAGAAACATTAAAACCCCTCTTCAAAATCTTTTAAGATTTTGGCTGGGCGTGGTGGCGCACGCTTGTAATCCCAGCATTTGGGAGGCTGAGACAGGAGGATCGTGGTTCGCAGACAGCCTCAGCTACTTAGACCATTTGCAACTCAGTGAGACCCTGTTTCAAAATAAAGAAAAAAAAAAAAAAAAGCTGGGTGTGGTGGCGCATGCTTGTAATCCCCGTGCTTGGGAGGCTGAGACAGGAGGATCACACAGGTTCGAAGCCAGCCTCAGCAACTTAGTGAGGCTCTCAGCAACTTAGTGAGACCCTGTTTCCAAATAAAATATAAAATGGGTCTGGGAGTATATCCCGGAGGTAGAAAGCCTCTGGGTTCCACCTCCAGTACCACAAAAATAAAAATAAAAATAAAAATAAAAAGAATAAAAAAAAAAAGGGCAGGGGATGTAGCTCGGGAGGCCAAATGCCCCTGGGTTCCAGCTCCAGACTCGGAAAAAAAAATCTTTAAGATTTTGGTATGAAAGGCACAGTTACAAAGCCAGGTGTGGGAAGTACACTTGTAATTCCAGTATTTGGGAGGCCGAGACAGGAGGATCATGTTCACAACCAGCCTCAGCTACTAGTGAGGCCCTCTGCAACTTAGTGAGACCGTTTCAAAATAAAATAAAAAATAGGGCTGGGGGGTGTAGCTCGGAGGTAAAATGCCCCTGGGTTCAATCCCCAGTACCAAGAAAACCAAAACCAAAACCAAACCAAAAAAACATGGTTACAATCATACCCTGCATGCAGCTGGCCTCAGAGACTGGCATATGGAGGCTGGGCGTGTTTACTGGGGACCAGGGAGGGCTTGGGTGAGAGGTCCTGGAGGCTGGGCCCATGTGGGGGCTCTGCTTCATACCAAGCTGATGCTTGGGAGGATGGTATGTACTACAGTGAGAAGGGAATGACTGCTGGGAGGCCTTGGGCAAGCCTGCCAGGGGACTCAGTTACCAACAAAAGCAGAAAGGGGCTTGCCCCAAGGTGCTTAGCACAGAGAGCGAGGTGAGGGAGCTCAGGTCTGACTGCTCAAGCTGCAGCCAGGGATAGCCTTTAGTCCAGGGAACAGTCTCTGTGTTGGGGACTGGCTGAGGAGAATCGCACTGGGCTTAGTGGCCTCTGGACCAGACATACAGGTAGCACCGCCTGGAAGCCTTCTCACTGCCGGGTGAGAGCCTGCTGGGGTGAGGCTCCCTAGCTGCTTTGGTTTTCTCACCTTGAAAAAATTCTATGCTGGCACCCAACCCTGACCTTCAGGATCCTCAGAAAATAGTTCCGTGATCTTTAAGGAATCTACTTATGTGCCCCTAGGTCGCTCACATCTCTGGAACCCTAACATCAGAAATTTCCAAGAAGCAGAGCTGAACTGTGGGGAACACGGGTTTAGAGAAAGTCAGCCCTGGGTCTGAGCCACATTTTCCTTATCTCTAAATAGGAACGATAAGTCCACCAGCCTCTGGCTTGTTGTACAGATGCCACTAGAGCCCGGGGAAGGCCCTGGCAAAGAGCCGGGCACAGAGCAGGTGCATAAGGAATGTGCTCAGACTGCCACTTCTTGCCCCCAACCAGCAACACCCAACACCTTTCCCTCCAGCCTGGCCTCTCACAGCACAACATCCTTTGCTACCTCATCCTTCTCCCCACTCCCAAGTGCCCCACCTAGAGCTCGCCTTCTGGGATGCCTGCAAAGCCTCCTCCCTGTTGTCGTCTTTATACATTCCAATTCACTCAGTCTGATTCATCTTGAGAAAGCCCTCCAGCTGTGCTACCCCTGCTCTAGAACCTTCTCTTCTGCTGATGTTCAATGCTGCCTACAACCTCCTGGTCCCTTCTAGATTTTCCAGTCAGGGCCCTGAGGCATCAGCAACACTGGCGTACTCTGTCCTCCAAACACAAGCTCACCTCCCGGCTCCTCCCCCTGCCTCTGAACAAGTCACTCTCCAGAATGCCAGCCCCACCCTCTACAGATCCAGCCCCCTCAAAGGACTCCTGTTTCCTCTGGCTCACACTCACTCCTTCCTTCTCAGACAATGCCTTTCTTCAGCAGACGCTTAATTACAGACTGTCACACAGTCTCTCATAATCGTAGGCCTGTCTCCCTCATCAGACCATACGTTCCCAAGGGCAGAGGCCTTGTCTGTCTGCTCTTCCCCTTTCTCTCTGAGCTTGGCCCTGGCCAGGAGGGCAGGCCCTCCCTGGTGGGAGTGTTTCCAATGGCCTGAGACCACTCGTCCTGTGAGGAAACTGTTCACCGGCCAAACCAGACCCAGGCGCTCCAGGCTCCAGTGGTGGTCCAGGCCGGAGATGCACCAGAGAGGCGGTGCTGGGGAGGCGTGGCTGTGGCTCCAGCCTGGCCCTGGCCTGGTCTGGCTTGGGGTTCCTAAGAAAGTCCCTCCCCCTCCCCAGGCCTGCCTGCTTCCTCCCAGTGAAACAAGAAACAATCATCTTTTGGGTTGTACTCATCTCTAAGGCAGCCGTGGTTTGCAGGATGGATGGGTGAGGAAAACAGCTGATTGCAGCTCAGGCTGAGTACGGAGAGGCAGCCAAGAGCCAGGACGGGGAGCCCTGGGAACCTGAGAGGTATCAGCAAGCACACCTCACAACCTCATTAAAGTCCTGTTGACGAATGGATTGCAGTCCTGCTCGGGTGTTTGATTCCGTGGCCCTCACCTTGGCCAGCTCTGACAGCATCTGCTGCCAGGACTACACCAGGGAAGGGTGACTGGCTTCTGCAAAGGGCCAATCCTGCCCCAAACAGAGATAAGGGCGGCAATTAACTGCCAATTTTTTTGGGGGGCCTGACTACATGAGTTCTCATGAGGATGGGAGCCTGTGAAGTAGGCAATTCCATCTCAAAATCTGCCAGGGAAGAAAACCAAGGCACAGAAAACTGATCCATTCAAGGTCACACAGAAGAGACAAGCCATGCTGTCAAAAAACTCAGGATACTCTAAGTTTTACTTTTCTTAGAACGCAGCCAACAGACTCTCAGCATAAAGGGCTGGTTTAAAAAGTTGATTCCTGTCCCCATTCCCACAAAATGAGAACTTCTAGAGATAACTTCAGCTGGGCGTGGTGGCACAGCCTGTAACCCCAGTACTTGGGAGGACGAGACAGGAGGATTGCTGGTTTAAGGGCAGCCTCAGCAACATGGTGAGATCCTGTTTCAAAACAAAAACAAATAGGGCTGGGGATGTTGTTGGGAGGTAGAAGGTCCCTGGTTTCACTCTGGAGTACAAAAAAAAAAGGGCTGGGAGTGTGGCTCAGAGGTAGAATGATTCTGGGTTCAATCAGTCTCCAGTGGGGACAGGGGAAGATAAACGAACATGAACTTCATAAAGAAGAGGATTCTGAATTTTATATTTAAGTAATCAGACAGAGAGATGAAGTGATCTGCTAAGGTTACACTTTAATTAAGCAAATCTATGAACCCAGGACTGAACTCAGTGTACTCACTGGAGGGACAGCTGAGACTTCCCGGAAGAGGTGGCATCTGACAGTGGGCCTCTAAGGGAAGAGGGTACAAATAAAGGCCTGTAGCGGGAAGGCCCGGCCCACCTTCTCAGAGCAGCTTGGAGCCCTGGAAGTGAAGCCGTATGTACAGAGCCTCGCCTCCTCCCCAGTCCAGGGAGGCATTCGGAGCCCACCTGAGCTTCTGTGAGGAAAGCCTGTCACACGTGGTATCTACGGCCAGCAGGTCTCCGGCAGCGGCCCTCTGGGTGCGTCTGGTGCTGCTGGAGATGAGAAAGCCAGGGGAGGTGGTGATTCAGCCCCACCCAGCCTCAAGCTGGCCTCCCTTAAATCTGACATGAGCTCAGAGACTGGGCAGTGTCTGGAACAGATGCCAGAGCACAGAGCCCAAGGGACAGGCTACCAGGCAGAAGCAGCAAACTTCAAGAAAAGCTGTGGGCTTTGAGGGAGAAAAAGTTAAGAGCCCTGGGTTCCAAACTTCCTCTGGCACTGCCATGCTGTGGGACCCTAGGCAAGCCCCTGTCCCTCTCCGGACCCTCTATTTTTCGTTCACTTATGAAACGGAGAACTCTACTAGCTTTTAACTTCCTCCCAGGACTGTTGTTGTAGAACAATGGTCAAGAAAGAACCTGGCAGGCTGCACAATGCCTCACACAGCCTGAGAGATTAGAGGATTATTCCTTTTATTACCAGATGAGTTAAGAGAGGCTTTCCTTGTTACCTGAAACCCAATGGGGGCGAGGGAGAGGGCTGGGCTTCTGTCTTGTTCCCCCAAAGAAAAAAGTGACCCAGATATTATTAGGAGGGGAAATTTCACACTTATTATGTGTCTAATGAGTACCGGGTATTTCATTCATATATATATATATATATATATATATATATATATATATAATAAAATCTTATTAATAATGATTTTATTAGCAATTAATAAAACATCATAAAATCTTATTTAGCCCTTATCACAATCCTGGGTATAAACGATTATCTTGAGTCCAGATGAAGAAACTGAAGCTCAAAGAAAGAAATCTGCCCAAGATCACAGACTGTAAGTGACGGAGACTGATTAAAAAACACACTATTTCGCCGGGCGTGGTGGCACACGCTTGTAATCCCGGCGCTTGGGAGGCTGAGACAGGAGGATCGCACAGGTTCAGCAACTCAGTGAGACCCTGTTTCCACATAAAGTATAAAAAATGTCTGGGAGTCTAGCCCTGAGGCAGAAAAGCCCCTGGGTTCCACCCCCAGTACCACAAAAACAAAACAAAACACTATTTCTGTTCTTTGTAACACTGTTTAAGAGGCAGCACATGACTGGTCCAGAGACTCAGCTGAAACATCACCTCCTCCCAGAGGCCTTTCTAATCCCTTTGCCTAGACAGCCAACCCCACATGAAACTATGAAACCCCACAGCACATCACTAGCACGCATCCGGCAGTACATTCTACTCAGCACATTCTCCCTCTGGCTCTATGACCAGGCACATATTTATTTATCTAATTTATTTATTTGCAGAACTAGGGATTTAACCCAAGGACATTCTACTTTCAAGCTACATTCACAGCCCTGTTTTTTTATTCATTTTGAAACAGGGTCTATGTTTTGCAGAGGACCTAAGTAGCTGAGCTGGCCACAAACCTGCTATCCTCCTGTCTCAGCCTCCCAAGAGTGTGCCACCATGCCCAGCCTGGCAGTGTGTGTGTGTGTGTGTGTGTGTGTGTGTGTGTGTGTGTGGTACTGGGGATGGAAACCAAGGGCATTCTACCTCCAAGCTACATCCCAGTCCTATTTCTTATTCTTTATTATTTTATTTTATTTTTTGGTGGTACTGGGGATGGAACCCAGGGTCCTTCTACCTCCGGGCTACACTCCCAGACCTATTTTATATATTTTTTATTTGGAAACAGGGTTTCTTAAGCCAGCTGAGGTGGGCTTAGAACCTGCACGATCCTCCTGGCTCAGCCTCCCAAGCGCTGGGATTACAAGTGTGCGCCACCACACCCAGCCTTATTCTTTATTTTGAAACAGGGTCTCACTGAGTTGCAAAGGGCCTCACTAAGTAGTAGCTGAGGCTGTCTTTGAACCACGATTCTCCTGCCTCAGCCTCCCAAATGCTGGGATTACAAGCGTGCGCCTCCACCCCTGGCTTAGGCACACTTTTTTTTTTTTTGTGGTACTGGGGTTCCTGGAAGCCCTTCTACCTCCGGGCTACACTCCCAGACCTATTTTATATTTTGGAAACAGGGTCTCTTAAGCCAGCATGGCTGGCTTCGAACCTGCACGATCCTCCTGTCTCTGCCTCCCAAGCGCGGGGATTACAAGCGTGCGCCACCACGCCCGGTTTAGGCACACTTTTAAAAGGTTAAATGAAGCCAGTTGTGAAAGCCCATGCTTGGAATCCCAGACTTGGGAGGTGGACACAGGAAGATCTGTAGGTTCCAGGCCAGTGTACAATAACTTGATACTGTTTCAAAAATAATAAAATAGGGCTAGTGGTGGTATAGTTTCAGAGGTAGAAGCCCCTGGGTTCAATCCTCAGCACCCCTCCCCCCACAAAACACAGAAAACATTAAGATAAAGCAAGTGTGGTGAAGTATCTATTATTCTAGTGCTTGGGAGGCTTAGGAGATCACAGGTTCAGCGTGCACTAACTCACTGAGATCCTGTCTCAAAATAAAAAAGAGCTAGGGGTGTGGCTCAGTAGGAAAATGTCCCTAGATTAATCCCCAATACCATAAAAAAAGAAAAGTAAGAGCTGCAGCTACAAATTGGTAGCCTTTGAGTTACCTTAAAATTCTCAAATGCTGACCAGAGCTGGAAGGCCCTAAGAGACCCTGCCATCCAACTCCTTTATTTTCAGTAGAAAAAAACGGGTCGAGAGAGAGAACAAGTGTTTCAAAAGGTACAGCATTCTCATTTCAGAGCAGAGCAGAAAGCTTGGCACTCTGCCTCATGGAACTTTAGGGATCCCAGAATCTCAGAACAAGTCTTAGGCCAAGGGCTGTCATTCCCATTTTATAGATTAGGAAGCCAATACCCAAGGGAAAATGACCTCTCAGAGGTGGGTCATTCTTCAGAACCCTGAGCTCTTCATTTCCAGGACAAAGCCCTTCCTCCTTCTCCACTTTAAGTAGCCCATGGAATGTGGCAAGCACAGAGCACAAAGGCCAAAAGATGTTAGTCTGTATTCTACACCAGGGGCAGGCGACCCCAGCACGACAGGGCCTTCTTCAGAGTCAGCAGCACAGAACAAGACAAGGGAGTCCTGGCCCTTGCGCGTCTCTGTCCTCACCTGTAAGACTATGGGGCTACAAGAGTCGCTCTCATTCCCTACGCCCAAGTGCTAGGATACCCTAGGGTTCTTGATTGCTCCGCTGTGGAGTCCATTTCAGCTGGGGCCTTTGTTTCCCCGTTCTACATGGGAAGAAGAAAAAGCAACGGCGGCTCACAACTACACACTGACTCCGTCTCCAGATTCTACTGTCTAAGCAGGACGCACCCTTAAATATTTGACATTGGGACGGCACATGGAAAATCCAACTGTTCCCCAGCACAGACATCTTGCTGGGCACACCCATCTATCTTTATGAGCTGACAGAGAGTAAGCAGAAATTGGGGCATAAATGAGGGACAGCCATCTCTCTGCTCTCTCAGAAGGCAGGTAGGTTTATTTTTCTTTTTTGGTGGTGGTATTAGTGATTGAACCCAGGGGCATTCTACCTCCAAGCTACACCCCCCAGCCCTATTTAATTAATTAATTTTTTAGTAATGAGGATTGAACCCAGGGGCATTCTACCTCATAACTACATCCCTGGCCCTATTTTATTTTGAAACGGGGTCTTGTTAGTTTGATGAGAGTCTCACTACTTGCTGAGGCTTTGAACCTGTGACCCTACTGTCTCAGCTTCCCAAAGTACTGGGATTACAAGCATGTACCGCCATGCCTGGCCTAATTTTTTTTTGTTTTTATTTTGAAACAGGGTCTTGCTAAGTTGCTGAGGCTGGCCACCTTGAACCTGAAATCTTCCTGCCTCAGCCTCCAAGTACTGGGATGACAGGAGTGTGCCACCATGCCTGGTTCAGGTGTGTTTCTGAATAGCCAGGTAGTCTCAGAGTAGACTGCGGAGTCCTGGATCTGCATCGTTGACTTTGCTCTGGCAGGAACTACCTGAGCGCCCTAGCTAAGGCAAGCTATTCTCCCTCTCAGGGGCAATTTAAAAGCAGGCTCACAGTTCACAAAGCACACTAACAGATATTTCACTTTATTTTCATGGCAACCCCGTAAAACCAGCACACACAATTATTCTTTTTCCACAGTGAAGAAACTGAGGCTCAGAGAAGTCAAGGGTCTCACCCAGTGTCATACCCCTTGAAGCTGGCAGAACCCATGCTCCAGCAGTATTAGGCTGCCAACCCCAATATTCAAGGGTGGTCATATTAAGAACAATTCCTCTCTGGGCTGAGCGAGACCAAGTCTCACAGAGCCTTTTCACCTGCCCACTCCAGTGGCCCACAAAGTTCTGGCCACAAACCCCACAGCCCAGCTGCCTAGGAGGCTGCACCCCCCTGCAAAATTTCATTACTCAAGTTGGCAGGAATGCAGCCCCCACTCCCAGTCGGTCTAAATAAACGCCCAAGTGATATCACATCCTGCTGGCTCCAAAATAGCCCAGGCCTGCCCACAAGCGATCAAAAGTGCCAGGCCATGCAGGGCCAAGCGGGCAGGGATGCCCAGCCCTCTACACACTCAAGCAACTAAGCAAAAGCCTCAGAGCAAGAAGGCCCCCATTCCCTCCTCTGCCAGACAGTCTGGCCCCTCCCTCTTTGACCCCCATGGCCAGAAGGCCCCAGAGCATCTTTGCCCCAGCGCCAGCCCTTGCCACAGCGCCAACCCATGGAGCCTCAGCCGCGGCCAGCCTGCGGGACGACTCCGGCCCGACACGGACACCCCACCACTCACATTGCTTCAAGAGCTCCAGACACAAAGCCATGAGGGCCGGATGGGGTCAAAGACCCAGAGACCCAGCAGAGACAGAAGAAGGGAGAGGGAGAGACAGGGAGCAAAGACGGGGAGACAGGGGACCAGAGACAGCAAGAGGGGCCAGAGCCCCAGCAGAAGAGCAGGCTTACAGGGGGGCTTTCAGCGCCAGAGACGGGGTGGAGAGACTTCCGAGGCAGATGTGGGGTGCAGAGACAGAGAGCAAAGCCGGGGACCCCAGTCCTGAGAGGTGGGGTGCCTAGAAGCCCGAGGGCGGACAAGGAACGACAGCGACAGGGGACAAACCAGGGAAGGCGGAGAGAGGCTCTGCGATCAGGGAGTTGGGGAGGTACTGGGGGGCCCCGAGAATACGCCAAGGAATACAGGGGGTCCTGCCGGATATGGGGACGCCTAGAAGAGGGAAAACCCTGGGAAAAGAGGGGCTCGGAGGAGCACGACCCCAGGGTTTGGGGGTGCCGGCTGAAGGGAGGACCCCAGAGGATGCGTGAAGCTCAGGCGGAGTCCTGGGGGAGGGAACGGTGTTCTGAAGGAGAGACCCCGAAATATCTGGGGGCGCCCTGGGGGGAGACCCGAAATCGGGGAACGAGGGAGGGGCCGGGAGGGAGCGCGAGGCCAGAGACAAAGAGACAGCGAGCCGGGGAGAGACAAAGCGGGCGCAGTGGGGACCCGGGCCAGAAGGCTGGCGGCCGGACAGAAGGACGGAAGCGCGGGCGGGCGGCGGACGGACGGGCCGACGGACGGACAGAGGGAGGAGGGCGGGGGCAGGGCAGGCCGGGTGGGGGCGGCGCCCGGCTCCTCGCGGGGCCGCGGCTGCTCCGGGCGGCGCTGGGCGGGCCCCGGGCGTCCGGGCGGAGGAGGCGGCGGCGACGACGTGGACCGGACAGACGGACGGAGTGACGGACGGGCTGGCGGCAGCTGCGGCCAGCGGCGGGCACTCACCCTCCTCCCTCACGCGGCCCGGCCCGAGGCTCCGGTTTTGTACGCCCGAGGGGCGGGGCCTCCGGGTTAAAGCCCCGCGCCGGCCCCGCCCCGCCCCGCCCCCCGCGTCACCGCGCGCGTCGCCGGGGACTCCCGGGCTGGCGGGGGCGCGCGCAGCCCGCTCGGCACGTGGGTCGGCGCGCGCGCGCGGCCGGCCCCGTGCGCAGGCGCGCGGCCCACGCCCAGGCCCGGAGGGGAGCGCGCGCCCACGTCAGTACGCGCAGGCGCGAGCTGGGGCTCCGCCCCCTGAGCCGCCCCGCCAAACCGGTTCCAGCTGGAACGCGACGCATGCTCTGTGCGGGAGGCGGGCGGGCGGGCGGGAGTGGTCGCCGGTTCAGCCCGCGACACCTCGCTCTCTGGAGGAACCCGGCTCGAAGGAAGCCGCCCGGTGGTGGCCTTTTCGCCCTTCACAGTCCGATTAGCCCTCAGTTCCTCTCGACTCAGTGTCCTAGGTGTTTCTAGTCCCCTCTGCTCTATTCTTGGCTTTGCACACCCGGAGTCTTAGGTCCCAAGCCCTGTCCTGACATCTGTGCGACCTTGCAGGAAATGCGCCTTCCAACCTCCCTGCACCTGCCTATCCTCCTCAGTAAAACAGAACCCAAAGCACAGCCGTGTTTAATGCAGCAAAGGATCTACTTCGGCCGGGTGCTACTGCTCCCAGCAAGCCCCTTCTCCCTGCTTCTTCCCTGGGGGCCTTGTCTCAGGCCTGCCAACCATCCAGCCAACTCAACCCGTGCAACGCAAGCCTTGCTGGGTGACCTAAACAAGTCTCTTAGAAAATGAAACGGAGAAGAGGATCTTCCACATCCCCAGTTGTGAGGCGTAAGGAGGAGTAAAAGCGTTTTCAAGGCCTGGAGTCGTGCACGCTTGTAATCCAGTACTTGGGAGGCTGAGACAGGAGAATTGCGGTTTCCGGACAGCCTCAGCTACTTGGTGAGGCCTTCTGCAACTGAGTGAGACCCTCTTTGTAAATAAAGAATAAATAGGGTTAGGGGTTAGGCGGGTGTGATGGTGCACGCTTGTAATCCCAGCATGTGGGAGGCTGACACTGGAGGATTGCAGTTCATGGACAACCTCAGCTACTTAGGCCCCTCCACAAGTTAGTGAGACCCTGTTTCAAAATAAAGAATAAAAAATAGGGCAGGGGGTGTAGCTCGGAGGTCGAATGCCCCTGGGTTCCATCCTCAGACCCGCAAAAAAAAAAAAAAAAAAAAAAAGGTTAGGGGTGTATCTCGGAGGTAGAATGCCTCCGGGATTCAATCCCCAGTACTGCAACACAAAGCACTTTCAGTACCACTGTAATTACTGCACTAAGGTGTAACAACAATGAGGCAATCAAGGGTCACTGAACCCTTTTAATGCCTGGCACTGTGCTATGCACTTTGAAAGTTACTTCATCTTACTCTCAGCCACTGTGCGACTAGGTGCTATGAACTGACTGCTGATCTTTCAATTGCTTAGGAAAAGGTGAGGTAAGCTCATCATGGGCCTTTACAACGGAGGCAGCACGAGATGAAATCTCTCTATCCCAACCGTGTGACTTTGGACAAGTCCCTTTACCTCTCTGGGCCTCTGAAGCCCCATAGGTCCCCTAGAGAGAGACGGACCAAGGCAGTATTTCACAAGTGTGTTCCCGATTAACCTTCTGAATGCAGGTCATTCAATGGAAATGCAGAACTCACACAAACTCAGTTTGTAATTTACCAACTTTGAGACCTTCCAGCTAGGAGATTTCAACACTCTCTTCTGATGGTGATGTTTTCAGGGTCCCAGCAGCTACTTACGGAGTACCTGTTATGTACGAGGTCCTCAGCCCAAGGGCCCCCAGTCTGGCTGGAACCCCTGCAAAGCAGAGTTGGCTGGACCCCAGCCTGAGGGAGGGGATAGGCAAGGCCCATAGCCCAGCCCGGAGCTGCCCTTCTTGGGAGTACAGGGGCTGCTGCGTCTTTTCCCAAGTTTCCAGGTAGTCTCTTCTCTTCCTGTCCCAGGTAATGGCAGTCAGGGGAGTGAGGACTCTTCCCCCTCTACCTGGCTACAGAGCATCCCCTTCTCTGCACACCTCTGGATGTTCTCTTTCCCTATATCCGGTCCAGCAAGGCATCTTGGCGAGTCCACTTTCAGGATCAGGCTCATGGCCACCACCTCCCCAGTGCGTGCTGTGTAAGCCACCACCGAAGCCTCAGCAACACTGCTTTACCTGCTCTAGCCCCTCACTCGTGGCTCCACAGAGCAGCCTGAGTGCTTAAGATGTGAAAAATGGCTCTCCGTGTGGCGTAGAGCCAAGGCCAAAGTCTTGTGTGGCTTGTGGCCAGGCCCAACTCCCCAGCCCTCCCGACCTCACCTGAGTGCTCTGACCTCACCGGCGCTGCCCAGACACATCTCTGCTCCATCTCCATCACTCTACGCCCTCCCCTACATTTGTACCAGTCCCCCTGCCCGGAGTACTACACTCAGCACTGCTCACCCCTATTCTTTCCAGGTCTTTGCTCAAACTTTCTCAGCTGAGCCGGGCGTGGTGGCACACACTTGTAATCCCAGAATTTGGAAGGCTGAGACAGGAGGATCATGGTTTGCAGACAGCCTCAGCTACTTAGTGAGGCCCTTTGCAACTCAGTGAGACGCTGATTCAAAATAAAGAATAAAAAATAGGGCTGGAGGTGTAGCTCAAAGGTAGAATGCCCCTGGGTTCCATCCTCAGTACTGGGGAAAAAAAAAAAAACTTTCTCAATGACCATGGTGGTACATGCCTGTAATCCCAGTACTTGGGAGGCTAAGACAAGAGGTTTACAGATTTGAGGCCAGCCGCAGGAACTTAGTTAGACTCTCAGCAACTCAGTAAGATCCTGTCTTAAAATAAAAAGTAAAAAAAGGACTGGGGAGCCAGGTGTGGTGGTACATTCATGTAATCCCAGTACTTGGGAGGCTGAGATAGGATCACAGGTTTGAGGACAACCTCAGCAAGTAGTAAGACTTTTATCAACCTAGTGAGACCCTGTTTCAAAATAAAAATAAAAAAGCCAGGTGTGGGGGTGCACACTTGTAATCCTAGCATTTGGGAGGCTGATCCAGGAGAATCTCGGTTCACAGCCAGCCTCAGCTACTCAGTGAGGCCCTCTGAGACTCAGTGAGACCATTTTTCAAAATAAAGAATAAAAAATAGGACTGAGGGTATAGTTCAGAGATAGAATACCCCTGGGTTCCATTCCCAGTACCGCAAAAAATTAATTAATTTAAAAAACAGGGCTATTAATTTAAAAAATAGGGCTGGGGTGTAGCTGGAAGGGAGAAGGTAAAGTGTCCCTGGGTTCAATCCCCAGTACAAAAAGAGAGGGGCCTAGGGGTGTAGCTGGAGGTAAGACACCCCTGGGTTTAATCTCTAGTACCAAAAAGAAAAAACAACTTTTTCTTAATGAGTCCTACCCTGGCTCCCCTGTTTTCCCTTAGAGTCCTCCCCTCACTCGGCCAGCTCTCCCAGTACCTTTCCTTCTGCACCATGTCCCAGAGAACGATACACTTAATAGTATTTATTGTTCTGTCTGGCCTCTCATGTCAGTAGAATGTACTTTCTATGAAGGCAAGGACTCCACGTTATTTACTGATGTGTCCCTGGTGTGTCTAGCACAGCCTGGCTAATAATAGGCAATCAATAAACATCTATGGGTGACAGGGTTGCCTGACTGCAAGATTGCCGTCCTTAACCACCATGCCATAGGACCCCCATTTGTTTCTCCTTCCTTGGGGGACTTCTCTACCTCTTAAGGGTAAAAGGAATGCCCCTGTCTTGTCTTGTCCAAGAGACTCAATCTTGGACCTGGAGGGTTTCCCACCAATCCTCCAGTCCTGGTCATTATTTCCCCAACTATCTCCTTGGAAATGAGACTTAAACCAGGCGCAGTGATACACGCTTGTAATCCCAGAATTTGGGAGGCTGAGAAGGAGGATTGCAGGTTCTAGACCAGCCTCGGCTACTTAGCAAGGCCTTCTGCAGCTTAGTGAGACCCTGTTTCAAAATAAAGAATAAAATAGGGCTGGAGGTATAGCTCAGAGGTGGAATGCCTCTGGGTTCGGTTTGTGTGTGTATATGTGTGTGTATGTGTATGTGTGTGTGTGTGTGTGTGTGTGTGTGTGTGTGTTATGAGGCACTGAACCAGGGACATTCTATCTTTGAGCTATACCCCACCCTATTTTATTTTTATTTTGAAACAGGGTCTCACTGAGTTACTGAGAGTTTCATTACTTTTTAAATTTTTAAAATATTGTTTTTCTTTTCTTTCTTTCTTTCTTTCTTTCTTTCTTTCTTTCTTTTTTTTTTTTTTTTTTTTTAGTACTGGGGATGGAACCCAGGGGTATTCTACTTCAGATCGACACCCCCTGCCCTATTTTTTTATTCTTTATTTGGAAACAGGGTCTCATTGAATTGCAAAGGGCCTTACTAAATAGCTGAGGCTGTCCGTGAACTGTGATCCTCCTGTCTCAGCCTCCCAAATGCTAGGATTACAAGTGTACGCACCATGCCTGGGTTTATATTTTTTTATTTTATTGGTACATTATATTTTCACATCATAATGTAAATTATTGTAATGACATAATGTAAGTCATCGTTGACAATGACATACATACACATAGTACTTGGTGCCCCCACCACCTTTTCCCCTCCCTCTCAATACCAAGTACCCAGATCGACAGTGGCATATTCACATGTATTCCCACAGTCGATGGTAATATTACCAATAGACCTCAGCCTTTCTCCTCCCCCACCCTTCTTCCCTGGCTCCATTGAGAAGGAGAAGAAGTGTGATTCTCCACTGAGAATCTCCTCCTCCATTATCTGGAGTCCCTCTCGTATCCCTAATACTCCCTAGCTCATGCATATGAGAGAAAATGGATGTCCCTTCTCTTTCTGTGCTTGGCTAATCTCACTTAACATAATGCTCTCCTTCCATCTTCTTGCAAATGACATGATTTTATTCTTCTTTATTACTGAGTAGAATTCCACTGTGTGTGTTTCCCATAATTTTGTAATTAATTTATCTGTTGATGGACACTTAGACTGGTCCCGTAGTTTGGCTGTTGTGAATTGCACTGCTGTGAGGAAGGATATGCTTATATTACCGTAGTTCTCTGATTTCAACCCCTTTGTAAAGATCCCCAGGAGTGGTAGGGCCAGATCATAAGGTGGATCCACTCCCAGCTTTCTAAGGAATTTACACTGATCTCCATAGCGGCTGAACTAATTTGCCCTCATACCAACATTGTAGACAAGTTCCTATTTCCCCACATCCTCGCCAACTCTTATTGTTATTTGACTTCCTTATGGTTGTCATTCTGATTGGGGTTAGTGGAGTCTCAGGGTAGTTTAGTTTCATTACTTTTGAAGCTGGCTTCAAACGTGTGATTCTCCTGTGTCAGCCTCCCAAGTACAGGGATTACACGTGTGCACACTATGCCGGGCTTGCCTCTGCGTTCAGTCCCCAGCATCCTCCCCACCCAACACACACATAAAAGAAAAACAGAAAAGAGGAGACTTAGAAGAATGCCAATGCATGTGCCCGATACATAGTAGGCACTGGATTGCCCAGGAATATGCTGGTCTAAGGGCGGACGGAGCCCAGGGGTGGTGCCTGCCTTCTGCCAGTCCCCCTGTGAAGAGCGGTGCATCTCAGCAGCAGGGAGTTTTGGCTTCTCATTACTAATTCTGGAAAGGCCTCTTGGAGTCTCCGACCCCTCTCTGACCCCACGGCCCTGCCCAGGCCTCACCGCCCCTTGCCTGGACACCAGCCCCTCAGCCATGGCACCCATGCTGCCAGATGGCTCTCCCTGAAACTTCCGTGACCACCTTGGATCCCTGACCCCCTGTAGGACGCTGGAGAATTCCAGCTTTGAAATCAGGCAGGCCTGGGTGGGCAACAGCTCCCAGACCTACTTGCTGGGTGACCTTGACTACTGTGATACACATTCTCCAGGCTGCAGCTGCTTTGTGAAGTGTGTGTGTGTGTGTGTGTGTGTGTGTGTGTGTGTGTGTGTGTGTATGGCGGGTAACTGGGTTACATCAGGCATGGCAGATAGGGGTAACTCTCCTGGCCATAGCAGACATCACTAATCAACAATGGTGGCACACTTATCTGCTTGCCTAAATGTCCTGAGCTCCAGGGATCAGAAATGGCATAAGAACGGAAGTCTATTCGCAGTCTCTGGCCATGTGGTCTTTAAGGTTCCTCTCAGCTCTGACAATCTGGGGATCAGATGGGTGGGTGGCTGATGGGAGCCTGCAGTGTGCTCGCTAATTGGGAGGGCTGGGCAGCAGAGGAGGGTCTGCGAGGAGGCCGACTGGAGGGTGGGCTGCAGGGATTTTTGTAAGGCCCTGCCTTGTGTCTCAGTGTGAGGAGGGGATGGGAATCAGAAGGACTCAGGGGTGTTCTGGGGATGGGAGAAAGGACAAGGCGGGACAGAGCAGCCTGGGCTCAGGCACAGTTGGCCGACTAGGGGGGGCGTGTCCCCAAACCCAAGCCTCACAACACAGATCTGGATCTGAGGCCCAGGGTGGGGCAGGTACCTGCTCAGAGCGACTCAGCAGAGCTGAAACTAGGACTCCGGGCCCCTGAGCAGAAAGGAAGCCTGTTTCCTGAGCCCGGAACCCATCCCAGCTCAGCCTGGAGCCGCCACGTGGCCAGGGAGCGACCTCAGGTGTGTGCACCGGAGGCAGCAGGGCAGCCTCCCTGCCACTGTGCCTGCTGAGGCGCTGGGTGACGCCCAGGCGCCTGTGATTCAGAGGGAGTGGGAGAAGGGGAGGATCAGGGGAGAAGGCAGGCAGGGGAGAGGATGGGGAGACAGAAGGCGAAATGGGGGAGGAGCAGGAGGGAGGTTTCTCTCTGTTCTTTCCTCCCCTTTCTCGCGGCAGGATGGGGGGAGTCACAGTGCTGCGTCCCCTCCCAGGTGGCCCGCTGGCAGCTGAGCCTTCCCCAGCTCTCCCCACCGCCCCAGCTGGAGCTGACCCGCCTGCCAGTCACCTGCCAGAGCTATTTCTGGAATGTGGAATCTGGGTCAGAAAGGGGGAGGGGCCAGGGCAGCACTGGCGCTGGGAAGCAGGCCAGCTCGAGGGGGTGGCTGGGTGGGCAGCGCCACATCCTGCCACACTTGAGAGGGGCAGGCACGACCGCCCCTCGCCCACGTCTCCCCACCCGTCGCTGCATTTACCAGTGTGAGAAGGACAAAGAGCTTGGGGCCCCTCAACAATGCGGGACTCAGAATATCCCCGGGGTAGGGGCAACTCCTTGGAGACAGATGCTGTGGGGGTTCTGAGCAGGGAGGACCCCTGGGGAAGACAGCGGCTGAGTAAGGTGTGCCTGCGTGTTGGCGTGCACCTGTGCAGAGGGAGGTGACTGTCACGTAATTGTACAAGTTTTACACTGATCAAGGATGCCAGATATGGGGGGGGGGTGTTCACAATATAGACATTAGAGTTTTATATAATTATGATGACAAATTTCTGGCAGATGGAAGTAAAGGACCTATTCTAACAGACACTGGACATCACGGCAATTCTTCAGCAGAGAAGCACTGAAGTGTCTCAAGGAGGCGTGCCCTCCTCCTCCTCCTCCTCCTCTTCCTCCTTCTTCTTCTCCTTCTCCTTCTCCTTCTTCTTTTTTTTGTGGTACTAGGATTGACCCAGGGGTGGACTACCTCTGAGTGACATCCCTAGCCTTTTTAAATTTTTATTTTATTTTGAAACAGGACCTTGCTGTGTTACTGTGTGCCGGCCTCAATCCTCCTGTCTCAGCCTCCCAAATACTAGGCTTACAGGCATGTGACAGCCTGCCTGGCTTGAGTGCCCTTTCTTAGCACAACTGCATGACCAGCTGGTCACAGACTTGAACATGTGATGGCTCTGATGTTCCTTGTGAGATTGGTGAGTTTACCAGCTGAGCATGAGCGAGGCCAAGGACAGAAAAGCATCTCCTAGTGCCCTGTGGGAGGGCTGACCCGGGAACTTGGGAGGGTGAATTTTTTGGTCCCAATCTGCTAGAGGTGTGGGGTGGCATGAGCCTTGGAGGAGTCACACATGTGTGTGTATGTGAATGTTGAGAGTAGGTGTATTTGGTGTGTATGTGTATATATAAAAACATCAGTATGCATGTGTTTGTACATCTGATTTTATATCGTATGTAGGTCTAGGAGTACAAGACTTTTTTTTTATATTAAGGATTGAATCCGGGGCATTCTTTTGTGTGTGTGTGTGTGTGTGTGTGTGTGTGTGTGTGTGTGTGTGTGTGTGGTACTGGGGTTCCTGGAAGCCCTTCTACCTCCGGTCTACACTTCCAGACCTATTTTATATTTTTATTTGGAAACAGGGTCTCCTAAGCCAGCTCAGCTGGCTTCGAACCTGCGTGATCCTCCTGTCTCCGCCTCCCAAGCACAGGGATTACAAGCGTGCGCCACCACGCCCGGCAAACCCAGGGGCATTCTACCTCCAAGCTACACTTCCATCTCTATTTTTTTTTTTTTTTTTGGTGGTACTGGGGGTGGAACCCAGAGGCTTTCTACCTCAGGGCTATGCTCCCAGACCTTTTTTATATTTTTTATTTGGAAACAGGGTCTCACTAAGTTGCTGAGAGCCTCAATGAGTAGCTGAGGCTGGCTTCGAACCTGTGCGATCCTCCTGTCTCAGCCTCCCAAGCGCGGGGATTACAAGCGTGCGCCACCATGCCCGGCGAACCCAGGGGCATTCTACCTCCAAGCTACACTTCCATCTCTATTTTTTAATTTTTATTTTGAAACAGTCTTGCTAAATTCCTGAGGCTGGCCTCAAATCTGCAATCTTCCCACCTTGCACCTGCAATACTCCTGTCTCAGCCTCTCAAGTACAGGGGTTACAGATGTGTGCTACCATGCTCAGCTCTATAAGACTATATGTGTGTGTGTGTGTGTGTGTGTGTGTGTGTGTGTGTGTGTGTGTGTAGATACATATGTATACACATGTCTAGGTAGGTGTGAGATGTTGCTACATGATTCTTTCTTGACTATACTGGTTTGGATTAAAACCCCCAAACTGAGAATAACTGGAACTTCCTATTTCTGTATTTCTGTATTTATTTATTTAGTGTGTTACTGGGATGGGACCCAGGGACTTTCTACCTCCAGGCTATACTCCCAGACCTATTTTTATGTTTTATTTGGAAACAGGGTCTCACTAAGTTGCCTGTTTCTGTATTTAATAGTAATTGCTGAGCAGGGCATGGTGGCCTGTAATCCCAGTATTTGGGAGGCTGAGACAGAAGGATTGCAGGTTCAAAGCCAGTCTCAGCAACTTAGTGAGGCTCTCAGTAACTTAGTGAGACTGTTTCCAAATAAAAAATAAAATAAGTCTGGGGGTTTAGCCTGGAGGAAGAAAGCCCTTGGGTTTAATCCCTAGTACCACACGCCTCCCTCCACAAAAACCAACGAACTAACAAACAACAAACCAACCCAAACCAATTGCTGGATCATTTATATAGGCTGTGCCAGGGGTGCTGTGATTGAATTACTGGCCTCAATTCTAAAATCTTCTTGATATGTATGCCCTTTGCTATGGAACCACAGTTTTTCCCACCAAAGGTAGAATGTGTTTTGCTGAGCCTGGGCTTTGGACTCATGTGATCTGCTTTGACCAACTGGATGTGGGACACAAAGAGAAACTAGAAACGTGCTTGCGCAGTGAGGTTGCCCTCACATACTCTACCACGACCCTGGGAAGAACACGTGTGGCAGGGCCTCAATTGCCATGGTACCCCTTGGAACCAGGATATAGGGACGCAGAGCAGAAAGAGCTGACCTGCACAGTCACGGAGGAGGACACATGCGTATTAATGTGAGCCACTAGAATCGTGTGTTCATTACACAGTATCACGGTGGTGATAGCTGACTGATACAAAGTGGTACCAAAAGTGGACTGTGGTAGCGATAAAAACCAAAAACATGTAACATTGGCTTTAGGACCAAGGAGGGAGTTAACAGTGTGTGAATTGTTACAGGGAGCTTGAAAGAAAAAATGCCCAGGATTATGTAAGGGTCAAAATTCTTGGTGAAACTGTCATCTACAGTTGAGGAGAATATACAGATTCGGGCATGATAGTCTCCAGGCAAAATATTGAATGCGAGAGCTAGCTCCTTTGGGCTGCATTTGATAAAGACTTACAAGAAAGAAGAGCGGGTCAGGTGTGGTGGTGTGTGCTGTAATCCCGATACCTGGGAGACAGGAGGATTACGGTTACAGGTGCACAGTTAGCTGAACTTAGTGAGACTGCCAGAAACATAGTACTTAAATAGAAAGAAAGAAAAAGTAACAAAAAAGGAAAGAAAGAGAGGAACTCACAAAAGAAATAGACAATCTGTAGGGAGTATTTAGAGTAAATAGAGAGTCCAGAACTTGCTGAGTTAGAAAATAAATCTGTCAACTCCCATCTCTCCAGCCAGTAAATCATTCTCAAATTGAGATACAGCCTGGGGACAAGAACCAAACCAAGGTCATAGCCAGTTAAGATACAGCAAGGGGCCAGAGCCAATCAAGGGTGTGGTTATATAACACTTTTTAGTAACACCCTATAGGCCACATCTGGTAGCTATTTTTGGCTGGCTAAAGAGCTTAAAGAGTGTATAGAAAGCTTAAGGGCATGGTCCTGCAGAAGCCCGCTATACCCACAGCAGGCACAATTAAGTCTAGAGAGGGACAGGACTCAAAAATAATTACGGGTGTGGCTCTGGCACATGAAGTTACATGGAACCAAATATATAGAAAACCCACAAACTGTTTGGGGTGGGTGTATGGGTAACAGCGATCTGCTTATACTAAAGGAAGAGAACTCTCTCAAAAATATACAAGGACATATCGTTTCCTGGCTTTCTTCAGGGAGGCAGCAGGCTTAAGAAAGGCATTCAGCTACCCAGAGATCATATTCTCCAGTGTAGGAGACAAACGGGATGGCTCCCTAATTCCAGAGTATCTGCCCAACAAGGTTCCCAGAATGACTTCGGAACCACCACAAAGACTCTGAGTTCTCCCCTTTCTGAACAGGAAATGTGAATGCCCTCATCTTCTTGTGTGTGTGTGTGTGTGTGTGTGTGTGTGTGTGTGTGTGTGGTGCTGGGGATGGAACTCAGGAGCATTCTACTTCCAAGCTACACGCCCAGCACTTTTTGTTTTGTTTTGAAACAGGGTCTTCCTAGGTTGCTGAGTCTTGCTACTTGCCAAGGCTGTGCTTGAACCTGCGATCCTCTTGTCTCCACCTCCCAGTACTGTGATTACAGATGTGCGCTACCGTGCCCAGCTACCCTGTCCCTGTTTTACCAAAGTATGCTGTGCATGTGGGGGGGTTGGCTTTTTACATCATAGGTTGGTCATTCACGAGGAGCCATAACCAGACCTGACGGACCATGAGCTCTCGATGCCATGATGGAGTGACATTTGGGGGGTTTGGAGGGTAAGTGGGAGGCAGGTGAAGAGAGACTGAACCACAGCTGACTGAATTACTGATCGCCAGTCTTCACCCTCTCTGCTATACATCCTTTGCTATACCCGTGCAGTTTCTTACACAAAGGCAAACGGTTGACCCTGAGCTCAGTTATGCACCTTGTTTGGACAACAGGATGTTAACAGATGTTACTGAAGCCGGGGCCTTGGACGTGGGTATGCAGTTGGTCACGCTTGCTCTCTTGCCTTCTGCCCTCTCCACAAGGAGAACATGCCCCGGCTAGGTCACTGATCCCAGGAGGAGCTGTTGGTCCCAGGAGAAGGATGAGAAACGTGGAATTGAGCTGTCCTCGCTGACAAACTTGGGAGCGAGGAACACATGGTAATTGCTTCATCGCACTGATTTTTGTGGTTGCTTGTTATGCAGCGTTATGAGACAAGAGGTGACCAAGAGGGTTCTGGGACATGAAGCCCATTGTATGGCTTCAGTTCATTCCTGAGTCATTGGGGTTGGAGGGAACCAGCAAGTGAGGGTTTATTTGCAGAGAAATACTGGGGATGCTGTGTGTCCCTCCAGACCCACCTCATGCTTCGAGGACTTGTGAGGGCCGTGAGAACGTGGGGACGCCATCCTTAACCAGAGGTCCCCACGGGACTGCAGCAGCCTCCTGGGAGAGCCTGGCCCGGCTCCCTGGATTTGGAGGTCACAGGACCACAGCCTCAACACCAGCCTGGAGACCTCTAAAGTACAGAGGCTGGCAGGGCTAGAAGGAAGGCTACAGCAGACCAACCCAGACCGTCCAAGTTCCACAAAGCCCAAAGCCCCCATTTCAAATGGTTTAAGTGATCGTGAAGGGAGGAAGTGGGGAAAGAGTTGTCTCCAGAGGATTCTGCCCAGATGCCTGACTGGCAGGCAGAGCCCCGGGCACAAAGGCTGAGTGGGGAGGAGGAACCACCAGGTGGAGAAGGGGAGGGTGAGAGAAGCAGAGGGCTGTTGGGAGCAGTGGGGGTAAAGGGGCATTGCCCATGCTGGAAAAGAAGGCACCAGAAAGACCCTTCAGGGTCAAAGAGCCAGCACACACCATCAGCCATTCAGAGTCCCACGGCCACTCGACACCTGCCTGATACATTTTCTTCCCACCTGGGGAACCAGCAATGGCCACTGGTGTATAAGCACAAAGAAGACACTGACCACACTGGCTCCCAGCCATGGATGGCCGGCCCCGCTGTGGGTGCATGGCATTTGAAGTTCTGAAATGACACCACACTGGACCTTTTGTGTGTGTAGTGCTGGAGATTGGACCCGGTGCATTCCACCTCCAAGCTACACCCCCAGACTTGTCTTTTTTTTTTTTTGCGGTATTGGGGATGGAACCCAGGGGCATTGTACCTCTGAGCTACACCCCAGCCCTATTTTTTTATTCTTTACTTTGAAACAGGGTCTCACTGAGTTGTGAAAGCCCTCACTAAGTAGTAGCTGAGGCTGGCCACGAACCGCCATCCTCTTGTCTCAGCCTCCCAAATGGTGGGATTACAAGTGAGAGCCACCACTCCTGGCTCTCCAGACCTATCTTATCTTTAATTCAGAAACAGTATTTGTCTAAGTTGCTGAGAGCCTCGCTAAGTTGCTAAGGCTGGCGGAGAACCTGTGATCCTCCTGTCTCAGCCTCCCAAGTACTGGGATTATAGGTGTGCACCACCACATGCACATCCACATCCGCATCTGGATTCGTGTGAAAGTGAGATTGATCCTTAAGTCCTAAACGTGACTGGGAGCCGGGCGTGGTGGTGCACGCTTGTCATCCCCGCCCTTGGGAGGCAGAGACAGGAGGATCGCGCAGGTTCGAAGCCAGCCGCGCGCGCTGGCTTAGGAGACCCTGTTTCCAAATAAAAATGTAAAAATAGGTCTGGGAGTGTAGCCCGGAGATAGAAGGGCTTCCAGGTAACCCCAGTTACCGCCAAAAAAAAAAAAATAATAAATAAAATAAACAAAATAAATAAAATAAAAGTGACTGGAAGAGCTCAGATCTACCCAGCTGCCACCCAGGGTGGGTGGCTTGGACGGCAATAGTGGTGGTCACTCACTGTTCTGCCCCTGTAAGACTAGCTCACTTAATCAGTAGGGCGGTTACCTGTGTGTAGAGTGTCTATGTGATGCAAGTTCACTTACTGACATCAAACACTAGTTAGGCACTTAAGCTAGCCGTCAGCTCTTCCCGCACGATCCCATCCTGACTGCCCTTGACTGTCAGGAAGCTCACTGTGGAGTCTGAGAAGCAGTCCTAACGGCTGGCTACCGCTGGTCATGTTCCTTCCACGAAATGTTTAGACAGGGCGTCGCATGAGGCAGGAGTGAGACGCGACGGGTGAGCCCCCCGGGAGCTCTCGGGGTCTGGCTTATACCCTCAATTTATAGGTGGAGAAAGTGAGATTCAGGGAGAAGAATTAGCTGGTTAGGGAAGCTCAGAGCTCTCTCTACTAAACCAGAAATGGATTTTTTTTCCTTGGTCCCGATTCCTAAAGTTGCACAGGGCCTCCTTCTTCCTGTGGTCATGCGTGGTTTATCGTCAGAGGCGTTAGAACAAGAGCCAGGAAGCGTGGGTTATCACTGGTGGGAAAGGTGAGAGACCTGGAAAGGGCTCCTTCACACAGATCTCATGCTAGCTGCAGGCTCTGCCTCCCTGCGGGACTCGATCCTCCCCAACAGGGAGTGGCTCCAGTGAGCCCCAACTACAGCAGGTGGCACCTCCAAACCAGAATGCAACCAAGGATTCTAGGAGCCGCAGCCCTCTCTAACACCTGCAGCCCCCACCTCATTCTGCTTCTGCCATCCCTGGTGTGAGCTCCAGTTCCCCCACTGGTGGGGAACGCAGCCCGAGGCCTCCTGCTTTGCTCCTAGCCATCCTTCCCAGCGATGGCTGGCCCACTCTGAATGTCTCCCAGGCATCTCCCCCAGGCCTGAGTCCTGGGTCCCCTTCAAAGCCAAAACACTCCACACCGTCTCCTCCACCCTGGTACTCACTTGGAAGCGTGCGACTGTTGCTGAGGCTGCCGGTGCTATGCGGCGGGGAGAGGGACTGCAGGGAGACACTGTCCTCCTCCTGCGAGCAGCCCGCCTGGATGGCGCGTAGGTAGCTGTGGCTGCGGGAGCGGAAGTAGCTGGGCAGCGGCAGGTCCAGCGCCTCTGCCGCGGTGGACTCTGCCTCGCTGCAGGCCGACTCGCAGGCCGCCTCGTACTGGTCGCTCAGGTCCGCCTCCCGCACCTGTCGGGCAAGGGCAGCCGTCAGGGCCAGCGCTGCCCGTGTGGGAGGGGTGCGTGGTGGTCGGCTTGCTGCAAGGCCAAACCCCAGCCAACCCCCCTCCCAGCTCACCCGGGGCACGGCCTGGGCAGATGGAGCTCTTCATAAGGAAATAGCCCCTCTCAGCCCTCTGGGCCTCAATTTCCTCATCTCTACAATAAGGAGAAAGCTGGAATATGGCAGGAGGTTAACTAGATGATATCTTATGTGTCCACACTGACTAACACAGATTTTTAAGGTCATAACTGAATTTGGCGGTAAAAGAAGTCTATAATCAATCAGTAATGTCTGCCCCGGGTGTTCGCAGGTGGGCTGAATATTTATCACTATATGGTCTAAACTCTTCATTTTACAAACAAACAACAAAAAACTCTCTTGAGGCCCATGTGTCAGGGTAAATGAGGAACGGGAAGAACCAACAAATATGTACGTAGGAAGATTAATGCAGCCCTGGTTTACATTCTGGGTGCGGGGGAGGGGGTCTGGAATGGCGGCAAGGGCCACGGAGGATGCCAGTGCAACAGCCTGATGAGGAGAGGCGAGACTGGAATGATGGTAGTAGCCGTGCAGATTGATTAGTGATGTCTGCCACGGGCAGTATTGAGAATGGTGGTGGGTATGCTATCTGCCATCTACTAAGTCATCCTCATTAGGATGGTTTCATTTCCTGCAGAGATGATGCTCTAGGATCCTACAGAGCTGAAGCTGGGAGTGTGAGCATGGAGGGGGTCTTACCATACATATACTCTGAGGGTTCTGGAAGGGTTTTCTTTTTCTTTTCTCTTTCTTTCTTTCTTTCTTTCTTTCTTTCTTTCTTTCTTTCTTTTTTTTTTGGTACTGGGGATAGAATCCAGGGGCATTCTATCTCCGAGTTACACCCCTAGTCCTGATTTTCAGTCTATATATTTTTTGAAACAGGGTCTCACTGAGTTGCAAGGGGCCTCGCCAAGTAGCTGAGGCTGTCAGTGAACCGTGATCCTCCGGTCTCCACCTCCTGATGGAAGGGTTTTCTTACCCTTCTCAGGCTATCTTGGTAGGTAGGACCACATAGTACGTGGGGTAATTGGTTGGCTAAAGATGGACACTGGGCGGAGGCCCTGAGGGGAGGCTGGGGCTAGAGGAGAGAGTACGAGCTAACTGAGCGCCCTGTGGAGGAAGAGATGGGTCTGGGCTGTGGGCCAGCTCTGACCCCGCTGCCTGGCCTCTGGCCCCCGCTGTCTCTGGGCCTGTCTTTCCTCGTCTACACGGAAGGGACTGGTCTGGGTGCTTTCCTGTATGTACACCAGGTAAAGTGACTGCACAATCCTCGCACCCAGTGCGAAAGTCTGCATCTGTGCTGTCCAATATGGTATCACTAGCTGTATGTGGCTATTTAGATTAAAATCATTGAGAATTAAATAGAGTTCTGTGGTCATACCAGGTACATTTCACTTGTTCCAAAGTCACTGTGACTGGTGACTGGCTACTTTGAACAAGCATGGATTGGAGAACATCTTCCACTGCAGACAGTTTTTAAAAAATTATTGTTGTTATTTGTACTAAGGATCGAACCCAGAGGCATTCTATCTCTGAGCTGCACCCCCAGCCCTATTTTATTTTTTATTTTGAAACAGGGTCTAAGTTGCTGAGGCTGGCCTCAAACCCGCAGTCCTCCTGTCTCAGCCTCCCAAATCCTGGGATTATGAGTATGCACCACAACACCTGGATATTTAACAGGGTCTTGTTAAGTTGCTAAGAATCTCACTAAGTTGCTGAAGCTGGCCTCAAACCTGAGATCCTCCTGTCTCAGCTTCCAAGTATTGGGATTACAGACATGCACCACTATGCTTGGATAAACAGGTATAGTACGGCAAGGTCTTGCTGTGGGGTTGGGCACAGCTCTGGAGCCGGGCTGCCAGGGCCTCCGACCTGGCCCATCATCTCCTCGTGGCATGAATGCAGCCCAGTCAGTCACTGCATGTAGAAAGTGGGGCTACAGTCTCAATTCCAGAGCGTCAAGAGCCAATGAAATAACTCCTATCACGTGCTCAGGAGAGGGTCCAGGAGAGTAAGGACCTGGTCACCTGCACTGTCAACGCAGGCAGCCACGTGCTAAGCACACGGATTTCCAGACGTTGACTAAGATGCTCCCAAGTACAGGCAGGGCAGCCAGTCAGTGCTGCTGGCGCCAGTCGTGTGTTGCTGAGGACGGACTGCGCAGGCACTGCCCTGCCTCAGGGGCTCGCGTGCTAACACGTCATATCCTTTGCTCAGACCTACTGAAGTCAGGGCAGGAAGAGGTTGCTGGCCCACTGTGGGCTCCCGAAAGACTCTCTGGAATAGTGTGCTCAAGAGGAACTCATGGTTCCTAGGACGCAGGGGAGGGACACAGGCATCCACGGCTGGCATGAGGAGAGCGTCAGCCTTGCCCCTTTGGGATGGTGGCCTTGGATCAAGGCCTGTTTGACTGTTCAAGGCTACAGTGAGAGGCTGAGTCAGGAGCAGCCTTCCCGCCCAACTTTCTGGTCTTGGGGCTGGGGTGGGGGAGCTGAAAACTCTTTGATTCAGGTCAATACCCCAATGTCCTTAAAGGACCTGCTGGGGCTCTGGAAAGGAGGAAGGTCAGGGCTGTGGTATTAGCTGGCAGGTCCAAGTCCCTGAACTATCCAGGAAAAAGTCTCCTCAGGCCTGCCTAGGCTTTGGGAAGGAGAAGAGGGAGCCAGAGGACTTTTGAGGAACACCTCCCATTGTCCTGTTTTTTTTTTTTGTTGTTGTTGTTTTGTTTGTGGTGCTGAAGATTGAACCCAGGGGCATTCTACTCCAAGCTACACCTCCAGCCCTATTTTATTTTTTATAGGGAAACAGGGTCTCATTAAGTTGCTGAGAGCCTCACTTAGTAGCTGAGGCTTGCCCCGGACCTACAATCCTC
The DNA here is from genome assembly GCF_963383645.1 of Muscardinus avellanarius. NCBI lineage: Eukaryota > Metazoa > Chordata > Mammalia > Rodentia > Gliridae > Muscardinus > Muscardinus avellanarius. The sequence goes on from NC_137805.1 coordinate 42,736,193, forward strand.
CTGTCTCAGCCTCCCAATACTGGGCTTACAGGCGTGTGCCATTGCACCCGACTTCTTTTCCATTTTTGAGAAGAGGAAACCGAGGCACCCAGAAGTGAAGCAACAGGGGTGGGGTGGAGGGCCGGGACCCCGGTGTGGCCTTGGCCCCATCCCCACTGGAGGCAGCTTCCTAGCACGGGTCTGCGTGTACTGCCCAGGTGAGGTGCCAGGACCCCTTGGATGCAGGCCCAAGACCCAGGCCTGGACCCCAGACTGGGGTGCATGAGAATGGGAAACATACTGACCTGCTGCTCATGGCCAAACAACTGGGGTATCAGGGAGGCCTGTCCAAAAATCTGCAGGAAAGAGAGGGTGAGGGTTAAGGGAGGGCCGGGGCTGGGGTACTCAGGCTCTGGTGCAAGAAAACTGAGACCGGCTGGCCTAACCTCCTCCCCAGACTGGCTGGAGCCAGCTGCTGGGAGGTTTCACTTGGCTTCCTGCAGGGATGGGATGGGAGGTCCAATCCTGGGGCTGGCCATCACTGAGGACTTATAATCTGTTGTTTGCCAGTCTTTCCCTTGGTCTAGCCCCCAGGCGGGCAGCCCACCTGGAGACACAGTCAGGGATGGTCCTAGAGCCTTCTCCTCCCCAGGCCGGGACGTCTCTGACTCTGGGCCACTTAGTCGGCCCAGTGATTCAACCTTCTGGGCTTGAGGGTCGGGAAGGGTGGTCAGAGACCCTGGATGAGGAGAGCCGGGGCTGGGAGGGAGTGGTAGGTGAGACCTGCCTGGGTCCCCAGCCTGGCCGAAGGTGTTGGAGGTGCTGGGGCCGGGCGGGGGTGGAGGTGGGTGTGAGAGACGCATGTAGATGGAGACACACCTGAGAGAAGAGGGGAAGAATGTGAATGAGGGGAGCAAACACAGAGGAGCACAGACGGAGGACACGGAGGGAACAGCTGCCCAGCACACACCTGTGGCCGGCACCATCCCACGTGCCGGGAACACTGAGGGCACAAGCCGGCGCGGGAGCGTGGGGCGGAGGGCTACTGAAGATAGGACGGGGATGGCCTCTCTGGGGAGCTGACATTTGAGCCAAGACCTGAGACACGATTCAAGACTGAGGGAGGGGCTCCGGGAGAGGGGCCGGCATACGAGTGGGAGCAGAAGGGGGCCGTGAGGCCGGAGCAGGGTAAGGGACAGGCCCCGGGACCAGGCTGGCTCTGGGTCTGCCAGGGCCTCGCAGGCCCAAGCCAGGACTCAGCTTCCCTTCTGGGTGAGGTGGGAGCCACTGGAGGGCTTGGTGCCAAGGCCAGGTGGGATCTGACTTACACACTCCTGGCGGCTGAGAATGGGCTGGAGGGGCAGGCATGGCGGCCGGGTCAGCTATGAAGGTGGCAAGGGCACAGGGTCCCATTCCTGGGAGTCTAGAGGGCTGGGGGAAGGGATTGGTCAGGCCAGAAATAACGGAGTGGTGAGGAGTTTGAGTTCTCAAGAGCCCTCTCCTCTCTCTGTTTTTTTTCAGTACCAAGGATTGAACCCAGGGATGCCTGACCATTGAGCTACATCCCAAACCCCACCCCCTTTTTGTGGTATTAGGAATTGTGTGTGTGTGTGTGCACATGAGAGAGAGAGAGAGAGGGAGAGAGAGAGAGAGAGAGAGAGAGAGAGAGAGAGAGAGAGAGAATGAATGAGAATGTGTGTGTTACTAAATTGAACCCAGGGGCATTCTATCTCCAAGCTATGACTCTATCCCTATCTTATTTTTTATTTGGAAACAGGGTCTCGTTAAATTGCTAAGAATCTCACTAAGTTGCTGCAGCTGGATTCAAACCTGTAATCCTCCTGGCTCAGCCTCCCAAGTACTGGGATTACAGGTGTGTGCCACCATGCCTAGTTGTGGTATTGAAGATCAAACCCAGGGGTGTTCTATCTCTGAACTACATCCCCAGCCCTATTTTATTTTTTATGTTGGAATGGAGTCTTGCTAAATTACCATGCACTGGCCTTGAATCTTTGATCCTCCTGTCTCAGCCTTCACAGTAATGGGATTAAAGGCATGTGCCACCATGCCTGGTTATCCCCAGTCCTTTTTAAAAAATTATTTTATTTTGAGATGGGGTCTCATTAAGTTGCCCGGGCTGGTCTCCAACTTGCAATCCTCCTGCCTCCGCCTGTTGAGTTGCTGGAATTACAGGCATGCAACATCATGCCTGGCGTCTCCTTTTCTTTCTTTTTGTGGTGCTGGGGATTGAACTCAAGGCACTGCACACAGTTGGCAAGCACTCTGCCACTGAGCCACATGTCCCCCTCTGTGCTTTCTCACGGGTCCCCTAGCCCTGGTTCTGGGCCTGCACGCCGCAGGCCATGGCCTGTTCCTGCCCAGAAAGGAGGCTGGGTCTTGCCTGGCGCCCTCACTGCCTGGTGTGCGGCTCCCTGCAGGCACGTGTCCTCTCGGGGCTCATCCCTCAGCCATGGCTGTGCTCCATTTACAAACCCCAAGGTGCTGCCTACGTGGCAGCGCTGGGGCCTGACGCCCACAGGTCCCTCCTCCCAGCTGTGTGACTCACCGCCGAGGCCTAGCGCCTCCTCTGGGAAGTGGGTCATGAACAGGGCCGCCTCTGGGTGGATGCGAGGGTTCACGCAGCGGACAGTGGTGAGGGAAATGTGCAGCAGAGTGCTTGGCACCGTGGTGTGTTAGTGGTGGGGCTGGCGGGGCCCGCAAGCCCGAATGCCACAGAGCTGGTGGGCACAGAGGCCCAGAGGAGAGAAGTAACTTGCCTGAGGTCACACAGCAAGATAGAACAACTGCTGTAAAGGTAGCTGCCCTCCGCTGAACACATTAAGATTTCCTCTTATTTATTCCTCATTAGACTCTAAAATAGGAATTATCACCCTCCTGTCTGAATCAGGAGATGGAGGCTTTGGGAGAGGAGGTGGCTTGGCTGGCTCCTACCACCAGTGACAGGGCGGGGACTCGACCCAGTCTCCCTTTCCCCTCCTCATGGCTGTGAGCACGAGGAGGGCGGCAAGGCCCAGACCCCACTGGCAGCAGTGGCGGGTGTCCTCTCTCGGGTCCTGAGCTCAGGAGGCCACGTGCGTCAGGCCCGTGACAATGACCTCCAGCCGCGGGACGGTCAGTGGAGCAGAGACACACAGAGGTGGCTTCAGGAACAAAGACGACACAACAGCGCCATGCAGACGTGGGGGCCGCCAGGCGGGTGCGGGGCTCCCCAGCCCCTGAGCTCCAGCCACCCACCTGGCTGATGCAGCTGGCGTCGTTGAGGCTGTCGCTGATGGGGTTGTAGTCCTCTTCCCAGCTAGGACACTTGGAAGGCAGCAGCATGTCCACCGAATCCAGGCGGTCCAGACTCCTGGGGCGGGGGAGCAGACAAGGCTCAGCCCACCCACTGTTCAGCCTGGGAAACTGAGGCCCAGGGGAGAAGCCTGGCCATGGTCATCCAGCAGCCGAGGGGAAAATGGAAGTCACCCTGGGCAGGGTGGGGCTAAGGGGAGCACTGGCAGCTTTTGGAGGCCTGGTCTGTTTATCTGGGTTAAACAGGGAGCCTTCATCTGTAATTCTGACCATGGCCACAAGATGGCAACACAAGCATGCATTTGACTTTATTTTATTTTATTTTATTTTTTTGGTACTGGGGATGGAACCCAGGGGCATTCTACCTCAGGCATTCTACCTCCGAGCTACACCCCCAGCCCTAATTCTTATTCTTTATTTTGAAACAGGGTCTCACTGAGTTGCAAAGGGCCTCACCAAGTAGTAGCTGAGGCTGTCTTTGAACCAGGATCCTCCTGTCTCAGCTTCCCAAATGCTGGGATTACAAGCGTGTGCCACCACACCTGGCTCATTTGACTGTTTTAAACAGAGGAGGATCTGGGGGCAGTTCCAGGGACTGGATAGAGGAGGTGGATTAAGCTGCCCGAAGGCCTTAGTTCCACTGTGATGCCCAGGTGGCTTCTACCAGGTCCCCGAGGACTCACCACTTACACCACTTATCCCTATGGCTTGGGCTCTTTGATCTTTTTTACATCTACCTAACACTGGGCCTTTCTCAATTATTACTCTGGAATCTGACAGCTCAGACCATTCACACAGGGAGCCTGGGCTGGAATCCAGCTTCTTCCACTGGGTGAACTGGGCAAGTTACCTCAACCTGCTTAAACCTCAGTGTCCTCACAAGTAGAACGGGGCTGACACTGCCAGCTGGGGCTGTGGTGAGGGTTTTTTTTTTTTTTTTTTTTTGGTGGTACTGGGGGTAGACCCAGAGGCTTTCTACCTCCGGACTATACTCCCAGACCTATTTTATATTTTATTTGGAAACAGGGTCTCACTAAGTTGCTGAGAGCCTCACTAAGTAGCTGAGGCTGGCTTCGAACCCGTGTGATCCTCCTGTCTCAGCTTCCCAAGCACGGGGATTACAAGCGTGCGCCACCATGCCCGGCTAGGGTTTTTTTTTTAAATGTGTGTGTGGTAGCCGGGCGTGGTGGCGCACGCTTGTAATCCCCGCGCTTGGGAGGCGGAGACAGGAGGATCGCGCAGGTTCAAAGCCAGCCGTGCTGGCATAAGAGACCCTGTTTCAAAAATATAAAATAGGTCTGGGAGTGTAGCCCGGAGGAAGAAGGGCTTCCAGGAACCCCAGTACCACCAAAAAAAAAAAAAAAGAAAAAAAAATGTGTGTGTGGTACTGGAGATTGAACCCAGGGACATTCTACCTCTGAGCTACATCCCCAGCCCTTTTTATTTTTTGTTTTGAAACAGACTTGCTAAGTTGTGGGAGACCTCCTTAAGTTGCTGAGGCTGGTCTTGAACCTGTGATTCTCCTGCCTCAGTCTCCCAAGTGCTGGGATTATAGGTGCCGCCACCGCCCAGCTGTGGTGAGGGTTTAGTGATACAGATAAGGCGAACTGGAGCGGGCACGGTGGCCAGTCAGCCAGTGTTAGTAGATGGCAGTGTTAATACTACTGGCTTGTTGCCCTCCACTCAAAACCTATGCCTTGATCCTGCCTGCCTCCCCACCTAATGCCCAATGGCCACTCAGAAACTGAAGGTTCTCAGACTAGAAGGGGTCGTAGAGGTCATCCAGATCCCTCACTTAAATGTGGGAAAACAGGCTCAGAGAGGGACCGCCTGGGGCTGGCTGTGGCCTCCTGAATGCTGCCTGGAGGCCTTTCCCGGCCTGAATCCTGGCTGCTGTGAGCACGCCGCCCCCTCCTGCCCTGCTGCCTGGCCTGGTCTCTTCCTTCTGTCCTGGTCTTCCCAGGCTTTCTGCTCCAGGAAGCCTTGGCTTGAGCCCCAGGAGCAGAAGAGCTAATGCTGCTCAAGGCTCCGAGCAGAGGCTGGAGCTCCGGGTGGGATCACAGGCAGGTGTTGGGAAGCGGAGGCTGGCTCTTTGACTTCGGGATTCGCTGCCCTCCTCAATCCTGGGGCCAGCCACAGGGATTCCTGACCGGCCAGGGCAGAGGCAGTGCGGGCACTAGTGATGGGGACTGCTAAGGGCAGGAGTGCCCAGTGAAGAAGGGCTCCCCTGAGCAGTTTCCCTGTGGGAGTGGAACTTACCTGCGGATGTGGCTCCTGTGGCAGTTTCCCTGGACCAGTCCCGCAGGTGAGGGTCTCATTATGGGCGGGGCTTACCCAAGGCCGAGGCTCAACTGCAGGTGGGAGTTCTAGACGCTCATGATGGGGCTCTTGGGGACGTGTCCCAGTGCAGGGCCAGCCTAAGCATGGGGCTCTCGGGCACAGCCAGTTTTAGGGCAGGTTCACTCGGGGCTGGGGCTTACAGGGGCAGGATTCACTTGTGTTCTGGGCTCTCGGGGGTGGCGGAGGGGAGGATAGCGAGGTTCCCGGGCGGGCGTACCTGCGAGAGGGCCACCTAGGGGCCGGGCGCGCGCGGTGGCTTTAGGCCTCCCACTCCCGCTCGCAGAGGGCGGGGCTTGCATGTGGGCGGGGCTCCCTTACGGGGCGGGCCTCTCGGCGCTCAAGACTCCCGAGTGGGCGGGGCCTGGGGCGGGGCTGCAGCTCACCTGCGGGGGTTGCTTTGCTCTCCCAGCGACTGCTGCGTGGCTCTCAGGTAGCTCTGGCGCCGCGCTGCGGTCTTGGGCGAGGGCTTGGGGCTGCCGCCGCCGGACTCGTCGCTGTCCTCGTCCCCCATGGCCTTGATGTAGCTGCCGCTGCGCATGCGCCGACACGGGATGGGGCCCTCTGCGGTGGCCTCTGCCTCACGGGGGGACAGCAGTGCGGTGCTCCACTCTCCACCGCCGCCGGGCACCTGCGGATGTGGGGAGGAGCGGACTCAGAGGGAGCGCATCCTGGAAAGGGCGTCCTGAAGGGTCGTTCTCGCCTATGGTGGCTGTACAATCATGGAAACCATCCTGCAGCATAGCAGAGCCCTGGGCTGGGAGGGAAGCCGGGTTCAAGGACCGGCTCGGCCACTACCCCTGTCCAGCCTCAGGTTTCCCTATGGCCCCCACTGGGTTTGCCCCAGCCCTGCCTGTGCTCACAGTGGCCTCGGGAGCAGCCACCATGGCCCTCGCTTCTCCGTGCCTTCGCGGGTATGGCTTGGGGCCCACTGCACAGAGAACACTGGACCGAGGAGGGAGTCACCTGCGGAGAGCCCCAGATCCCAACCACTGCCTGACCCTGGGATGGGGTCAGAGGTCCCTGGAGCATGGCAGGAGGGAGGGGCCCACAATCCATCCGAGTCCTTTGTCCCACAGATGGGGAAACTCAGGTACAGGTACTGAGCTGGAGGACGGGTGCAGTTTCCCACTGGGCCTCAGGGATCCCAGCCATGGCACAGGGCTGTGCCAGGCAAGGGAGGCCACGGCTGCCAGGGCAGTTACGGTGGCAGTAACCCGCTGAGGGGCCTCCGGGGTCTGTCGCTGCCGGCCGCTCCAGGCCAGGGCAGTGTCTGTCACACGAGTTAGTACGTACATCTCAGCACTCACATGTCTGGATTGCAAGCTGGGTTCTGACCCTCAGCCCGAGCACGTATGAACACATGCAGAGCCTGCACGCCCTTCCCCTGCACACCCTTCCCCTGCATGCCCCTCAGCCAGTGCCCCCGGCGGCCCACACGCCTCCAGGGACACACGCTAGGGCCACTTGTTCACATGCAAACCGAGCCTGAGGTCAGATAATGCTCTGCACTTTCCTGTCACAAGTCAATCAATTCCATTTCTGTTTAAATCAGTTTGGGATGGGTTTCCCGTCACTTATACCTGAAAAGGTTTAGAATGATATGAGCAGAAATAAAAATAGAGTTCACTCATATCTCACTGCCCAGGGAAACCATTATGAACGGTTTAACGACCAGCCTTCCGGACATTTCTCTGGCTAGAAATATACTTATATGTACTTTTTCATAAGAATGAAAAAGATCAGAGGCCGTCTAAGTGGAAGCCTAAGTGGCCTCCCATGCACATGTAACCTGCACACAGCAGGTGCACAGAGTACAGTCAGGTCAGCACTGCACACGCCCCTCACTCACCAGCAACCACTGCACGCAGCACCTCAGACGCCCAGGTCCTCAGGGGCAGCGCGCAGCACGGCCACTCCTCACAGCCACGACTGTGCGCTCCGGGTCGGCATGCCACACGTGCACCGCAGCCTTGCTCACACCCTCTCTGCCATGGCGGCCTCCCGCTGAGGGGTCCCAGGAGCCATCTCTGCCTTCCCGTGACCCTCCACTGACCGCCTCGCGGGTCACAGGGGCATGTGCATGCGACCATTACCACACTGGCCTTTGGGGACAGGGCCTTGCACATCGGTTATGGCCGGGATCCTCTCAGAAGCTCAGGTTGGTCCCAGGACGGCAGCGTCCAGCTGTGGGGCCTTTGGGAAATGTCTGGGTCTGGGGCTCTGGCCTCCTGATGGAGTCTCAGCTGGAGGGGCTACTGGGTGGTGGTGGAGACTCTGGGAGGGGGCTCGCTGGTGTGTGCTCTTGAAGGATGTATTTGGCCCCCGCTTCCTGGCAGCCACGAGCCGAGCATCTTTGCCCCATCAAACACTCCTCACCCTGAGCTCACCTTGCCACAGGTCCAGAAACAAAGGAGCCAAAGGGCAGTGGACAGAAACCTCTGAAACCACAAGCCAGACAACCCTTTTCTCCTCTAAGTTGACTGTTGTCGGGTATTTCGACACAGCGATGGAAAGCTAACTGACAGCATATCTACTGGGACCTGTTGCTGGCTCACCCGTTCACTCCCTGCCCCCCAGGTGGGCAGCACAGCAGGGCCTGCAGCGCCCCTTCTGGTGTTCCGGAGGCATCACCACGGATCGGATCTAACCTCCCTGTTCCGAGAGGAAGCCAGGTCACCCAGCAGGCTTCCCAACGTCTAAACTAAGGAAGTGAATTGAGAGCCACAGAGGCCCTAAATATATTTAAAAGGCTGCCTAGATTTCAATTTTTTCCTATTAAAAAAAAGCCAGCCTTCCTCCATAGTCTCACTGTTGCTGGAGTTTTATATAGAATGACAAGAACTCAGGCTTTTGTCAGACTTTGAAGTCCATCTCATTCAAAACGCATCTGGTGTGGCTTCCCAAGGGCTGGCCGGGCCTCTGCTCACATACCCCCTGGATGAAGCTCTCGCTCCCTGCCGCGCCAGGCCCTTTTGTTTGCAATCTGTAACTGTAACTTCCAGGTGCAGCACCAGGCCTTGTGCACCCCCACCCCAGCCGCCAGCTCAGGGCCACTGGCCCTCCCCAGAGCCCCCAGGACCATGCAGGGCAGTGATGCCCCGAGCCTTCTGCCTCAGTCAAGCTGCGTGGCCTCAGCAGGAAGGTTCCTCTGCCTAACGAGGAAAGTGCCAGTGTGGGAAAGAAGAAAGTGCCCTAAGCTGAGCAGCACCTGCTGGGCTGGCAGCCCCATCCCAGTCTCCCACCCTGACAGTCCATGTCCTCCTCTCTCAGCATCCTGGTTGTGGGACTATGTCTGGTTTTTGTTTTTTTTCCCCTGATACTAGGGATTGAACCCAGGGGCATTCTACCTCCAAGCTACATCCCCAGCCCTTTTACTGCTGAGTGAGACTTGCTGAGTTTGCCCAGTGGGACTCTCAGCAACGAAGACCCTGTTTCAAAAAATAAAAATCATAGCCGGGCATGGTGGCGCACGCTTGTCATCCCAGCATTCGGGAGGCTGAGACAGGAGGATCGTGGTTGAGGACAGCCTCAGCTACTACTTAGGGGGGCCCTTCGCAACTCAGTGAGACCCTGTTTCAAAATGAAGAATAAAAAATAGGGCTGGAGGTATAGCTTGGAGGTAGAAGGCCCCTGGGTTCCATCCCAGTACCGCGAAAATAAATAAATAAATAAATAAAATTTAAAAAAATATGAAAAGGGCTGGGGGTGTAGCTTGGAGGTAAAATGGCCCTGGTTTCAATCCTTAGTATCAAAAAAATAAAAGTGGAGGGAATCTTATTAGCAGGTCCCACCAGACACCCATTTCACAGCTGAGCAAACAAGCTCAGAATAAAGCCATTCCCCAGTGAATCTTCAGTACAACCGGGCTTCAACCCACCCCATCCCCGGCCACCCACCTGCAGGTAGTGGTAGGCGAGACCCTGGTGGCAGGACTTGGACTTCAGCAGGCTCTTATCCAAGGTGGCCGAGGTCTTCTGGCAGACCTCGTGCGCGTGGCTGAGGGTCAGAGTGGACCAGGAGCCCCGTTTGACATAGTTGGTGTCGGTGCCCACCCCGAGGCTGGGGCAGGCGGCGGGGGGCGCGGGCGGGGGTGGCGGGGCGGTCAGCTCGGTGGCGTTGTTCTTGGTGGACTTGAGCATGTGGCCGCTGATGGTGTTGTAGGCGTGCATGAAGTAGCGCGGCTGGCTGCGCTCCTGCCGCCGGCCCAGCGTCATCAGCCCCGAGGCCGGGCCGCTGCGGAAGGCGCCTCCCTCACCGTCCAAGTTGTCGTCGGAACTCCACCAGCCCGAGATGTTGGAGCGGCTGCGCCGTTTGGGCTCGCCGGCCTTGGCCCGCTCCTTGCTTTTGGCCCTGCGGCCCTTGCCGTCCTCCAGGCCACCTTTCTTGCTGCTGTTGCCACCGACCTTGCCCGCTGTGCCCTCCAGCGAGGGCGCCTTGGTGAAGAAGAGCCGCTGCACAGAGTGGACCAGGTGGCGGATGCGGCCGGGGCTCTCGCCCCGGGCCTTGGCCTCACCGCGGGGGAACTGGAGCGTGCTGAAGCCGTCACGGTGGATGGGCAGCTGCTTCTCAAACTGGTCCAGGAGGTTGGCGGGCAGCCGGTTGATCTTGGTGGCCTGGGCATGGCTGGGGAAGGGGCTCTCCTCTGGCACCTCAAAGTGGGAATTGTAGTGGATGCGGGGAAAGGTGCTGCTGGGCGGTGGCAGCTGGTTGTTGAGGGGGAAGAGACCGTCCCCTGGCAGGGTGTTCTGCCCGGGGAAGCGGGCCTCGCGGGCGAAGGCTTCCGTGGGTGACAGCAGGTAGGGGTTGCGGTCGGGCCCTGCAAACAGGGGCTCGTGAGGCGGGTCCAGGCTGTCAGAGAGGTGGCGGGGGCGGCTGTCACCGAGGCCTTTCATGATCCCGGCCCGTGGGGCAGGGGCCTTGCCCTAGCGGGGCACCCGGGTGGCCTCTCCCGGGCGGCAGCTGTCCTAGAAAGAGAAGACAGAGAGGGGTCAGCTGCTCAGCGGGATCTGGAGGGGCCAGGGCACCAGGATGGTCAGACCTCGGGGTTCAGAGGATCTCGGAGGTCAGGGGCCATGAGGTGGAGGATGGAGTCCGAGTGAAGGCCTAGGCCCTGGAGGTGTGAGTTACAACCAGAGACAGCCAGTGGCTGGACAGGACACTCTCCCCAATCCCAGCCTCAGGAACAGCTCTTCAGAATGACCCCAGCAAGCTGAGTTCGCACTCAGAGCTCTCGGTCTCCTGAGTGCTGCGTTGAACATAGGGGCACCCACGCCTCTCTCCCCATCTCTCTCCATAAGCTACACATAAAAGTGCACCTCCACATCCACTCTCTGTCTATACCCCCAAACTGCTACCCTCCAGGCCTGGGAAGGTCCCTGGCAGGTTGGTTTCCCATGGAAGATTCCACAGTGGCCCTGGAAGCAGGCTTGGGGTCATCTGGCCAGGATTCCTGGGGTCTCCAGGATCCAGGGTATGGTCGAAAGGGCTCCTGCTAGGCATGTTCCTTGGTCCCCTGAGTATTTTTTGTCTTATGACAAAGACTTTAGTCCCTTAGAGGGATACAGAGGCCTTGTAAAAAGTAGGACCTGGGTTTAGGCATGGTGGTACATACCTGTAATCCTAGTACTTGGGAGGCTGAGAAAGGAGGATCACAGGTTTGAGGACAACCTCAGCAACCTAGCGAGACCCTGTTTCAAAAACAAAAAATAAAAAAGGGCAGGAGATATAACTTAGAGATAAAATGCCCCTGGTTCACTCTCTAGTACCACTACCACCATATGCACACACACATGCGCGCGTACACACACACACACACACACACACACACACACACACACACAGTAGGACACAGTGCTGGGGGTTGTGGCGCAGTTTATAATCCCAGTACTTGAGAGGCTGAGATAGGGATTGCAGGTTCAAAACCAGCCTCATCTATTTAGTGAGGCCCTCTGCAACTTAGTGAGGACCTGTTTCAAAATAAAGAATAAAATACAGTGCTGGGGTGTAGCTCAGAGTAGAATGCCCCTGGGTTTCATCCCCAGGTACCGAAAAAAAAAAAAAAAAAAGCTTCACCTTTTGTCAGAGCCCCCACACCCACACCTCAGTTTCCTGGGATTACGTGTGTGCCACCATGCCCAGCTTTGTTCTGGTGACTTAATTCCTCCCTCTGAGCCTGTTTCCTCTTCAACAAGGATATGATAATATCTTCTTTTCTTTTCTGTGGTGCTGGGGATTGAACTAGAGGCATTCTACCTCGGAGCTACGCCCCTAGCCCACTTTGTCTTTTTGTTTGGAGTGCTGGGTTGCTGAGAGTTTTTGCTAAGTTTCTGAGGCCGTCCTCAAGTCTGCGATCCTCCTATCTTACCCTTCCAATTTGTGGAATTACAGGTGTGTGCCACCCGTTTGTGGTTGATCTTACTCCTCAAGATTAGGAGAAAGATTACTTGCACTGCAAACAGGAAGCCTCCGACACCCAGGTGCTTGATCCGCACCAGTCACCGTCTCCTCCCCCTTTGCTGGGCTCTTGGGGGCCGGCAGAGGCTCCAGCTGGGCGGCTGCGCAGCAGAGTGAGTGGGCGCAGCCGGAGCATCATTCAAGTCCCGGCTCTGCTACTCATTTGCTGAGTCCCGGGGCTGGTCTCTCCACCTCTCTAGGCCTCAGTTTACCCCTTCAGGCAGCAAAAGGTTTGCATGGGAATGGTGTGAGTGTCTGGACACACGGACTCCCTCGGTCAGGGCTCTGGGCTCACTGGGCCAGCTCTAGGCCACCCACTCCCAGCCAGAGCCTGACCTTGGGGAGGTCTTAAAATAGGCAGCCTTGGGCTCGAGGGACGCAGCTGGCTGCCTGGCTGCCTGTGTCAATGAGCTATACTTAGGCCCATCCGGGTGCCATAATTGCCTCTCATTAATACAAGCCTCATTGCCCTCGTGGAAACGCAGAGGAAATAGCAGAGCTGCTGCTTCTGAGCCTTCTCTCTCCCGTGCCTCTGCACCGCTCCCCGTCAGGCCACAGAATGGGGCCTCCCTGCCTACCCCGCCTCACCCTGGAGTGAGCCTGTGAGCGCAGCGGGCCGACTAGGGACAAGGCAGGGTCAGAGCCCAGTGTGGCCCCCTGAGGCAGACTCACCTGACTGCGCTGTCGCCATCCACAGCCTCCGCCATCCCTCTTCCCTCCTCTTGTGACGGTGGTGGTGCTGGAACTGAACCCTGAGGTGTGTTCTACCTCCGAGCTACAGCTCCAGACCTATTTTATATTTTATTTTATTTTATTTTATTTTATTTTATTTTATTTTTGTGTGTGTGGGTCTGGGGATGGAACCCAGGGGCATTTGACCTCCGAGCTACACCCCCTGCCCTATTTTTTATTCTTTATTTTGAAACCAGGTCTCACTGAGTTGCAGAGGGCCTCACTAAGTAGCTGAGGCTGTCCGCGAACCGTGATCCTCCAGGTCTCAGCCTCCCGAATGCTGGGATTACAAGCGTGCGCCACCACGCCCGGCTTATATTTTATTTGAAAACAGGGTCTCACTAAGCTGCTGAGGCTGGCTTTGAACCTATGATTCTCCTGTCTCGGCCTCCAAGTACTGGGATTACAAGTGTGCGCCACCACGCCCTGTTCCTATTTTATTTTTCATTTGGAAACAAGGTCTCGCTAAGTAGCTGAGGCTGGCTTTGAACTTGTAATCCCCCTGTTTCAGCTTCTCAAGTACTGGGACTACAGGCATGGGCCCAATGCGCCCGGCCCCAAACTCCTTGATGGGGCAAACAAGACCCATACCAACCCAATCCCAAACCATTTGTCAGACATTAACTACTGTTTCCCTTCCTCATAACTCTGTGTGTGTGTGTGTGTGTGTGTGTGTGTGTGTGTGTGTGAGAGAGAGAGAGAGAGAGAGAGAGAGAGAGAGAGAGAGAGAGAGAGAGAAATTGAACCCTGTGGTACTCTACCACTGAGCTACGTTCCCAGCCCTTTTTCAACTTTACTTTGTGACAGGGTCTTGTTAAGTTGCCCAAGCTGGCCTTGAACTTGTGATCCTCCTGCTTCAGCCTCTTGAGTCCCTGGGACTACAGGCGCACACCACCATGCCTGGCCCTCTGCTTCCTCCCTGTGGCCAACCCGGATCCCTGACCAGTCACCACGGAATCTTCTCTATTGGCTGCTCCTAGAAAGGCTGCCCAAAGTTCCATCAACAGAGGTAGAGGTTAAATGAAGGGAGAGGTGGTCCTGTCCCGGGGAGACACATGTGCAGAGCAGGGCGTGGTAGCTCAAGTCTGGAGCTGAGGGGCTGAGGAGCAGGCAGAATGGCTGCCCATCAGGGTGTCACAGCAGCCCCTGGAGGGTGCAGCCGCTGCCTCAGCAGGCTTGAGGTGCAGAGGGGAAGGGAGGCTGCTGTAGGCCCCCCGGCCTGGGGTGCAGCAGGTGGAGCAAGGCGGCTGTGCTGACCAGGCCTTTGCCTCGCCCTCCTCCCCATCTCTGGGTGGGGTGCCCTCGTCCTCCTCCCCATCTCTGGGTGGGGTGCCCTCGCCCTCCTCCTCTCTTGCCACACCTACTCCCTCCTTTGCTGACTCCCTCCCGCCAACTACAGGGGACTGGGTCCTCCATCCTCTATGCAGGCTCCTCCATGACCTCATCCGGATGCAGGCTTTAGCCACCACCGACATCTGACAGCTCCGAAATTTACATCTTCCTCCCAATCCCGCTCTCAAACCCCAGACTCATCTCTCTAATGCCTCCTGACATCTCGCCTGGGTGTCTGACTGGTCCAAGGTGGAGCACGTGCCCCCCACACCTCACCTGCTCCTCCCGCACACGAGGACGGCAGCCTGCCAGCCCAGCTCCAGAACCCAGGAGCACGAGCCTGTCCCCTTCAGGAGCAGAGGCTTCACACCCCACCTGGCCTTCAGCACATCCTGCATCCCACGCTTCTCAGAAGGGACACGGCCCACAAGGCCGGTCCTCAGGCCTCTCACTCAGGGCAGCAGATCCTTCCCGTGGCCTTGGACTGAAAGCCAGCCGGCCTCTGCCTTCCCATCCACCGCCTTCCTGCCTCCTCCCTGGACTGTGCTCCCCTCCTGCCTTCTGCACGTGGCTCAGGCCTTGGCTCTCAGGCCTTGGCTCTCAGGAGTCCTCCCTTCCTAAAGCCACGCACTCTCCTGCTGGCTGGTACCCTCTGTACCCACAAACAGCAGGCCAGGGGCGTGTCCCTATTCCTGTTATGTTGCTGGCACCCAGTACGAGCCCTAGGTAGAGGAGATGCTCAGAAAGATCATGGTTTAAGCTGGGCGTGGTGGCGCACACTTGTAATCCCAGCACTTGGGAGGCTGAGCCAGGAGGATCACAGGTTCATGGCTAGCCGCAGCTACTTAGTGAGGCCCTCTGCAATTTAGTGAAACCCTGTTTCCAAATAAAAAGAATAGAAAATAGGGCTAGAGGTGTAGCTCAGAGGTATAATGCCCCTGGGTTGCATCCCCAGTACCACAAAAAATTAAAAAAAAGCACATTTTAACTGGGTGTGGTGGTGCATCCCCGAAATCCCAGTCTTTGGACGACTGAAATAGGAGGACCACAGGTGGAACCCAGGGGCTTTTCTACCTCAGGGCTATACTCCCAGACCTATTTTATACTTTATTTGGAAACAGGGTCTCACTAAGTTGCGGAGAGCCTAAGTAGCTGAGGCTGGCTTCAAACCTGTGCGATCCTCCTGTCTCAGCCTCCCTAGGGCTGGGATTACCATGCTGGTGCTCCACCATGCCCGGCTCCCAGCCCTTTTTATTTTGAAACAGGATCTTGCCAAGATTATAGATGTGTGTCACTGAGCTTGGCTAAGGCAAGACATCTTGTGCTTCTCTGTCTTGGGGAAGTGGGCTGCCACGTTTTGGACACTCAAGCTGCCCTAAGGAAAGGTCCATGTGGGAGGCGCTCAGGCCTCCGCCACCAGGCCAGCCAGCCTGGCAGCCACTCGGAAGGCTGTACCCAACCACCACCTTCACTCTGGGACTGACCCAGGACCTGGCAGGGGGCTGCTCCCAGGCCCCAGCCTCAGAAACGGAGCAAGAGAACGCGTGTTAATTGGACTGCTGAATGTGGGGTGACTTGTCATGCAGACACAGGCCACTAAAGCAGCCCTGTTAGAGGAGGCGCCACCAGCCAGAGGACGGAGCTGGGTGTGATGGAGCCCCTTCTCATCTCAGCTCCAGTTATCCTGACAAATTCAAGGTCTGACTTGTTTCCAGCCTGAGTTCGTGTCCATAGCAATGGTCTGAAAAATCGTGCCATTCAGTGATTGGGTTGTTGGGTCAACACGATTGTAGGCAGTGGCCGCTTGGACGCTTGGCAGGCGCTGTTCACACTGTGGGCCCCTCGTCTTCATGGAGGAGACCGGAGTTCCCGGCCCTTCCTGAGAGCAGCCCCTGCACGTGGGGCCCGAGGTGTGCTGTGGCGAGGTGGTGGGGCAGGGCACAGATGTGGGGTGCGAGACTCAGCCCCCCAGGGCAGGGCTGCGTCCGCTGTGGAACCGCCTTCACTTAGACCTGCCTGGCCTCGGCGCTTACAGGCCCACGGGGAGACAGGAGGAAACACAGGCAAGAATCAGAGGCTGCTGGGCCCTCAGAACAACAGCCCTCCGGGGCAGATCACAAGTCACCCCTGGAAAACTCCCTAGTGTACAAGACGTACATTCACAAACACCAGAGTCAATCACTGAGCAGCTTGAGGAGGGAGGAGGAGGGAATGGGGGAACTGGGGAGGGCGAAATGAGGGACCTGTGCACGTATGCCTCTACCATTTCGTACCCCAGGAAGAGTATGACTACAGGGCACCAATACAAAAACTAAAGAAGCATACTGCTCAAAGCAGAATTCTCTTTTCAATTAAAAGAAAAAGAAAGAAAAACGAAAAATCCAGACGGGACTATGTGCGGTGGTGCACGCCTGGGATCCCAGTACTTGAGATGCTGACACGGGATGATCGAAGGTTCGCGGACAGCCTCAGCTACTTAGGAAGGCCCTCAGTTAATCTAGCGAGATCCTGTTTTTTATTTTTTAATTTTTAAATTAAATTTTATTTTTTTGTGGTACTGGGGATAGAACCCAGGGGCATTCTACCTCCGAGCTACTCCCCCAGCCCTATTTTTTATTCTTTATTTTTGAAACAGGGTCTCACTGAGTTGCAGAGGGTCTCACTAAGTAGCTGAGGCTGTCCGCGAACCGTGATCCTCAGGTCTCAGCCTCCCGAATGCTGGGATTACAAGCTGCGCCACCACGCCTAGCAAATGGTACCTCTTTACTCAGTTTCTCTAAGTCCCTTGAAGGCCTCTCCCCTCCTCCTCAGGGAAAACCCAGGCTCTTTGTTTTCACCCAGCCATGCCATTTCCTAGTTATTCTCCCAATGCCCCCAGCTCTGTGGCCACGGGGCCTTTGCTCATGACATACCCACTACCTGAACATTTTTCTTTCAACCCTTCACATATCCAGCTGCTTCTGTTGGTTCAAGTCTCCACTCAGTGGTCACCTCCTCAGAGGCCTTCCTTGACCTGCCTGAAGAAGGCTCCTCTGTCCAGCCCTGCTCTCTCTGGACGCCTTATATGAGTTTCTTCAGAACACGCGGGGTCCCTAGTTATCCTGCTGCATTCCTTGAGACCTTCATTCCTTCCTTCCTTCCTTCCTCACTGGGTAGCACCAAATTGCTAAGGGTCTTGCTAAATTGCTGAGGCTGGCCTCCAACTTCATCCTCCCATCTCAGCCTCCCAAGTACTAGGATCCCAATGCACCACACTTGGCTTGCTTAGGTTCCTGATGAACTCCCCCGTGCTCTATAGCCCTGTGAGGGGAAGGACCACACCCGGCTCGCTTCCCACCCGATCCCTGGGGCTCAGCAGGGAGCAGGCGGTAGTAGGTATGCAATCAAAGGTTGCTAAGTAGCCCGCAGGTGGCGCACGCTTGTAATCCCAGCATCTGGGAGGCCCAGACAGGAGGATCGTGCAGGTTCACAGCCCGCCTCAGCTACTTAGTGAGGCCCTCTGTAACTCAGTGAGACCCTGTTTCAAAATAAAGAATAAAAAAATAGGGCTGGGGGTGTCGCTTGGAGGTTGAACGCCCCTGGGTTCCATCTGAGGAAGGGGCGTTGCCCAAAGGAAGAGAAGGGATCGGTTTTCTCCCTTCTTGCCTTCCTCCCTCCCTCTCTGTCCGGGTCCCATGCGGGCTGCCTGGTGTTTCTGTCCCCAGGACCTTCCTGAAGCGTTGTCCCTGTCTCCCCTTCCTTCTGGACACCCTTGAAGCTCAGAGGAGACACGCTCCTCCAGAAGTCCTCCCCGGCCTCCGGGCGCGCCCCATGCTGGGAGCCACCAGCCCAGGAGTGAGCAGGGCGAGCACGAAGGAGGCCCGCGTCCTGGTGCCGGGCTCTGCCTGTGGTCCAGGATCCCTGGGGCTGCACTCTGCTCACTCTGCCTCATCCGCAAAGCTTTATGGTTAGATGATGAATTACCTGCTCATCTGCAGCACAAGGGACTGTGAGAAGGGGGTGGGCCGGGCCGACCTGCAACCAGTGAGTCTGCTCTGAGCTCTGTCAGGGACTCCTAGGCCAACAGCGCCTCGACCTTGAGGGATCTTGAGGGATCGGCTCCACCCTGCCCGGGAGCAGCCTGAGTGGAGGGGCACAAGAGCTTGATGCTGTGAAGGGCCCCTGCTCAGGCCCCTCCCCGCGGTGGCCTGGGCGGGTGAAGCCCCTGCAGGAGGATGCCTGGACGGTGGTGCCCGGGCGGCCCTTGCGGTCTGAATACTACTGAGTGACCTTGGTTATTTAACCTCCCTGCACCCCAGGGTCCTTAAAGAGTTGTTGGGAGAGAAAGAGGAGCTAACGCAGGCAGCGGGCACCGCGCCAGCACCCACTGAGGCTCACAGGCCTCAGCGGGGCTCCCCTTACCAGGGGAAGCCACCCAGAGCGGAAGGGCAGGGGGCTAGAGCGGGCTCCAGGGCCTGCGCTGAGTCAGCCACGGAGAGGTTCAGAGAGGGAAGGAGGTTTGGCCTAGCCACACAGCATGCCGGTGGCAGCTGGGGTTTGTATCCAGACGCTGGACTTTGAGTCCAGTGCTCAGGGAGGACTTCAACCAGCAAAGGTAGGTGTGTTCTGGGCTGGGGACACTTTCTGGGTGGCCCTCAGCCCTCCTTGTTAGAGCCCAACTATCAAGACCTGCTCTACATTTAATTAAACTATTGAACAGAATTAAACGTAAACATCCAGTCACGACAGCCACATTTCTTCTTTTCTCTTTTTTTCTTTCCTTTCCTTTCCTTTTCTTTTTTGCTGATACTAAGAATTGAAGCCAGGGCTGTTCTACCATTGAGCTACGTCCCCAGCCCTATATATTTATTTAATTAATATAGAGGTTAAACCCAGGAGCGTTCTACCTCTGAGCTACAGCCCCAGCCCTTTTAATTTTTATTCTAAATTTGGGTCTCCCTAAGTTGCTGAGGCTGGCCTGGAACATGTGGTCCTCCTGCCTCAGCCTCCTGAACAGCTGGGGCTACAGGTGTGCACCACCACGCCTGGCACTCTAGCCACACCTCAAGTGTTCAATGGCCGTGCCTGGCTCGTGGCCACCATGTGGAGAGTGCAGATTTAGACCACGTCCGTAGGCACTGGTTGCTCTGAGGGTCGGCGTGGGCCCAGAACGTGAGCACTTCTGCAGGGGGCTATAGGGGACGGGGCTGAGCCCTTCCCTCTCTGGTCCCCACAGAAGCCTTTCTGGAGCCCTGGGCTGCGGGATGTCAGCACTGAGCCTGACATCTCTGCCAGTCTCCTCCTGCTAAGCTTTGCTACCTGGGCTCAGGCCGGGGGCGGACCTGACCCACTGCGTACACCAGCTGGGGGTGAGGGGCTCGGGTCCTGACCAAGGGTGCTGTGAGCCGGCTGAAGGGGTGGCAGTGGGGCGGTGCCACCAGGGGAGGTGTGGCACAGTGGTGAGTGAACGCCAAGAGCCCTGGGGAGCTGCTCCTGTGGCCTTCCGGAAGGGCTGGTGGGGACAGCTCCCAGGTCACTACAGGGCCAGCTCTGGGGCTGGAGAGGGGACAGCAGGGTCAGGCTGGGGCCTCCGGGCCTGGTCCTGGCTGGCTCAGGCAAGTCACCTCCCCCATTTCGGTTTTCCCTTTTAAAATGAAGATGATAGCCGGGCGTGGGCACACGCTTGCTTGTAATCCCCGCGCTTGGGAGGCGGAGACAGGAGGATCGCGCAGGTCCGGAGCCAGCCGCGCTGGCGTAAGAGACCCTGTTTCAAAAATATAAAATAGGTCTGGGAGTGTAGCCCGGAGGTAGAAGGGCTTCCAGAAACCCCAGTACCACCAAAAAAAGAAAAAAAATGAAGATGATGATCCCAACTGCGTCGGGCCCTGGGAAGGGCAAATGGGACGGGCTGGCTGGGGAAGTGCTTGTCACCCGGTGGTGGTGCTAACGGGGAAGGGGGAGGGCAGGGTTTGGACCCCAACCAGCTGGGATGTAGCACTCACTCCACTCTGCCCAGGGATGTGACATTTTTGTTGTTGTTGTTACTGGTATTGAGGATTGAACCTAGGGACATTTTACCTTTGAGCGACACCCCAAGTCCATTTTATTTTATTTTAAATTTTGAAACAGGGTCTTGCTAAGTTATTGAGGTCTTAGTCTTGCTAGTTGCTGAGGCTGGTCTTGAACCTGTGATCCTCCTGTCTCAGACTCCCAAGTACTAAGATTACAGGTATGCACCCCCACGCCTGGCTGTGGGGTGACCTTACACAGGTCAGTAGCTTCCCTGAGCCACAGTTTCCTCACCTGGGAAGTATGGACACGTCACTTGACATGCAAAGGAATATTACTCTGCCATTAAAAGAAATGCGGTCCTCACGCATGCTATACGAGGGACGAACGTTGAACCATCCTGCTAGTGAAAGAAAGACGCGAAAGGCCTTCTGTCATAGGAGCCCACCTACATGAGACATCTACAACAGGCAAATCTGTGGGAACAAAAGTAGGTTATGTCAGATATGGTGGCATACACCTGTGATCCCGGCTACTAGGGAGGCTGAGGCAGGAGGGTGGCAAGTTTGAGGCCAGCCTGGGCCACTTCGTGAGAGCCAGTCTTGAAATAAAAAATAAATAGGGGGCTGGGCATGGTGGCGCACGCTTGTAATCCAGCATTTGGGAGGCTGAGACAGGAGGATCTCAGTTCGTGAACAGCCTTAGCTACTACTTAGCGAGGCCCTGTGCAATTCAGTGAGACCTTGCTTCATAAATAAAAAATTAAGCCGGGCGTGGTGGCGCACGCTTGTAATCCCTCTGCTGAGGCGGAGATGGGAAGATCGCACAGGTTCGAAGCCAGCCTCGCTGGCTTAAGAGACCCTGTTTCCAAATAAAAAAAAATATAAAAAGATAGGTCTGGGAGTGTAGCCTGGAGGTAGAAGGGCTTCCAGGAACCCCAGTACCACCAAAAAAAAAAAAAAAATAATAATAATGAATAAATAAAAGTAAAAAGTAAAAATTAAAAATAGAGCTGAGAGTGTAGCTTGGAGGTAGAATGCCCCTGGGTTCCATCCCCAGTACCGCAAAAAAAGAAAAAATGGGGCTGTGGGTGTAGCTCAGTGGTCGAGTTCCCCAGTAACACACACACACACACACACACACACACACACACACACACACACGAAAAAAGTAGATGAGCAGTTGCCAGGGCTTGGCGGGTTGGGGGACTGAGGAGTGAGCACGGGCGCTGTTAGCAGGGAGGGAAGAGTAGTTCTGGAGCAGGTGGTGGTGACGGCATCAGGGATGTGCTTAAGCCACTGAACTGTAACTTTACATTGATTGATTTAGATACTGGGGATTGAACCCAGGGCATTCTACGTCTGAGCTACACCTCCAGCCTGTTTCTTTCTTTCTTTCTTTCTTTCTTTCTTTCTTTCTTTCTTTCTTTCTTTCTTTCTTTCTTTCTTTCGGTACTGGGGTTCCTGGAAGCCCTTCTACCTTAGGGCTACACTCCCAGACCTATTTTATACTTTTTTATTTGGAAACAGGGTCTCTTAAACCAGCGCACCTGGCTTTGAACCTGCGCCATCCTCCTGTCTCCGCCTCCCAAGCGCGGGGATTACAAGTGTGCGCCACCACGCCCGGCTTATTCTTTTTTTTTTTTTTTTTAAATGTGGAAACAGGGTCTCTTAAGCCAGCACAGCTGGCTTCGAACCTGCGTGATCCTCCTGTCTCCACCTCCCAAGCACGGGGATTACAAGCGTGCGCCACCACGCCCGGCTACATTTTTCTTTTTTTTTGTGTGTGTGTGTATGTGGTACTGGGGTGGAACCCAGGGGCTCTTCTACCTCCAGGCTATACTCCCAGACCTATTTTATACTTTATTTGGAAACAGAGTCTCACTAAGTTGTTGAGAGCCTCACTAAGTAGCTGAGGCTGGCTTCGAACCTGTGCGATCCTCCTGTCTCAGCCTCCCAAGGACTGGGATTACAAGTGTGCTCCACCACGCCAGCTTGAACTGTGATGTTAAATGTTCTGACTGGTACATTCCCTATGTGTCCTTCTGCAAGTTAAAAAGCTAGCTCACCTGCAGGGCATCTGTGAGCCCCGGGAACTGTGGCACAGAACCCTTGTTCAGGTGCTGGCAGGTGCGGAATATTTGAGCTGAGGTTGTGAGAGGAACCCTGAAAGTCTCGCCAGTGGAGACCCCCGGAGGCTCACTCTCCGGCGCTTCTCCGGCGCTTCTCCGGCGCTTCCTGCATGAGCATGGGCTGGACGGGAATGTCCTTGCTGGCTCCTCCAGGTGGGAATTTTACAGAGAGAGTATCAGGCTCAGAGAGAAACAATCTGAACAAGGTCAGACCATGTTGGAGCTGAGTTTTGAACCTGGGCAGTTTTGAGCCTGCACCACCTCTCAGCTACAATTTACCACCACCTCTCGGAGCCCAGGCTGTGCTCAGAGGACACAGCCTCTAACCAAAATCGGCCTGTCCACCAAAGATAGCTGGAGGTAGAATGCTCCTCCCAGCCGGGAGAGGGCTGCCCAGCTGGGAGGGCCATGCAGGGGCCACGCCGGCCCGCCCTCTGGCCAGGGAGCCCTGACCAGAGGAGGGGGTCCCAGAAGCCACCCCAGCCCTCGCCGAGGGGCCATCCTGCTAGGTGGAGCAGGCAAATGGCAGAGCAAACTGGTCAGAATACAGCGATGGCCGTCACATCCAATTCAATTCTCCTGCAGTTACAGGGCCTGCTCCAGGGCTCACGCAGGCCTGGCCCTTAAAGAGCTGGCAGCCAAGTGTGGGGTGCAGAAATACACACGGCAATTAGACAACACATCGAAATAATTCAAACACGTCAAAATAAATCCCGGAAGCGTTTCAGCCAGACCTCTGAGGACAAGAGATTCAACAGGTGAAGGCGCAGGGAAGAGCATTTCCTTAAAGGGAAAGCAAAAGTTGGGGTCAAGGGAGGGGCGTAGAGCTAGTGGGGTGCGCTATCCTGGTGGTGGAGGCGGGCTGTGCAGACGGGGATCACGGAGGGCCTTGCTGCCCCCAGAAGGACTCTGGATTTAGCTGTAGGCGACTGACCATCAAAATAGGGGAAGGAGTCGGGCGCGGTGGTGCACTCTTGTAATCCCAGTACTTGGAAGGCTTGCAGGATTGAAGGTTCGAGGACAGCCTCAGCAAATAGCGAGACTCTCATCAACCTAGAGAGACCCTGTTTCAAAGTAAAAATAAAAAATAGGCTGGGGGTGTAGCTCAGGGATTGAATGCCCGTACGTTCAATCCCCAGGGCCACACACACACACACACACACACACACACACACAAACAGCAGGGCTCAGATGGTTGTGGTGGCACATGCTTATAATCCCAGAATTCGAGAGGCTAAAATAAGAGGTTTGAGGTTGGAGACCAGTCTAGGCAATGCAGCAAAACCCTCAGTGAGATGTTTCAAAATAAAATAAAAAAGAAAAAGGACTAGAGTCTAGCTCAGAGGTGGAATGCCTCTGCGTTTTACCCCCAGTACCAAAATAAGACAAGACAAAACAAACAAACAAACAGAGCAGGGCTCCAAGGCCACTAGCCTCAGGAATTTCACTTCTAACAACTAACTACCCAGCAGCCTTACCACACTTGGGAAATGACTGATGTGTAAAGTTTTTCTTAAAACATTGCTTGTACTTGTGAAAAACCTGAAAATGATCCAAACGTCAGTCCATCAGGGGACTGGATAAATAAATTATCATCCTGCATGCTGTGGAACGAGAGGCAGCTGTGCAGGAGAAGGCGGCGCCAGGCGTGCGGGCGTGGAATGCTCTCCAAAACAGGTGTCCGAGAAAGAGCAGAGAACAGAGCGGAGCCATGGCAACCGGCTCTGCGTCTCCCGAGGCAGACCTTCGGACAAGAACTGTGGTCTACTCAGGGGCAGGCCCAGGGAGCACGGAGGAGTCAGGGGCAAGAAGGGCCACCAGGCTGCGCAGCTGAGCTGTGGGCCCTAGGCGCCAATGCCGCTGGGGCCTCTGCTTGGTGCAGGATGGGAGTCAGTCTGAGCTGCCCAGGGGAAGGGAGTGGGGTGGTTACTCTGTACCTCCTTCCGCCACCGCAGGGGAACCTGGGACCTGACTCCCTGGCACATCCACCCTTCCCAAGAGGGCTGAAAGAGCCCTTTGCTGACAGCTGCGGTGTTTCCAGAAGGAAGCGGTGGGCTAAAGCTGGAGGTGGGTTTGAGGCAGTAGGGGCAGGGCCTGACGTGCTGAGAGTAGTTAGCGCCAACTGTCTACAAGAGGGGGCACAGGATGTAATTCAAATCTACGAGCCGGGCATGGTGGCGCACTCTTGTAATCCCTGCATTTGGGAGGGAGGCAGAGACGGGAGGATCGCAGTTCGAGGACAGCCTCAGCTACTTAGTGAAGTACGTTGCAACTCAGTAAGACCCTGTTTCAAGATAAAGAATAAAAAATAGGACTGGGGGTGAAGCTTGGAGGTAGAATGCCCCTGAGTTCCAGCTTCAGTACCGGCAAAAAAAAAAAAAAAAAAAAAAAAAAAGAAACAAAGAAAGAAACAAAGAAAGAAATTTATAGCCAGACATGGTGGCACACTCCTGTAATCCTGTACTTGGGAGGTCCAGCCAGAAGGATCATAGGTTCCAGGCCAGCCTCAGCAATGTAACAAGACTCAGCAACCTAGTGAGACCCAGTTTTGAAGCAAAAAATAAAAAGGGCAGGGGTGCAGCTTAGCTCGAAGGTAGAACAACTCAGCGTTTTATTTTAGAATTGGTTTAAACAATTCTAAAGACAGTGCGGAGGGCTCTTCTCTAACCTTCACCCGGTGTCTCCCCATGTTTAATTTTACATAACAATGGTATCTTTGTTAAAACCAGGAGATTAACATCAGAGCATTACTATTAATTAAACACCAGACTTTATTTGGATCTCACCAATGTCATTAATGTCCTTTTTCTGTTTCAGGATCCAAGATACCACGCTGCAGTTAGCTTTTAGGGTTTTGATCCAAGCTGGGCGTAGTGGCGCATGCTTGTAATCCCAGCATTTGGGAGGCTGAGACTGGAATAAGGCCCTCTGCAATTTAGTGAGACCCTGTTTCAAAATAAAGACTACAAAATAGGGCAGGGGATGTAGCTCAGAGGTCAACTGCCTCTCTGGGGTTCCATCCCCAGACCCGCAAAAAAAAAAAAAAAAAAGGGCTAGGGGTGTATCTCGGAGGTAGAATGTTCCTGGGTTCCATCCCCAGTACTGAAAAAAAAAAAAAAAAAAAAAAAAAGAATTTTGATCCAAGCAAATTTATTGTTTATTGCAAAAATTTACTTTAAGAAATAATAAACTAGCTGGGTATAGGGCCTACACCTGTAATCCCAGTACTTGGGGGACTGAGACAGGAGGATCACAGGTTTGAGACTAGCCTCATTAACTTAGCTAGGCCCTCTGCAACTTAGTGAGACTTTGTTTCAAAATCAGAAAATAAAATAGGGCTGCGGGTGCAGCTCAGAGGTAGAAGGGCCCTGGGCTCCATCTGCAGTAACACACACACACACACACACACACACACACACACACACACACACATGACCTGCAGGCTCCCGAGGGTCATCGGAGGTTCTGAGCAGGCCTGACCTGACCCAGGACTCCTGGGCAGAAAGTGCCTTGGCCTAGGGAAGGAGCCCACGGGACTCCTCGCACTCCAGAGGGTGGCTCTGCCCAGCACGGGTGTGCAGAGCTGGTCCCTCTCCAAAAGACAGTGGAAGGATAGAACCTGTGGCAGATGCTGTGGGAGCCCCACCCATGTTCCCAAGCTGTCACTTCAACCTGCCCCAAGGCCCACCAAGACTCCCCTACGGGAGCAAGCGCAGCTACGCGTAGGGGAGGCAGAACCACTGGGAACTGAGGCTCCGGAAGCAGCCCTCGGCCAGGGACAGAGGAGCTGGCGTCCGTGCACCCCGCCTCTGCGCTCCTGGGGTGGCTGACTCTGAGCTCCATCTTCCAGGGCCCACAGTGGGCACAAGCCCTGCTGCCCATGATGCTGGGGATGGAACCCAGGGGCACTGACCTCCATACACTCCCAGTTCTATTTTTTTTTAATTTTGAAATAGGGTCTTGATAAGTTGTGGAGGGCCTTGAAAAGTAGCCGAGGCTGGCCGCAAACCTGCGATTCTCCTGTCTCAGCCTCCCAACTCCTGGGATTACAGGCATGCACCACCATCCCTGGCTCCCTCGGCCCCTTTTATTTTTTTATTTGGAAACAGGATCTCACTAAATTGCTAAGAGCCTCGCTAAACTGCGGAGGCTGATCTCGAACCTGCAATCCTCCCATCTCAGCCTCTCAAGTATTGGGATTACAGGCATGTACCACCCCACCCGGTGAGGACAATCCTCTTGTGACCTCCTCTTCTTCCCTTCTTACTCTCCTACCCCAGTTTCTGGAGAACACCTCCCAAGCACATTTCCTGCATCTTTACCTCGGGTGTCCAGATAACCCCTAAACCAGACGAACCCGAGTCCCCTGGCCTGGGCCCTGAGGTGTTCTTGTCTGGAGCCCTGCCTCCTGCCCCTCACCAGCGCCCGCCGGGAGCCACGTGCGAAGGGCTCCTTGGGGCTCCCAGAACACGCCCGTGTCCCAGACCTCTGTGTGCTTGTCCTCTGCCTGGAATAGTATCCTTTTTCTGTCTGTCAAGGGAACTCCTGGTCACCCCAGTGGCCTAGCCCAAATGTATTTCTCTGAGCCTTGGGGACACATAGTACTTGAGTCACCCCCGCAGCAGCTGCGGAATCGTCTCTCCCACACAGTGAGCCCCTTGAGGTCAAAGAGACTTCTGAGTCAGGTCTGCGTTCCCAGCTCCGAGCCTGGTGCACAGAAGGTGCCTCATAAAATAAAAGCCAGGTGAATGAATGAATGAAGCAGTAGAGGAATAGTGAGTGACTACGAGGACCATGTTTTAAAGGGAGACACCACTGCCAGTTGTGGTGCATGCCTGTGAAGCCCGCTACTTGAGAGGCTGAGGCAGGGGGATCTCGGGTTCAAGGCCCGACTGGGCAATTTAGTAAGACCCTATCTCAAATTAAAAATAAAAAGGGCTGGGGGTATAGGTCAATGGTAGAGTGGCCCAATACAACAAAAAAGGGGGTCTATGGTGCACCAGTCCCTTACTGTAGGGTGTCTTTGGCCTCCCTACAATTCTAATCCGAAGTATTGTTAATTCTGATTGAAAGATGAGGAGACTGGGGTTCAGAGGAACTTGGTTGCTAAGTAACAGAGCCGGGGTCCAAGCCTGGCTCTGTTGGGCTTCTGCAGACTCCCTGCTGTCCCCTACCCTCACTCTGGGAAACTGAGGCACAAAGGCTCCTGCCAGTCTCTGGGTCTCACTTTCCCCGTCAGCCCAATGAAGAGCTTGGCTGGAATATGGGCGTCTGATGGTTCAGACAATCTAGGATTCCGGGGTTCGCCAGCCGACAGCTCTAGCTAACGGGGCTAGGCCCTGTCCCCTCATCTTTCAGGGATGTGCAGGGGCATCAGACACAGTACTTGGTATTTACAAAGCCCTAGGGCCAGGAACCACTCATGGTATCGACTGCCGTGCTAGGAGCCACACTGCTGCTTTATTTATTTGTTGTGGTGTTAGAGATTAACCTACGAGCATGCAACCTCCGTTACACCTCCCGCTCTATCATCTGCCATCTGTATCTATCTATCTATCTATCTATCTATCTAATCTAAATGTCATACTGGGGATGAGACCCAGGGGCATTCTATTTCTGAGCTATACCCATAGCCCTATTTTATTTGCTTTTATTTTATTTTTTGTGGGTTTTGGGATGGAACCCAGGGGCATTTGACCTCCGAGCTATACACCTGCCCTATTTTTTATTCTTTATTTTGAAACGGTCTCACTAAGTTGCAGAGGGCCTCACTAAGTAGCTGAGGCTGTCCGCGAACTGTGATCCTCCAGTCTCAGCCTCCTGAATGCTGGGATTACAAGCGTGCACCACCACGCCCGGCTTCGCTTTTATTTTAAATCAGGGCCTCACTAAGTTGTGGAGGGCCTCCCTAAGATGCTGAGGCTGGCGAGAACCTGCGATCCTCCTGTCTCAGCTTCCCAAGTACTGGGATCACAAGCGTGCACCACCACGCCTGGTTTCGGTTCTTTTTCTTTTTCTTTTCTTTTCTTTCTTTCTTTCCTTTTTTTTTTTTTTTTTTTTTTTTTTTTGGTGGTACTGGGTTCCTGGAAACCCTTCTACCTCTGGGCTACACTCCCAGACCTATTTTTATACTTTTTATTTGGAAACAGGGTCTCTTAAGCCAGCGAGGCTGGCTTCGAACCTATGTAATCCTCCTGTCTCTGCCTCCCAAAAGCGGGGATTACAAGCATGCGCCACCATTCCCGGTTTCAGTTCTTATTTTGAAACAGGGTTTTGCTAAGTTGCTGAGGCCGGCCTGGAACCTGCGATCCTCCTGTCTCAGCCTCCCAAGCCCTGGGATTACAGGTGTGCACCACTGCAGCCGGATGGCACTCCTATGTAAGGGGGTGTCAAGGCCCGGGGGGCCTGGCGCCCTCTGTGCTGTGGCTGAGAGCAGGCACCTGCGTCTCACACTGCCGCAGTGACTCATGGAGCGTGACTTGGAGATGAGCCTTTCACCCCGCCCAGCTCTGCGCCCAGCTGCAGGCTGAGTGGGCAGCCGCTCATCGTCAGCTTTGGACCTTACCCGTGGATCACCGTCCCTGCTGCCCCTCTCAGCACCTCTGAGTTGCTGAGGCTGGCCTCCAACCTGCAATCCTCCTGTCTCAGCCTCCCAGGTACCGGGATTACAGGCTGCGCCACCAGAACCGGCTTTTAAATTATACTGTTTTTGCAGTGCTGGGGATTAAACCCAGAGCCTTTCGCATGCTGGGCAAGCTCTCCACCCCAGCCACATCCCTTCTGCAAAGCCACGCTGGGCCCCAGGCTGCTCTGACCTTGGGTGCTTCTCTTGGGGAGCATCCTGGCCCCATTTCGTGGGTTTCCTCTCCACAGAGGCCCCGGCCTGAGTACATTTGGGCCTGGATGTTCTTCTGTGTGTCAGCTCTGGGGTGTCCTCATGCCGCCCTCCTCCTCCACATTTAATAGGCCATCAGGCTCCTGTGAGGTGGCAGGACCACATGCTCGCCAGCCCTTCCGTCCCTCCCCACGTCCTCTGCACACGTGGACCCTTGCCAGCTCCATGCCACAGTCCCCACCCCCTGCAGCCTCCCTGCCCCATTCCTCATTAAAATAGCACATGCCGGGACACGGTCAAAAAATAATGCCTCCCCCGGGGGCGCGTGCGCTCCCTGGAATCTCCCCTGTGCTCTTCCAGAGCCAGCTCAGGGAGCGTGCAGACTACTTCCTGTACTCAGTGCACACACGGCCCTGTGCCGAGCACCTGCTTGCATGAGCTCACTGTACCCTCCAATGGCCCCACGAGGGGTGAGCTACTATCAGCGCCCCAGCTGGCAGATGGGGAGACTGAGGCCCTGAGGCCTCCCCAAGACCTGCCAAGGTCAGAGCCAGGACTTGAGCCCAGGCTGTCTGAGCTGAATTCGTGCTCTTGACGACACTCCATTCTCCCTGCCTCCACCCCATGCTCCTTTACTGAGGACCTCCACCCCACTGCACGGCTCCCCTAGCACCGAGGTCCTCAGCAAGCCTGCCCTGTCCACTCCTGGGACAGCAGTTCCACCACGTCCACGCCTCCCATTCCCTGCTGCCTGCCAGCCGGCTCCTGTCTCCACTGCCCTCTGGGTCTGCAGCAGGCCCACTCAGCCACCAGCCTCAGCGCTCCCTGACCTGCTCACACTGGGACCTCCTCAGCCTTGCGGAGACTGGCACAGCGCCTTGCCCTCTGGGTTGAGATGAACTCTGGGGGCCCAGAGGGCTTGAGGGAGCTCAGCAGCTGCGGCAGCGGTGTCCTCATTTCTGTGTCTCCTTGCTCCGTCCGTCCGTCCATCCATCCATCCATCCATCCATCCACCCAATATTTATAAACACTTCATATGAGCTGGCTGGGGCTCATGAGTAAAGCCATCTTGTGGGGGATCAATGTCATACCCAGAAACACCCACTTTCCGGCTGTCCACTCTGCCCCTCCTGTCCGCCTTGCTGGAAGGGGACATGGATGAAATATGAGCCCATCAATGTGGGATGTTTTGGGTCTAGAGGGATGTGCCAGTCTCAGCCGGTCTTCCCAAGATACAAGATGGCACCCTCTGAGGAAACATCCTGTGCTGCCTCGGTGTCCCCAGGGACTCTGGAGTGACCCCGGCCCCCACTGCCCCTCCTCGATCCTGACCCTGCGCTCCCCTACCAGGGACTCTGCAGCTCATCTGCATGGTGATGCTGAGCCCGCCCACCGTTGGCCTCAGGAACTAGGAATCACCACTTTCAACCCCTATGGCACCGATGGGGAAACTGAGGCTCGGGGGGACACCAGGTCCTAGAAGGTACAGTTAAAGTTTCAGAGTCCAATCTTGTGACAGCCAGATTCCAGGATGGCCCCAGGGGTCTTGCCTCCTGGCATTCACACACCTGTTCCATCTGTCCCTTCCCGGACTGACGATGTGGTTGGCCTGTGCAATTAATGGTATATTTGGGGAGTGGCAGTGTGACCGTCAGAGCCAGGTTATTAAAGGCCCTGCGGTTGCTACTTGCTCTCTGTGTCTCTCCCTGGGGTTGGAGGACTTAGCTCCCCTGCCGTGGATGAAGGGGACGAGGGGACGGAGTGGTCCACGTGGCCTCCGCCACCAGCAAACGAGCTCAGAAGTAACTCCTCCAGCCGGCCTCGCCTTCAGGCGGCCGCAGCCCTCCTGGCACCTGACTGCAACCCAGTGAGAGACTGAGCCAGGACCGTCCAGCTCTGCTGCTCCCAGGTCCTGACCTGCAGAAACTATGTGAGAATAAACACCCACTGTTGTTTTTAGGCTGCTAAGCTGGGGGGTCATTTGTTATGCAGCAACAGATAGCCAAGACAAATGTCCTCTGGAAATACACAACCTACTGCTTGTATGTGTCAGGAGTGGGCAGTCTCAGCTTCCTGGGAGGACAGAGGACATAAACTCCCTTGCCCCAGGCTGGCCACACAGGAACCACATTCTGCGATGGTCTGAACGTCTGCCCCTCCCACACCTATGCTGGGATTTAACCGCTACTGAGATGGGACTGGGAGGTTATCAGGGGAGTGGATTCACTCCCAACCCCTGCCTTGTGACTCATTCTGCCATTTTATGACGAAGGTATGCAAGACCCTGGATCTTGGATTTCTCAGTCTTCCAAACTGTTAGCCAATAAACTTCCACTCATTAGAAATTACCAGGCCTGGCCGGGCGTGGTGGCGCACGCTTGTAATCCCCGCGCTTGGGAGGTAGAGACAGGAGGATTGCACAGGTTCGAAGCCAGCCTCTCTGGCTTAAGAGACCCTGTTTCCAAAAATAAAAATATAAAATGGGTCTGAGAGTATAGCCTGGAGGTAGAAGGGTTCCAAACCCAGTACCACCAAAAAAAAAAAAAAAAAAAAAATCACCCAGCCTGCGGTATTATTCGTAGCAGCACAAAACAGCTTACGACACATCCCTCCTGGCCTCTTCCACCGCTGGCTGCACAGCCCCGGGCTAAGCCAATGCTCTCCTCTGGTTTCTTTTCTCAGAGGAGGGGGCTCCCGGCTCCTGCTCTCTCTATACGCCATGGTCCAGACTATCACAGACCTGAGAACAAAGAGGAAGTATGGCTGACCCAGGCTTGGTGTCAGTTCTTCTGGGAGCTGTGTGACCTTGAGCAGGCTGCTTCCCTCTCTGAGCCGCGGCAAGATGTAGGTGGTCAGAGGCTCACCAGAGCTAAGCGAGTCACGTGGTGGTGATGGTGTCATGACAGCATCTCTTTCCTTCAGTGGGCACACGTGGGCACAGGTGACCCACCTGTCGCCAACATACACTGGCCTGTGTCACAGAACTGCAGAGCAGACGAGGCCAGGCCTCGTTTTACAGTGGAGAAGGCTGAGCGGAGAGAGGCAAGGTGCCTTGCTCTGTCGGCAGGTGGTGGAGCTGAGATGTGAGGCCCAGGCAACTCTGCCAGGTGGAGGGCTGGCCTGGCAGGGCAGCTCCCTTGTGCCAGCTCATTCCCACCAGTAGAGCTCTGGCAGGGACCTGACTCAAAGCCCGCCCACCGACTTGGTGGCCCTCCCACCCACTGGCAGCTGCGAATGGTCTCTCAGCTCATCTGTTGAACAGACCCGAGATGTAGCAGGAACCCGGGCCCTGGCCCTGCCACCGTCTCCAGGTCCCCGCACGTCTCTGCCCACTGGGCGCAGCAACGCTGGCTTTCCCGGGCCTCAAACTCTCCAGGCACGTTCTTACTCAGGGGCTTAGCATGGCTGAATCTTCTTCCTGGAATCCTTTTCCCAGCTCAGATCCTGGCACAGGAAGTCTCCGGGGGAGACTTCCGACATCCTTTGGTCTGCAGGAGGCTTTCCCCATTTTTCTCTGACATGGCTGTCTGAATGTGTTCCTTGCAAAACACCTCTGTCCAGAGTGGTTTCTGTTACATGTTTATTTCTGCCCCTCCTCTCTCCGGCTGTGAGTCCTGCACCTGCACACACCCCTGGATTGTCCTGCCGTACTCAAGGCTGTGTCCCCAATGCCAACCATGCTGTGGGGGCGCAGCGTGGCTCTGGCTGTTTAAGTCTGAGGAATTAACTCAGACTCCTTTGCTGGGCACTGTGGGGTGGGATGGGGGAGCAGGTTGAAGTTGCTGCAAACCCACTTTGCCCAGGGAAGAAAAGGACTGACAGGGGCCAAGCAGTAGCCCACGGCAGGGACTCTGCGCTCAGAATTCCGGGAGGCAGCTGGGTGCTGTTTGATATTCTGCCTGGGACTGGTTGGGCGGAATAAAATATTTATCTGCGGCTGGAGGCTCGCAGAGGACGCTTAAGATGGATCGCGTTCCCATGCGCCTGTGAAATCGAATTGGATTCGTTGGAGGAGATTCGGTTTCTCGGAACAGACACATCATTTTCTCCAGGAGCCGCAGCCTCTGCCACCGGGATTGGGCGGGAGCTGGTTGGACCTCAGGCCCGGATTGGCCAGGCTGGGCCGGGGCTCGGGTTGCTGGGGGTGGGGGTGGCAGCAGGAGCCTGGCTTCTCTGTGGGATGGCCTGATTTCCTCTGAGGTTCCCAGCAAGGTGGCCAGCTCTGATTCTTCCAGAATCCCCTCCCAAGCACCCGACGGCAGCACCCACCTGCACCTTCGCATCCCACGGACACAGTCCCCCACGCCCACCCTCCTTCCTACTCCTGTTCCCGGGGCTTCATTGGGCTACCCCCCACCCAGGCCCTCACTCAAAAGTGAGACAGATCTTTCTAAAGTCTTAAGTTTCATGTTCTGACCCTCCTGCTTTTCAAGTGGATGGGGGCAGGCCTCTTCCCTCCCCGTGCCTCAGTTTCCCCAGCTGAACAGGAGGTGGGATACAGCAGTTCTCAAACCCACCCCATCCCACGGGACCCTAAATTCCACGCCACTTTTATAGGAACTGGTTTGCAACATGTCCCTTTACTCTCCTGAGATAAAATCCGTAGATGATGTTATCTACCTACACACGCACTTTTTAAACACTAACAATGCCCTAATGAATACAAAGGAGAAGTGAAAAGAAAGCCATTTATAGAGGACACGTGTTCTAAAGCACAAAGGCTGGGGCACCACTTCTCTGGAAGGCATGATGTAGCTCAGATGCGGCACCGGCCGGGGGCGGCGACAGCTACAGACAGAGAACGGCCAATCAGCGCGGCCGGGCCCCTCGGCGGGCGGCTCCCTCCACGCGGCGACCCCCTCCCGGCGAAGTTCTCAACCATGTGCGGAGAGGCACACTGCTGGGGCATCCGCACCGGGCAGCAAATACCTTCCATCGTCTACGCAATTCAGTGGCGGTCCAGCCTGTAGGAACTGCAAGCAAGGCTTCTGCCTACAGGGCTGGCGGGCAGGACTTTTGAAAGTCACAGGGAGGCCGATGGGACAAGTCTTCAGCGCTGAGTGCAGGCGTCCTGAGTTACCAGTTCCCTGCCCTCGAAACGCCAACAGCGCCAACCCAGTTACTGTGGTGACAAGAACTGCCTCTAGGGGGCGCCGCCGCCCCTGCTTCCCCGCCCGCATTCCCTGCTAAAGGAAACCTCACGGTCCCACCCACAGGACGAGGCCTGGGATCCTCAAACCTGCCCTCTGCGCGACCCGCTGGAATTGGATGGGAGCGGAAACCTGGCTCAGACCCCTGTAAATATAGTTGCTCAACTCCTGTAAATATTTATTGACTCCGACGGAGAAATAAATGCCAGATCTGCGAGGTGCTTTTCAGCTTCTTTCTCAAAGACTCCAGGTTTTCCAACCCCTTTCCTTCTCAAGACCCACCCACGGCTCCCCAAGACCAGCAGGGTGCAGCCCCGAGCCCTTGCCTGGCGCTCAGTGCTCTCTGGGTGAGTCCATCAGTGACAGGCAGTGGAGCACTTCAGGGGTCTCGGAGCAGGCCCCATCATGTTCCATGTGAGGGGCAGGGTGGAGGGCATTGGTCCTATGTATGCATATATATTACTAAGAACTGAACCCCGGGGGCATTCTACCTTCGAGCTACATTGCCAGCCCTTTTTAATTTTATTTTAAAACAAGGTCTCACTAGATTGCTGAGAGGCTCGCTACATTGCTAAGGCTATCTTCCATCTTTCTATCCTCCTGTCTCAGCTTCCCAAGTAATGGGATTATAGGTGTGCACCATGTCTGGCTTCTGGGTTTTTCTTTTTTTCTTTTTTTAAGTACTGGGGGTTAAACCCAGGGACATTCTACCTCCAAACTACACACCCAGACCTATTTTTTATTCTTTATTTGGAAACAGGGTCTCACTAAGTTGCGGAGGGCCTCACTAAGTAGCTAAGGGTGGCCTTGAACCTGAGATCCTCCTGTCTCAGCCTCCCAAGTACTGGGATTTCAAGCGTGCCCCGCCATGTCTGGCTAGGCTTCTGTTTCTTACTGTAAAATGGAGATGATAAGCTAGGCGTGGTGGTGCACGCTTGAAATCTCAGTGCTTGGGAGGCTGGGACAGGAGGATCGCAGTTCGCAGCCAGCCTCAGATACTTAGTGAGGCCCTCCACAACTTGGTGAGACCCTGTTTCAAAATAAAAAATAAAAAATAAGGCTGGGGGTGTAGCTCGGAGGTAGAATGCCCCTGGGTTCCATCCCCAGTACCACACATGCACACACACAAATGGAGATGATAGTAATATCTACCTCATCGAGTTGCTTCAGAGATTAAATGAGTCAATCTCTAGAACAAGTGGCATACTGCCAAACACATAGGAAGGGCTTAAGAGCTTCCGTTGTGCTGGTATTAGGCTCTGCAGCTCGGCTACCTGGTATTTTTTCCCCCATCGGTATGTTAGAAAAATGTTTTCAAATAAACCTCACTCCTCTGACCTCGCAAATAAACCTCACACCTCAACCAGATTTATCTTACCTTTCCTAGATTCCTAGAAAGTTTTATCAGCCTTCCTTTTTTTTTTTGTGTGTGTGTGTGTGTTTTGTGGTACTGGGGATGGAACCCAGGGGCATTCTACTTCCGAGCTGCACCTCAGCCTTATTTTTATTCTTTATTTTGAAACAAGATCTCACCAAGTTGCGGAAGGCCTCACTAAGTTGCGGAGGCTGTCGGGGAACCGGATCCTCCCGTCTCAGCCTCCATGCCTGGCTCCAGCCTTTCTGTTTTTGATGAGAGCGACTGTCTATGTCCAGGCCTTTGCCCACACTGTTCCCCCCGGGGTGGAATGACCCCATCTTGCCTTCCAGGCCAACGCTTACATCTTTACCAAGTGCCTCTTCCAGGAGGTCTTCCCTGAGATATACAGCCTGGATCAGGAGCCCGCTCCTGGCTTTCCCAGCCTTGGCTCCTCTCAAACACCCAGAACTGTCACTGAACATTAGGGATACAGACAACTCTCATCCCAACAATTAGCAAACACATGTTCTTTTCAAAGACGTATGCAACATTTGCGAAAAAATGACCATGTTTTGAGTTACAAAGCAAGTTTCAACAAACACTGAGGGAACAATACGTTAACCTTGAAGCAATAACAAAGGATAACAAAAAATCACCCATATGTTTAACCCTTTGGAAATACATATTTCTGAAAATTACCCATATGTTTAACAAATTAAAAATACATATTTCTGCCAGGCGTGGTGGTGCACGCCTACAAGGAGGCGGAGACAGGAGGATTATAGCTTGGAGGGCAGCCTCAACAAGTAGTGAGACTCTCATCAACCTTGCTTCAAAAAAAATAAAATAAAATAAAATGGGCTGGGGGTGTAGCTCAGAGGTAGAATGCCCCTGGGTTCAATCCCCAGTGCCACCAAAAACAAAAACAAAACAAAATATATACTTCTAAATTGCTCATGGCTTGAGGAAGAAACCCAAAGGGAAATGAGAAAATATTTATACAAATGATAATGAAAATACAACATAATGAAATTTGTGGGGTACAGCTAAAGCAGTACTTAGATATTTATAACCATTACGTTCTTATATTAGAAAAGAAGACTGAAAAGAATATAAGCGTCTAACTCAAAAAGTTAAAAAAGGAACACCAGAATAAATGCAAAGAAAGCAGAAAGTACCTGGCAACTTTCACCGCGCCTCCCTCGGCGCGCTGGGGCGTATCTCTGGGCCCCGGTATGGACCAGCCCAGGGCTTGCGGCTGGTGGGTATCAGCAGATGTCACCTGAATGCATGCTGTGGCCAGAAGCTCTGCTCTCTATTCCATTTTCCTTTTCAGTGCTTCTGAGGACGGGTGCTCATGCCACCTGAACCAGATCACAGGCCAAGTTCCACATCCAAACGGAGTGAGCCAAGCCCAGGGTGGTGGCCCACACCTGGCATCCCAGTACTTGGGAGACTGAGACAGAAGGATTGCAGGTTCAAAGCCAGCCTCAGCTACTTAGTGGGGCCCTCTGCAACTTATCGGAACCCTGTTTCCAAATTTAAAAAATAATAATAATAAAAATAGGGCTGGGGGGGTGTAGATTTGAGGTAGAAGGCCCCTGGGTTCAATTCCCAGCACCACAATAAATAAATAAATAAATAAATAAATAAATAAATAAGGTGAGCTCCCAGAACCTACGTTTTCTAACTAGCTCCTGGATGCAACGTGTGCACTGACCCGAGCCCTGGGTGGAGCGCAGGGCTGCCTCAGGGGAGCTCTAGGGTCAGCTGTGTCTGTCACCTTAGGGACCCTCCTCCTACTGATGTTTTCCAAACCAGCTCCAAACTGTTTCAGAGAAGTCACGTCCCAAAGCCAGGCCTCAGTTTAATTGCCTGTAATATGGGAATAAAGATGATAATTCCTCTGCATCACCAGCCAATTTTTTTTTATATCAGCAATTCTTCTCTTGGGGCACAGGCCAACTTCTTTCTGGATGAACTCACAAAGGCCATCCCTCTCTCTTCCATTTGTTTGTTTGTTTGTTTGTTTGTTTTTTTTTGGTTAGGTATTGGAGGATTGAATTCAGGGGCATTCTCCCTCTGAGCTATGCTCTCCGCCTTTTTTGTTATTTATTTATTTTTTTTGTGGTACTGGGGATTGAACTCAGGGGCATTCTACCCCTGAGCCACATCCTCAGCCCTCTTTTATTTTTTAAATTGTAAACAGGGTCCTACGAAGTTGCCGAGAGCCTCATTAAGTTGCCGAGGCTGGCTGCAAACCTGGGATCCTCCTGTCTCAGCCTTCCAAGTATTGAGATTAGACACATGTGCCACCATTCCCAGATTTATTTTATTTCTGCAGTACTGGGGATGGAACCCAGGGACATTCTACCTCTGAGCTCCACTCCAGCCCTATTTTTTATTCTTTATTTTGAAACAGGTTCTCACTGAATTTCAAAGGGCCTCACTAAGTAGCTGAGGTTGTCCTCAAACTACGATCTTCCTGTCTCAGCCTACCAAATGCTGAGATTACAAGCATGTGCCACCTTGCCTGACTCTGGCTTTATTTTTTATTTTGAAACAGGATCTCAGTGAATTGCTGAGGGCCTCACTAAGTTGCTGAGGCCGGCCTTGAACCTGTGACCCTCCTGTTTTAGTCTCCCTAGTATTGGGATTATAGGCATGGTTCTTCCAAATCATTTGAATACAAAAGCCTGGGAAGGCAGGTGGGGCTTATTAGAATTCCTGTTTTACAGATGAAGAAGCAGGCTGAGTAAGTCTGTTCTTAGGGTGAGACGCCCTCATTATGCCCCTAGAAAATTCCAGAAGAAGGCCAGAATTCCTCCTGTCCATCTTGGGGTCCTGGTGTATGTGTGTGCAATTGCTGGGTAGGGGTCAGGGGGGGAAGCCCCTGGCCCCATGCTTTCTGGGCATCCTCTTAGACCAGGGAACGTGAGACCCAGAGGAGGCCTTGGGCTGGCTCAGTGACCCCTCCCTGGGCTTCTGGGTGACACAGGGCAAAGGCTGCCCTGAGGCTTCAGTTGGCAAGGAGGAGGTCACCTGGGATGGGAACTTGGGGCTCCAGGCCCCGGCCTCTCTCTTCTGCACAAGGCTGCCTCCTTCTGCTCGGCTGGAGTCCCCCTGCCGTGAGGCCGTTTACAAGGGCTCCCAGGAGGCTGTGCTTGCAGGTGGCGGCCCTGAGCTGACGGCATGTGACGGCTTGAGGCTGGAACCAAGCAGGCCCGGGCTTCGACCCCATCGGCCCAGCCAGCTTCATGGACCTGGTCCCTCTCGGAGCTTCGTGCCCTTCTCCAAAATATTCCCTTTTCCAGAATAACCACTGCACCCATCTCAGACTGGATTCCAGGGCCACAGTGATGAAATGTGTGGAGCTGTCCAGAGCTCCTACTCTGCGCAACAGTTGAGAACAGCGTTATTGACAGTTCTGGCTGCGTCTGGAGCCTGGAGGGCCAGCTCTGGCCTGCAGGCTTAGCTCACTCAGTCCTTAATTTAACATATATTTTGGGGGGGGTATACTGGGGATGGAACCCAGGTGCATTCTACCTCTGAACTATACCCCTTGCCCTTTTTATTTTTTAAGTTATTTTGAAACAGGGTCTTGCTAAGTTGCTGAGGGTCTCATTAATTTGCTGAGCTTGTCCTCAAACCTGCGATCCTCCCGTCTCAGCTTCCCAAGTACTGGGATTACAGGATTTTGCCACCATGCCTGACTCAGTCATTCATTAACAGGGATTTCCTGGCATGTGCCAGGCGGTCAAAGGTACAGGATACAGCAATGAAGAAGACCAAGTCCCTGTCCTTACAGGGTCTGCGCTCTGGCTGGGGAGACTGACAGCAAATGAACATGTACCGCGAGGTCAGGGGCGACGCCTTCTTGGAAGCGAATCATAGCACACACCCGTAATCCCCAGTACTAGGGAGGCTGAGACAGGAGGATCACAGGTACAAGGCCAGCCTCAGAAACTTCCCGAGACTATCAGCAAACTAGCAAAACTCTGTTTCAAAAGAAAAAATAAAATAGGTCTGGGGTGTAGCTTGGGGAAGGAAGGAAGGGAGGGAGGGAGGAAGGAAAGAAGGGCCTCGTGGGTACCTGGGGAAGAGGACTGAGGTAGCTGGTGCGTGGTGTTGGGCAAGGGGCTAACATCAGGGCCAGTGTGTTGGGGCAGAGGGAGCAGGGAGGGTGCAGCGGCAGGGGCAGCTCACAGGGCGCAGGGCGGGTGCTCAAAGGCAGGCAGGCTAGCTTGCCACGGGGCCTCAGGGCATGGCTGGAACCTCCAGCCAATCCTGAATGAGAGGTGTGTCTGGGGCCCCCCAAGCTTACAGAGCCAGGGCAGGGGATGTGGGAGGCAAGGCGGTTGAATCAGGGCGGCTGGGGTGGGCGGCGCGGCTCTCCATGGAGACAACGTGTGAAAGTACCGCTGGAGTTACTCACACAGGCCGTGAGCACACATGCGTGGACCCAGGGCCATGTGCACATGCGCCACGGGGCCCACGCAACCCTGGAGCAGCACGGGAGCCACCGCAAGATTGGGTCACGCCCAGTGGGGAGGGGTGCGGCCTCCAGCTCAGGCGCAGGGACAGGCTTGGGGGGCAGCGGCAGGGCCAGGGCTCACGGCCCAGGGCGGAGGTACAGAGCTGCACCCACCACCATTCGCCCAGGTCTCCCAGGCTGCCTCTGCTAGGCCTTGTTGGAAACGTGGCCCTACACTTAGGGCGAGCAGCCTGCCTATGGGGGAAGAGAGATCACAGACACACCATCACACAGTCAGGCAGAAATGACAGCAGCGCCCAGAGCCCTGGAGGGATGGGGGCATTTAATGGACACAAAGTCAGACACAGCTTCCTGTAGAAAGTGAGGTTCAACCTGAGGTTTGAAGAATAAATAGAAATCGACAAGATGAGGGTGTGTGTGTGTGTGAATGCACATGTGTGTGCATGAGGAGTGCCATGCACAAGGAACAGCATGTGTAAAGGCCCTGAGGTTGCAAAAAAGGGCCCATAGGTTCAAACTGAGTGCAGTGGTGCATGCCTGTGATCCCAGTACAGGGAAGGCTGAGGATTACAGGAGGATTGCAGGTTCAACCAGTCTAAGCAACTTAGCAAGGTCTTCGGCAATTTAGACCCTGCTTCAAAATAAAAAATAGGACTGAGGATGTAGCTTGGAGGTAGAATGCTACTGGGTTCACCCCCCACACACACACTTCACAGGTCAGAGAAACAGAACTAAGGGCAGTATGGCGGGGGAGGGGGCGGCAAAGCCAGCCTTCCCTGTGGTTACAGCAGGGTTCCCAGCACAGCTGTGGTGGGAGGGGACAAGTGCCCCCCCCCAGCTGCCGGCCTGGGGGCTGCCTCTCGGGAAGCCTGGGCTGGGCGGCTCATCTCTCTCTGGACCACGGAGACCTTGCTCTGTGTCTAACTTCAAGGCCACATGTTCTGAGTGCTGCCGAGCCCGCTGCACAGAGCCCGGGCGAACGGTGCCCCGCTCTCTGCCGCCCTTGCTCTCGCTTTGCTTTAAGGGGCCACGTCCCACCTGCCGCCAGGGTTCAGGCACCGCTACCCTGGGCCAGTCTCCGTAGCACTGGACCAGCACAGGCTTGCCCATGGTCCTGCCTGGCAGCTGGCTCCCTCCCCAGAACTCCCCATGGGCTCCATTTGGAGACCAGGGAAACAAGGACAGAAATCCAGGCCAGCCCTGCTCTCCCAGCTCTCCACAAGGGGCTGGATTTCCAGACCGGGGTGTCTCCGAACGCACAGCACGTGGTAATTGAGCAGCTCTGTTCCCGCGCCCTCCCCTCCAGGGACACGGGACAATCTAGGCTTCAGGACTGAGTCCACGAGGGAGCTGAGGCCCAGGGAGAGGGTGGAGGCAGGGCTCCAGGCACCCTGTCCACGCCAGCCCTGCCCTCCCTGTCCCACCCTCTCCTGGCCCATCATGGAGGCCAGACAGCTCTGACCTGGCCCCTCCCAGGAATGCTGTGCCCGAACCCTCAGTGGCTGCTCCTGTTTGCCCAAGGTTCAGCCCAGATGCCATCTCCTTGGAAAGGCCTCCCTGACCCTCTCCCCACCCAGGCTCGTGCCCTCCCCTGCCCCACCCCCCCAGCTTGGTTTTCTTTAGAGTAGCAGTTCATTAACTTTCCTTATTTTTAATCTCTTCCATCAGACTGAGAGCCTCCTGAAAGCGGGGCTGAGACGGTCACAATATCCTGAGGCCGACACAGTGCCGGAAACAGGTAGGTGCTTAATACGTATCTGCCCCGGGAATGTGAAGGGCGGGTAGATAAACAGTGATCTGTCCTGCCCCACCTCAGCGTCAGGCTCCCTCTGCTCCAGCCCTCAGGCCTGGCTGGTGGCTACGGAGCCATCCCTGAGCAACTCGCAAATCTGCCATCCTTTCTGTGGCTGAGGTTCAGACTTGTCCTGGCCACCGCCACCTGCCAGAAGGCTCAGCCCAGCCCTTAACCCACAGGCCGGGCCTGCGACCACCACCAAGGCCCACTGCCCCAGGCTGCGGCGCCCACCCTCCTTCCTTCCTCCTTTCTTTCTCTTTTCCTTCCTTTACACACACACACTCTCTCTCCTTTCTTTCTCGTTCTCTGTTCTTCTTTCCTGTTTGCTCAACTGCGGATGGAACCCAGGGGAACCCAGGTAGAACATCTACCTCTAGGCTACATCCCTCTGAGCTAGCCCTACTTAATTTCTTTTATTTTGAAGCAGGATCTCATTAAGTTGCAGAGGGCCTGGCTAAGTTGCCGAGGCTGGCTATGGACCCGTGATCCTCTTGACTCAGCCTCCCAAGTACTAGGATCACAGGCGTGGGCCACCTCGCCCGGCTGAGAGTCCTTCATGACCCAGGAGGCATCTCTGGCCTCAACTGCCACTACAACCCAGGCTTTTGCACTGTGACAGCCTGTCAGCATCCGGTGTCTGGACCTCTACACAGCAGTCCCCAGCCAGGGCCCCGCCCCGCCACCTGCCCAGCTGGGTCCACGGCCGCGCTTCTCTGGACAGGTGGCTCTTCTGGCCTGGCCTGTGTCCTCTAACCCAAAAGTTTAATGGGTTCTGACCACATGTCAGACCCTGTCTAAGGTGCCCAACACGGATGACCTCACAGCCTCTGCAGGGCAATCTGCTCTACGGATAAGGACACAGAGATCAAAGGACTCATCCAGGGTCACACATACATCATCAGTGAGGTCAGGATTTGAACCCAGGTCCATCTGACTAGAAGTGTGGACTATGAATTCCTTGACAGCAGGGATCATGGCGGGCTTTTCCTTCTGGGTCATCAAAAGTGAATGCTCAATAATTTCTGTTCCTAGGGGACGCATTTTGACCACAAGGCAGAAATTAGAGACAGAAGGATTTGGGCACAATCTAAGAAAAATCCCCAAGGCGCAAGGAGTTGCCAGGAGGGGGCGAGTTTGAGTGCAAGCAGAGCAGGAGGGCTGGCAGAATACAGGGGGCTCTGCCCTGGGAAGGGGTGAGCCTGGAGGCCTGGGTCCTCTGGCCGAGAGTGAGTGAGCGCGCGCCCCCGCCACTCTCCCCATCTCTCAAGCGGAGGCCCATGGTGTGCAGTCAGGGAGTTTAAGGCCACGCCCAGGAAAGTGGGGTTTTTAGGCCATCCAAATGGTTTCTCAGCTGAGCTGGGCTGCGCTGGGGACAGCATGCACTGGCCACCATGGGCACTGGGCACCAGCTGGAATGTAACTCCCATTCCAGGGCTCGATTGGTGGGGAGGACACTGTGTCTTTGGCAAGACAAAGAGCAGCTCAGAGCCACAGTGACTCATCCCCGGACCCAGCCGGGGTGGCTGCGGGAACGGCTTCCTCAGCCTGATGGGCGCAGGAGAGGGGCAGGGCCGCAGTGCTGTGACTTCAATTGGGAGGGGTGGACTTGACACGGGCCCTGTGAGGTGAACGTGGTTTGATGTCCTCGGGCTTCAGAGGGTGAATAGATCTGAGGTGAGCCTGGTCCCAGGGCTGGCTTTATCACGAAGGACATGGGTTTTATAAATATCTCAGTGCTGCCACGGGCCTCGTGGTATGGGGAATTAGGAGGCAGATCCGGAGAGGGCTTCGGCTGTGAGGGCAGCCGGGAGGGGCACCGCAGAGTGCGCGGCCTCGCTCCTGGTCCCCGGGCCCCTAACTGCCAACAGCTGGGTCAAGGCCAGAATTTGGTTTGTTTGGGATCAAAGTCCAGGCTAGAGTGGGGCCAGGGCTCTCCAGGGGGCCCTCACCTCTTATACCTGGACTCCCTTAGGGACAGGCCAGTCCTTCCTTTGCCATGACACAGACAGAGGCTGGGGACCCAGGACTCTGCTCTCTGGGGAGGGAGCTATGAGCGGAGCATGTCCCCCCCCCAGGGAGCCTCTATTCTGGGCCTCTGTAAGTCACAGAGTGGGAGCTAAGCATGGGGGACATCAGGGGCAGGCCAGAGGTGGTTAATGGCCCAGCAGGAGTCAAGTCAGAACCCGGAGGCGGGGCCACGGCGGTGGGCGGGGGGGGGGGGGGAGCAGGGTGGGGCGGCCCGCTGGCTCCCTGCGTCTGCTGACTTGAGTCTCATCTCTCCATCTCTGGGCCTCCGCGTCCATCCTGCGTGTGCAGCTGAACTCCAGTGCCTAAGCCCCCTTCATCTGT
Source organism: Muscardinus avellanarius (assembly GCF_963383645.1). NCBI lineage: Eukaryota > Metazoa > Chordata > Mammalia > Rodentia > Gliridae > Muscardinus > Muscardinus avellanarius. Next base: position 42,780,441 of record NC_137805.1, read on the forward strand.
TAAGCTCACTCCTTCCCCGGGTTGCGCTGTCATCTCCAGGGCTCAAAGCCTTCTTGGTCCTCGGAGGCCAGGGCAAATACAGCCTCCTCCACGCAGACTCCCCCAGCTGCAGTTCACGCTGGCCCCTTGGTCCAGTCTGCACCCTTCTGAGCATCATTTCAGCCTAGACCAGGTGCCGTGCAGCGGGCGGATGTGGTCCTCGCTGTTGTCGACGGGAGGCCAAGAGCTCAGACTCCGCCACTCACCCTCGGTATCATGGCTTCCAGGGTTCCGGAGTCCTGGCCCCTCTGAGGCTCAGACCCCTGGGGGCCTAGAGTCTCAGCAGCCCTCACAGCTGCTACGCTTACTGTACGGAGGGCCCCGTGGACAGGGTCAGTCTGCCACACATGGGCAGTGTTGCCTTATTTTCACCGGGGAGCCCTGCTCCTTCTTGGGTTCCCTTTGTTTCTTTGTCTACTGGGAAGCTCAGAGGCAAGTTTATAACATCGTTAGCAAAGCATAACCTGAACTGCCTCGTTTCTGTCTCTATTTCCCTCTTCTCCTGATCTCTAATTTGTTTATTTTCTAGCCTACATAAGGGAATTAAAAAAGAGGAGGAAGAAAAGGAACAAAAGAATGAACCAGGGAATCTTCACAGCTTCGACTCATGGCTGAAGATGGTAATTACCAGGGATCGTCTAGCGTGCTTCACCTGCGAGGTGGCCTCAGCCGAGCCCAGGACCTGCCTCCATTGCTCCTGCCATCCCCAGCAGAGGGTCCACTATGCCCACTGGAGCAAGGAGACACCGAGAGGTTAACCAGACTCAAGTCACAGTGTGACTCCAGCTCAAACATGTAGTGCTGCCTGCCACTCAAGCCACGCCCTCAAGGAACATCAGAAGAAGCGGGCTCTCAGCCTAGGAGTGAGGAGGGGGAGGCGAGACGAGGGGAGGCGGCCCTCTGAGCCAGTGAAGGGTGGCCACGGAGAGCTACGTTCTGAGGGCTCCAGAGTCCAGGGAGGAAGTGGGTCACGGGAGGCCACCTCAGCTCAGTTCTAACAGCCAGACCCCCTGCCCAAGGGCGTGGCCGCCTGTCAGAGGGGCCTGACTCTGCCAGGAGCCCGCTCCAGGGCTCCAGGTGGAGAAGTGGAGCAGGAAGAGAGGAGCAGGAGGAGGAGCCTGGAGACACCAGAGCGCACGGTCGGCTATCCCTGGCCGGTCTCGGTGGTGGATGGGATGGACCTCATGGCTGTAGAAACGACCGGGGCGTTGTGGGTTGCAACAGTGCCTGGGAGCAGGGCTCTCCTGACATTAAGTGCCAAGGATTGGATCGGGGATGATCAAGAACCTGTCATGACCCCAGACTTGTCGGCACGCCCCTCTAATCCCAGTACTTGGGAGGCTGAGACAGGAGGATCACAGGATCAAGGCCAGCCTCAGTAATTTATGGACACCTTCAGCAACTTAGTGAGACCTTGTTTCAAAACAAAAATAAAAAAGGGCTGGGGGTGTAGTTTGGAGGTGGAATGCCCCTGGGTTAAACCCCCAGTAACATACATATACCCCAAAACAAACAAACAAACAAACAAACAAACAAACAAACAAACAGAACTATCATAAGCAGGACAGTCTTGACCAGGGAAGAATTCTACAGCAAATGCCAACGTGTCCCTGTTGAAAAACAATGAGACGTAGTAATTAATGTAGAATTGGAAGACACGGGGACAGACAAAAAAGATCAATGGGACAGAACATTGTTCCCAGAAATAGATCCATAAATACATGGGCACTTACACATCAGACAGAGATGATTTCAAATGAGTGCAAAAAAGAGGATTCGATTACTGCTGCGGGGATGATGGGCTAGCCCCATAAAAACGAAATCAGATCGCCATCTTATGCAAACACAAGAGACCTGACCTGGATTAAAGATCAAACATGAAACACAAAGAAAAACAAAAGCTTAAAACTATTGGAAGGAAACCGAGCATGGTGGCCGTGCCTCCAGGTGGAGAAGCGGAGCAGGAGGAGGAGCAGGAGGAGGAGCGTGGAGACAGCAGAGCACACAGTCAGCTATCCCTGGGAGGCCGAGACAGGAGGAATGCAGGTTCAAGGAAACCTCAGCTCTTTAGTGAGATCCTCAACAATCTAGCGAGATCCTGTTTCAAAACGAAAAATAAAAAGGGCTGGGGGTGTAGCCTGGAGGCACGATGCTCCTGGGTTCAATCCCTAGTACCATGAAAGTAAAAGAGAATAGAATATGATCATTGGAAGGAAATGTAGAATATCTTCATGACCTCGGGGAGGGAAGGCCTTGGATAAATTGCAAAGAAGTAAGAGCAAATAAAGAGGAAAGGTATGCCGGGTGTGGTGGCGCACACTTGTAATCCCCGCGCTTGGGAGGCTGAGACAGGAGGATCACGCAGGTTCGAAGCCAGCCTCAGCTACTTAGTGAGGCTCTCAGCAACTTAGTGAGACCCTGTTTCCAAATAAAATATAAAAAAGGTCTGGGAGTATAGCCCGGAGGTAGAAAGCCTCTGGGTTCCACCCCCAGTACCACCAAAATAAATAAACAAATAAATAAATAAAAACAAAGGGGAAAGTGATGTATTTTATTACACCCCCAAGATTCCCCCCCTTTTTTTTGGTACTGGGGATTGAACCCAGAGGCACCCTACCTCTGAACTGCATCCCCAGCCCTTGCTATTTTTCGAAACAGGGTCTTGCTAAGTTGCTGAGGCTGGCTTTGAACCTGCAATCATCCTGTCTCCGCCTCCATACCCAGCTACTACATCCCAAATTCAAACTTCTGACTGACAAAGACACAAAGTTAAAAGACAAGCGGTACACTGGGAGGAAGCATTCGCAGCAAACACAATGAGGATTGATATCCTCATACACAAACCTCTCCTGCAAATTAATAGGAAAAAGATAAGTGACACAGAAAAAATTGGGCCAAGAATACGAACAGGCGTTTTGAGAAGAGGAGATTCGAATGGCCATTAAACACACGCATAACGAGGCACTCGGCTGCTCTCAGGGTTGGCGGTGCTAATGAGAACGAGATGATTTTGTCAGCAGATTGGCAAAATTAAAGAGCGGTAAATCAACGGATGGCGAGGATGTGGGAACGCGGGGACGTCACTCCCCGGAGTGCAAAGTGGCCTGATTACCTTGGAGGGCAATTTGGCAGGGCTTATTAACAGAAAGTCCTGCACATCCACAAGGAAGTTAGTGGGTTACGATGGGACCCGAAACCCCAAAAGCCCGCGGCCGGCAGAGGTGAGATGCGGTGTAACTGTGCCGGAGGAGCGAACCAATCGCAGCTCGCCTTGAAGGGGACAGATCCCAGTGACACAAATCATTAAAGCCAGATGCAAAGACAAGAACCGCGATGACATCACACGGGAGACGCTGCTCGTGCACCCTCCATGCCGCACGTGGACGCCTTCTGGAAGACCCGGCCTCGCCGGCTCTGCCTCTCCCTTTCCTCTGTCCTCGTGATTTCCTTCCTTCCTTCACCAAACATGCTCGCCCTACTGACAGGCACTGGAGGTGGGCCACAGCCTCCACCGTGCGGGCCCCAGGGCGACTCTGACCCTGGCCCCACTCCGGCCTCCCCCAGCCCGGTGCCGCCTTCTCTCTGGATCTGATTCCACTGGCTGCACAGGCAGGCTGTGGGGAAGGCCCCGGAGAGTGGGGACGAGCTGGCTCATCTGGTCAGTGGCACCACCTCTGCTGTCCCCTTCTTTCTCTGTTCCTGGTCGCTCCTTCTTTTGCCGTGGGCCAGGGGAGGGTTGTGTGGGGTGCAGCCAAACCTCTGGGTCCAGGAGCAGGAAGTCAGGTTTTAGGCTGGAGGCCCCTCCTCCCCAAAGCCACCAAGGGCACCAGCCATGGTCAGGTCCAGGGCCTCGGACGGACGGTCACAACAGGACCCTGGAGATAGGACGGCCAAGGACAGCCTAATTAGGCATGACGGTAGCCCCAGGAGGCATATTAAGCTTGGAGCCATTAGGGCGGAGCGGCCGGCACTGGCCAGGCCACCAACCCCCACAGGGACACTTGGCTCTGAGGCCAAAGTCAGGCTGCCCGAAGGTCTGTCTGTCAGCTGGACTGCCAGGTGCCACCCTACCACCAGTCCTGCTGCGAAGTGGCAGTGGCGGCTCAGGGCGGCGGTCCTAGGCCCCTACTCCATAGCCCACCTGAGGGCATCCCTCCTTCTCTTGGGTCTCTCTCTCTCTCTCTCTTTTTTTTTTTTTTGTGGTACTGGGGTTCCTGGAAACCCTTCTACCTCCGGGCTATACTCCCAGACACCTATTTTTTATATTTTTATTTGGAAACAGCATCTCTTAAGCCAGCGAGGCTGGCTTCAAACCTGCGCGATTCTCCTGTCTCTGCCTCCCAAACCCGGGGATTACAAGTGTGCACCACCAACAGAGCGAACAGTGGTGTTGGGTTTCATCTTTACCGACAAGAACTAACTGCCAGCCCTTTGCCACCCTCTGTTCCTTCCCGTCCTTAAATCCTGCTGCAGGGCAGTGATTCCTCTGCTCCTCTGCTCTGCCAGAGGTGGGGAAACAGGCCCAGAGAGGGCACGTGCTTTGTCTGAGGACACACAGTTGGGATTTGCATGTTGGGTATCGTTAGCACCTACTTCCCGCTCAGGACACCCCGAGGCCAACCACTCCTCTGGGGTGGACCAGGTGACACCAGGATCCTTCCTGGTCTTAATGTTCAGGTCTGTGGCTTCCAACTCTCAAGGCTGGTATAGTGAAGTAACTTGGCACATCCATCCCTCCGCTTCATGTCTAGATGCCCCTGCCAGGGGTCAGGGTGGTAGAGGGCCCCGGTTTGTCAAGGTTGTTCCCAGGGCCGGGCACACAGTAGGGGCTTGGTGAGAGAGCATTTCTTTTGCCTCTGCAAAACCCCTGAGCCTGACACCCTCTTCAGATCTGGCCCAAATCTCAGACCTTCTGTGGAGCCCCATGAGATCCCAGGACTGTCTGGGTGCGACAGTCCCCTCCTGCCTTCCTCTGTGTGAGGCTAAGGCCACCCTGGGAATGTACTGTGTTACTAGTGACTTTCCCCTGATGACTGAGGAAGCTTGGACTAGAGTCCTGGGTCCCTTACGTTTTCTCACCTCCAAAATTTGGGGATTAAGAATTAGTTGCAGCTGGGTGTGGTGGCACATGTCTGTAACTCTAGTGCTTGGGAGGCTGAGACAGGAAGGAGGATCTCAGGTTTGAGGTCAGCCTCAGCAACATAGCAAGACTCTTAACATCCAGCAAGACTCTATTTCAAAACAAAAAATAAAAAAATAAAAAGGGCTGGGGGTATAGCTCAGAGGTAGAATGCCCCTGAGTTCAATCCCCAGTACCACTAAAAAAAAGTATTAGTCTTCTCCCTGTGGATTGCTGTTTAGGGATAAAGGGCATGTTACCTAAATTCTTACAAGAGCACCTGGTGGGTGACCACAGGGGCCCCGGTCATATCTTGGCTATTTCTCATATTTGTTCAGGGCCAGGGTCAAAGCTTCTGACCTCCCAGCTGGCTCTCCAGAAGGCCATGGTGCTGGAAAGGATTCCTTAGAGCTGCGGGGACAGTACCATGGACAGCGCCCCAGCTCTGGCACAGGGCCAGGCCTTCAGCACTGGAACCCATGGGAGGGGCAAAGGGCGCCCAACAGCCGCAGGCCAAGGTCACAGTGTCCAAGCTGCCTGCCTGCTGAGGCGGCCTGGCACTTCTCGGCTGGCCAGTTAGCTGCTCTGCGATTTGTAAGGCCTTCAAGGGCTGTCCTGTCACTGGTGACATCCCTTGGGTTGGGGCTCAGGAAGGCCTCAGGGGACCCCTCCCAGGCCAAGACGGCCTCCCATTCCTTTCCCTTTTAACCCCAGAGGCACTGCAGACACAGGGAGGGCCCTGGAGAGTCCCAGCTGGCGCAGCAGTGAGGGACAGGCCAGTTACCTGCGCTCCTCCAGGGCTGGGCTGTCTTCGAGACTGAGTAGACTGGGAGAGCACTATTGGCCCTTCAACTCAACCCGTCCCCTCCCCGAGGCCATCTTTGACTGGACCCTCGCCCACTCGATGAGGGTCAGATTTACTCTTGCCCTGGCCGCCTCCATCACAGGCTGCTCACATGTGTCGCAGCAGACATGTCAGCAGAGAGCCCAGCAAAGTCAGCCACTCAGTCCTTCTGCGGTGGGAAGACGAGGTGCGGCGGAAGTGTCCCCTGATGAGGGGAGGGAAGGAGAGGGAAGCCACCTTCCCAGAGCTGTGATAAACTGAGATGGCGTGACCAACACTGGGCCTGGCACACGATAGGCTGCAGCCAACGCCCGTACCCCCTTCCCAACCAGGAGAACAGTGCGGGCATTTTGATCACCACCAATGCTGAGTGCCTAATGTGTGCGAGGGCGAGGTCTTATGAAACTCATTTTGTCAATTAGAAACCGAGGCTGAGACGGGCCAAGAAATGTGCTAAAGGTCACGGGGCATCTCCAGTTCCAGGCCACCTCCCTGCTCAGGAGGCCTCTGGTGAGGCCCCAGCACAGTCCACTCACCACCTGCTCACATCCTAAGCGGGGTGCCCCATGCTGATGACCAGTTCCAGCACGCTGCTACTTAGCAGACGGGATGGACGCAGAGGGACACGCAGACCCTCCTGCTTCCTCTCCTTTGTGGCAGGTTGGCACTCAGACACCTGTCTCTAGCTTCCCGTGCATACCGGTGGCAGAGGAAGGAGCCCTGAAGCACCCACCTTCACCTCCAGCATCACCTTCGCCCAGGGCCCAACACACCTGCCAACAGGTGAGCGAACCAAGGCTCAGGACGCGTGGACCAGTGGCCCCGGGACTCCAGACCCCTCCTCCAGGCCCAGCACCCTTGGGAGAGTGGCGGCCACCTCAGCACTGCCCACCGTGGCCCCAGCCGCGGCCTCAGGGCCTGCGCGGCAGGGATTTTCTTCCCTCTCCTTTTTGAAGGCAGGGACACTGTCGCCTACTTTTTCTCTCTGGCCCAAAGAACCTGTACACAGTAGGACTTGATCTTTCCTTGCCTTCATTCCTTCTCTTTCTTCTTTTCCTTTCCCCTCCCTTCCTCCCTTCCTTCCTCCCTTCCTCCCTTCCTTCCTTCCTTCTCTTTCTTCTTTTCCTTTCCCCTCCCTTCCTTCCTTCCTTCCTCCCTTCCTTTCATAATGGGGATTGACCTCAAGGGCACTCTACCTCTAAGCTACACCCTGTCCTATTTTCATTTTTGAATCAGGGTCTAAGTTACCACACACTGCTGGCCTAGATTCTTCAATCCTCCTGCCTTAGCCTCCCAAGTACTGGGATTACAGGTATGTGTCATCATGCCTGGCCCTGATAGTGGGACTTTTTCTTTCTCTTTTCATACTAGAGATTGAACTCAGGGGCATTCTACCTCCGAGCTACACCCTAGCCCTATTTTATTTTTTTTATTTTGAAATAAGGTCTTGTTAAGTTGCTGAGGGGCTCATTACGTTGCTGAGGCTGGTCTTAAACCTGTGATCCTCCTGTGTCAGTCTTCCAAGTACTGAGATTTCAGGAGCAGACCACCACCTCTAGCGGTAATTCTTAAATTACTTTATTCACTCAATAACTATTTACTGAATGCCCAGTGTACACCGGGCTCTATTTCAGGTGGTAGAACCAAAACAGTAAGGAAAAAAAAAAAAGGTGCAGATAAGCAGACATCACCATCTTGTCACCAGCGGGGATGAGGGAAACAGCCTCCTTCCTCACCCATCAACCCTCTCCACTGCGAGCGAGCGCCGGGAGGGCGGAGACTGGCACTCTCAGGTCCCTGGCTCTGTGTGCCGCACCCAAGACACATGTTGGCCTGCTGACTGAATGACCGCATGGATGAATGCGGGGACAGTAGCAAGGCAGCCGCCCTTCACTGCGAGGTTGCCCAGCTCCCAGCGCTTGATGTTTCATGCACGTTAATTACCTTGTGGAATCTTTCCAGCTGCCCCTGTGAAGCAGGCACTTTGAAGTGGCTCTTGCTAGCAGTCCTTCTAGCTGTTCTTTTCTTTTGCCTAAGGGAAGTGCTCAGTTAGAAGTATTAACATAACTAGGTGTGGTGGCACATGTAAGCCTAGTACTTGGGAGGCTGAGACAGGAGGATCGCAGGTTTGAAGCCAGCCTCGGCAAGTTAGTGAGGCCCTCTGCACCTTAGCCAGACCTTGTTTCCAGATAAAAAATAAAATAGGTTCTGGGGGTGTAGCTGAGAGGTAGAAGGCTCCTGCATTCCATCCCTAATACACCACACACCAAAAAAGTATTAACAAGTCTGGTGCAGTAGCATATGTCTGTAATCCCAGGGACTCAGGAAGCTGAGGCAGGAGGACCACAAGCTTGAGGCCAGCTTTGGCAACTTAGTGAGTGAGATCGTGTCTCAAAATAAAAAATAAAAAGGGCCTGGGGACATAGCTCAGTGGTCGAGCATCACCGTTCAAACCCCAGTTCCAAAGGGGTGGGGAGAAAGAAATAGTAATGTCACCAGCTTCCCTTGCAGCTAGGGTGGCCATGTGATTACTGCTGGCAAAAGAGATGTGGGTGAAAATCCACTGGGTAAAGGAGGGATGGGGAGGGAACGGGGTGGGGATCGGGTAGGGACTAACTGGGTGATGTGTGCATGTATGTCTACAAAAGTTTTTTTTAATCCCAATATGATGTATGAATACAGTGCACCAATAAAAAAAATTAAAAAAGAAAAAAGAAAAAGAAAAAAAAGAAAAAAAAAAGAAAATTCACTGGGTAGGACTCCAGGAAACCTGTTGTTTTTCTGATAAGAAAGGCAGATTCAGAGCTGGGTGTGGTAGTGCAAAAAGCCAGTTATCCCAGTACTTGGGAAGTGGAGACGGGAGGATCACAGGTTTTAGACCAGCCTCAGCAGATTAGTGAGACTCTCAGCACCCTAGCAAGACCCTGTTTTTTGTTTTGTTTTGTTTTTTTTTTTTTGGTGGTACTGGAGTTCCTGGAAGCCTGTCTACCTTCGGGCTACACTCCCAGACCTATTTTATACTTTTTTATTTTTGGAAACAGGGTCTCTTAAGCTAGCGCAGCTGGCTTCGAACCTGCGCGATCCTCCTGTCTCCGCCTCCCAAGCGCAGGGATTACAAGCGTGCGCCCCCACGCCCGGCTCAAGATCCTGTTTAAAATAAAAATTTAAAAAGGGCTGGATGTGTAGCTTGGAGATGGAATGCTGCTAGGACCAATCCCCAGTAACACACACACACACACACACACACACACACACACACACACACACAGAGGCAGACTTGGAAGTACGTAGTCTTTACTGCTTTTTTTCTGCCTAGAACTCAGATACAGCATATGGAGCTGAAGCAGCCATTCTGTAGTCATGAGATGAAAATACAGGCTAAGAATGGTGGAGGCTGCGCTGCAGCCCTGGCCCGGGGCTGCCCGCGGGCTTTTGAGCAGACCCTCCTGGGTGCTTATACAAATGCTATTTGTTGTCTTCTGTTATGTGCAGCCAAATACAATAGCAACTGATCCAGTGTTTTATATGTGAGACACAGAGAGTGATTTCCCCAAAGTTACATGGGTGTAATGCTGAAGCCTGTGAGCACTTCTCCCTGTGTGCTACCATTGTGTTCTGTGTGAAAGTCCCTCTCCACACCCCACACCCCACACCCCACACCTGGCTCTCCTCAAAGACTTTTTTCTTTTCCTTTCTTTTTTCTTTTCTTTTCTTTTTTTTTTTTTTTGTAGTATTGGGAAAGGAACCCAGGGACATTCTACCTCTGAGGCATTTATATCTTCAAGCTATACTCCCAGCTTGGTTTTATTTATTTAGAAACAGGGTCTCACTCACTAAATTGTGGAGAGCCTCACTAAGTAGCTGAGGCTGGCTGTGAACCTGCGCTCCTCCTGTCTCAGCCTCCCAAGTGCTGGGATTACAAGCATGTGTCACCATGCCTGGCTCTTCTTGAAGACTCATTCTGACCACTCTGGGGTCTGGCTCAAAGCCCCTGATGTCCCCTCTCTCACCTGCCCCAGCCCTAGCTCCTCACAGGTCCAGATCCTCCTTTCAACGCATAGCTGTCTCAAGGACCAGGATTCTGCTCTGATCCCAACCCTATGAGGGCCCTCTCCCTCCTCTCTGCTCATCTACCCCTCCCTGGCTCACGACTCCACAGCCCATCTTTGTGGACAGCCCTCCTGGTCAGTCCGGCGCCCACCCCCACGGTGATCTTCCTCGGTCGTGGAATTCAAGGCCTCCAGGGTCTGGCTCCTCCACAACACTGGCTGGAGCTGCTCCCTCTGCCCCGCCCCTTGGTCCCTGACCCAACCACCCTTCAGGCCACAGAGGGGCCTCTGACCAGCCTGCCTGGTGTAGGGATCCCCTAGCAGCCCCTGTCACACCCCCCTCTGTCCCTGGGTCTTCTCAGGCCCCTGTGGCCATGTTTGTGGAGCTTCTGGAGGGCAGGAGGCGTGCCCCTCTCCCAGCAGCCTGGCGCCTGGCTTTCTCAGCATTCAAGGCTCCTTTGGGAGGTGCTGAGTGAGGCTTGACTCGCTTCCCATACCTCCCCGCCGCCCACTTTCTACTCCAGCCAAACAGAGCTTCCCCAAAGCCTCCTACTGCGGCTGACACCTGGTCCCCGCCCCGTCTCTGCTCAGACCTTGCCCGGCCTTCCTCTCCCCTCCACCAGCAACTCCAAGTGGATGGGCATTCCAGACTCCAACAAGGGAAACCCGAGGCCCTAGGCAAGGGAGAGAGAGAGAGAGACAGACAGACAGACAGACAGAGCGTGGCTGCAGTCAATGACCCTCTCCCCTGGATGTAGCAGCCCCACTCTGGCCTTCTTGTACTTCTGCCCCTGGTTACCCCTATCTAAGTATCTCAGCATATCCTAAGGAGCCGAGCTGTGGGAAAGGAGAAGGAAAAGCACTTTGCTGAGCCACGAGCATGCGCCGGTATTGATGAGGGTAAGAGCGACTAGTATTTGTGAAGCTCTTGATACGTGCCAAGCGCCCTCCTGAGGCTTTTCATCAGACAGAGCCCATTATCACCCCCACTTCACAGATGAAGAAGAGGCCCAGAGAGGCGGAGCCGCTGGCAGAAGGTCACAGAGCTGGGAGGATGCTCTCCTCGCTCCAGCTCCAAGCCGTCCTCTGGCAGGTTGGGCCGGGCCACACCCAGGTGTCCCCTTGGGGCCTCCACACTTCCTGGTCTGCGGGTTCTCCTGGCGGGGGGACTGGGCTGGTCACACTTACCCCACTCTGCAAGGCTGTGGGACAGCGCTGCAGCCCCGAGGACCAGGCCCTGGAGCCGCGGAGGTGGACAGGGTGGACGGAAGTCGCAGAGCCTGGGCTCCACTTCCCCGGTGAGGCTGAAGATTTTCCCAACAGCCTGGGCCAAATTTATCTGCCAATCCCCCTGAAGAGCCGCTTCCAGCGTCTGTCTGGAAATGTCAGCCCGTGTGGTTGGAGGAAGGCGGGGAGAGTTTTCCTCTAAATAGCAGGAAGCATATGGGAGGCGGATGGCGCCCGACACCCCAACCTGCCAACTCTTGCTCAAGTGGGAGCTAAAAGGGGCCCAGAAGGGCCTGGAATTCCTGCCACCTCCCGGAGCGAGGGAGCTGGAGACCGAGAAGGGCAGAAGTGGGGCCGGCAGGGCGGGCAGGAGCCCCACGGGCAGAGGACCTGCGGCTCTCAGCTGCAAGCCCCCCACACCCCGGCTTTCGGCTTTGGTGTGTCCGCCACAGTGACAGTAGCTGCCGGTCGCCGGCACCGGCTATGTGCCAGATCTGTTAAGTACTGCATTAGATGGTTTCATTTAAACTTTGCAACCAACTCTAAGATAGGGTCTCCTATTATCCTCACGCTACAGATGAGAAAAACGAGGTTCAGGGTTTTAGGAGCACGAAGATGGAGGTTTCATGGTTTGGAAAGGACCTTCTGGTTCCTCCGTTGGTCACAAATATTCTGCAGACTCTGCCATGTTGTGGTGCAGCTGCTACTTGGACACTCCCAGTGACAGGGTCTTGCTACCACCCTAGTTAGCCCATCTGCAGAGAGCTCATTGTATTCAAAAGGTTCTTCCAGCCCAAGCTGGAATCTCCTTCCCTGGAACTTTCCCTGTAAGTGCCAGACCTGACCCTGGCTCCCCAGCAGAGATGGAAAGCCAGGCCCCTGGAGGCTGCCGGTTTCCCTTCTCCAGTGACACACACCAGTGTCCTCACTGGGAGCTGGGCCTCGGGTGGCCAGTCAGCTTCCTCGTCCACTCCACCCTGACCATGGTAACCAGAGCAGCCGGTCACCAGGTACTTGCTAAGCCTGCCCTCCCCCATCGCCTGCCCCTCCCCTCCCCAGGGGAGAGCGAGGCTCCAGGCCCTGGGCAAGCCCAGGAGGCCTCTGCAGGCTGCAGCACTAAGCCTCATGGGGTGCCCCCACCCGGGGACACTGACCCAACCTTTCCCAGGATCACCCTGAGCACGGGTCCACAGGGCCCCCAAGCACACATACCACCCTCCTCCCAGGGTAAAACTTCACCCTCTCTCCCCACTTCTGGAGCACCCAGTCCCCAAGTCCTGTTGACTCTCAAGGAGTGAGTGCCCTTGGTGCCAGCCCCGTGGTCCCGCCCTGCCCTCTGCCGCCCTCGACACCAGCCCTTCTATCTCAGGACCAAATTCAAACTTCCCAGCCCAAAAGTTGGCGCCTTCAGGGCTCGGGCCTCGGGAGGCTTCTCAGCGCTGCCTCCCGCCGTCTCTCACACCCCTGCCCAATGAGAGGCGGGTAAGATGTCCGCAGAGCCGCAGAGCCCTCTCTCCCTGGCTCACCCGCCAGGTGCTTCTCCCTGGAGGACCCCGCCCACCCCTCAGGACTCTGCTGGAGGGGAAGCAATGGGCGCCTTCCTCCACTCTCTAGGTACCACCGTCATGGCTGTCGGAGGCGCCTGTCTCCTGGGTTGAGCTGGGGAGGCCCCAGGACAGGCTGTTGGGGTGCGTGCTGGCAGCCCGGCTTCTGGTACAGCACTGGGCACCTGGCAGGTGGAGTGTGAGAGGGAATGGCTCGTGGAGACCAGGGCACCAGGAGGTGTTAGAGACAACCCAGAAAATACAGACGGCTCCTGCGTGTCATGGCTTTGATCAGAAATGAAAACCGCTGCTGTCCAAAGAGCGGATCCGTGAGGGTTTAGACAGGTAGCGGGTTGATTAGAGTTTCCGGAAACCACTGTCGAGCCCGAGCAGCTGAGTGAGCGGAGCCCAGCTGCAGGGGTGAGGAGCGGGAGCAACTGGCCCCGCTGTCTCCAGCTTGCTCTGTTGTCCTGCTGGCGGCTTGGCCTCTCTGGGCCTCGAGTCCTGTGGTGGAGGCTGTACATTCGTGTCCAAAGACCTGGGCCTCTTCTACTGTCCAGGTGGCAACACTCTCTGCCCTTCACGCCAACTCCCAGGGAGCCTGTGGACACCAGGGCGCCTGGGTCTCGGGCCTCTGCCTGACCCCACTGGCCACTCAGGAGGCCGCCTTCAGACCCTGCAAAGTAGCCTTGGGACATCAAGGTCATTCCAGCAGGAGGCACTTGCTGGGTTTGCCCATAGCACATGTACCTATGGGGGGCGCCTTCCCCGCTCTCCACCCCTGAGCTTCAGGCCGAGCTGCTGACCCCAGCAGGGTGGGGGAACAGGCCCGGGATGCCAAGCAGGGCACTCGGCTCTTCTAGTCCCGCAACTGACCAAGGGGCGGGTGCACCCCACAGACTTGGCCAGTCTACACCAGGACTCGGTTCTGGGCCTCTGTCTGAGCTATCTGGGAAGGAGTCTTGCTTACTCTTCCAGTCAGGCACCTCGTCACCAGTACAGGGGAGCCCGGAGGAGCACGGGAGCCACCCTGAGGAAGCGGGGCCGGGGCACCATCTGAGCCTTCCATGCAGCCGAGCCTGAGGTTGGGTAACTCTCTGCACTTTCCTGTCACAAGTCAATCAATTCCATTTCTGTTTCAATGTTTGGGATGGGTTTCCCGTCACTTATACTTGAAGATTTAGAATGATATGAGCAGAAATAAAAATAGAGTTCACTCATCTCACTGCCCAGGGAAACCATTATGAACAGTTTAACGACCAGCCTTCTGGATATTTCTCTGGCTAGAAACATACTTATACTTAAATGTACTTTTTCCTAAGAATGAAAAAGATCAGTAGCTACCTAAGTGGATGCCCTGCTGCTCTCCCCAAGTCCCAAGACACAGAAAACACTCCAAATCTAGATTCATACAGCACACGCTCTTTGTGTGTATGTATAGTATTGGAGATGGCACCCAGGAGTACTCCTGGCCCTTTTTATTTCTTACTTTGAAACAGGGTCTCACTAGGTTGCTGAGAGTCTCACTGCACTGCCGAGGCTGGCCTTGAACCCACCAGTCTCTTATCTCAGCCTCTCAAGTACTAGGATTACAGGTGCGCGCCATCACGCCGGGTGCACGCACCATTTTTAACCTCCTATTTTCCCCTCAGCCAAGGACCAGGGACATGTTTCCATGTCAACAGGGAGACATCTACAGCAGCATCTCCACGGCCACCGAGAACGCCGTTGTCTGTCTGGACGGAATTTATTTAACCACCACTCACTCACGGATAATGGGGAATCTGATTTATCACCGTCTTCAAGAGGGGTGCGGCGAGCTTGCTTGTAAAATGCACACGTTCACACTTGCAGAATTATTTATGACAGAGTCCATGATTCCAAGAGGTTGACTTCAGGTGTGGAAGTTTCACTGACTTCTCAGAGTTGAGACTCTGAGCGTCCGGAAGGCGCCTTTCCAGACAGGTGACTGGCTGTCGAGACAAGGCGGATCTGGGGCCAGGGCCTCCCTATAAGTGTCTCTGGCCAGAGGGCTCGCTGGCAGAGGCCAGCGGGTGGGCGGCCAGGGCTGTACAGCCATGTTGTCCACCTCCCTGGACCATAGCAGAGGTGAGACATCACGAGAACACGCAGGTACCGCCTGGGCAGCCCAGGGCCAACAGCAGCAGCCACTGGTGATGCTGCCCTGGTACTGTCCCAGCCCCAAACATGCCGTCACTCACACACACCCTACAGACACCCTCCCTATGATGCTGCTCTCAGGCCCAGAGAGAGAGAGTGACTTATCCAAGGTCACAGAGCCAAGAAGGGGTGGAAAGGAGGTAAGACCCTGACTCCCCAACCCACACCTTGTCCCATTTTATTGGGGTCAGTAGAAGAGGAGAATCGCCCCAGGCAGGACTGTGGGAGCTCTACATGCCCGTCCCGCCCCAACAAGTCCTAACACTCAGAAAAGGCTCCAAACCCCCAAAGTATGAGGGAGACGGCCAGGACCGCTCGCACCCCAGCTCCCCAGGAGCACCGTGAACAGTCTCTGGAAGCGCGCTTAGATTTTAGAGATGGTAGCTACCCATGCTGTTTTGTAACCTCTTTTCTTTTTTAACTCCACAACACACTATGAAGTTCTTTCTGTGACCATAAATTTAGATCCACGGCCCCGTTTCTGGCGGCTGCGCGGGCGCCTCGGTGTGGCTTCGGTGGAGTGGACTTAACTGGTCCCTGGCGAGGGACGAACAGATCACAGCTGTCCTGCTACTACAGCGAGTTCTCCAGCTTGGCCCATCGTGCCGTCCTCAGGTCCCACTCCAATGCCACCTCCGCAGGGGCTGTCCTGGGCGGTCCTGTGCATGCAGGCCCCCACCTGCCAGTATTTATAAAGTCACCGTGCTAATCTCCTCCGAGCTGTGTGGTCGCTCCTCAACCCATTTATTTGTCTGGTGATTGTATAACATCTGTCCCTCCCCAAGGCTGTGTCCTCTGTGAGGGGCGTGAACAGGCAGGGACTGGTAGCCGTCACTGACCTTGGAACACAGAACACCGGGGCTGCTGCTGGCTTCGGGGCATGGAGAAGCCCTTTGCCACGCACCCTCCACACGCACGCTGTGTTCCCAGCTGTAGTTCAGGGACCTCTAGGCAAACCTGTCGTAGGACGCGATGCCGGCACAAGCTACTTGGAGCTTCCGCACCCAGGCATGTGCCCCGCGAGGGTCCCCAGTTTGCTGCACACGGAGGATGCTGGGCACTGGGAGCCAGCTGTGTGGCCTTGGCCCAGCTGTCCCCTCTCCAGACCCCAGTGCCTTAATTTGCAAAATGGGGCCGATACTGCTAATGTCCCATGGTTGTTCTAAGATTTAACGAAGACAACGGTAAGCACACAGTAGGTACTCAGAAGAGGGCATCCACCGGGCGTGGTGGCGCATGCTCGTAATCCCCGCCCTTGGGAGGCTGAGACAGGAGGATCACACAGGTTCGAAGCCAGCCTCAGCTACTTAGTGAGGCTCTCGGCAACTTAGTGAGACCCTGTTTTCAAATAAAATATAAAAAAGGTCTGGGAGTATAGCCCAGAGGTAGAAAGCCTCAGGGTTTCACCCCCAGTACCACAAAAAAAAGAGGGCACCCAGTGGGACCAGAGATTGGGTCTGAATGCCTAACATGGGTGGCCTCTTTTATCTTGAATGAGACCTGAGGATGCCCTGGTGCTCTCCTGGGCTGTGTGTGTGTGTGTGTGTGTGTGTGTGTGTGTGTGTATGTGTGTGTGTTACTGGTGATTGAACCTGGGGATGTTCTATCTCAGAGCTATGTTCCCAGCCCTAATTTTATTTTTATTTTGAAACAAGGTCTCACTAAGTTGTGGAGGGTCTCACTAAGTGGCTGAGGCTGGCTGCAAATCTGTGATCCTCCTGGCTCAGCCTCCCAAGTACTGGGATTGCAGGTGTGTGCCACCACATCCAGCTTCATCCTTTACTTTAACATGTGTTGAATGGCTGAATGCTGTGCTCTGACCCGTCCTCAGGCTCCCGGCCCCCTTGGCTGCCTATGACCACAGATACCTGCCTGTCCTCTCAGGCCTGGCAAAAAGAGGCACAGACATACCTGTGATGAAGGAGGAACCGCCTGCCTTTGTGGGGAGCTCCTGGCCCCTGACCCTGCACCCACGGCTTGAGTCCTCACATCTGGTTGCTCATCCATTCTCTCCCACCCTGACCACGTGCTGAGTAGCTTCACCTCATGAGCCTCACTTTCCTTCTCTATAAAATGGGTACAATGAATGAATCCAAGAAGATTCAATGAGATAAGAAGGAAAATGCTTAGCAAGGACCCTGGCATTTAGTAAGTACTCAATAAACCCTAGCTGCTATTATTATTAT
This sequence comes from Muscardinus avellanarius, assembly GCF_963383645.1. NCBI lineage: Eukaryota > Metazoa > Chordata > Mammalia > Rodentia > Gliridae > Muscardinus > Muscardinus avellanarius. The sequence goes on from NC_137805.1 coordinate 42,797,630, forward strand.
TATTATTATTATTATTATTATTATTATAATTTTTTAGTCTTTCTGCTGTGACATACAATACAAAGAGAAAATTGCACAAAACAAAAATGTCCTCTTTTCTCCACAAAGCAAATCTCTTCCTAGACTTTTATGGTGCTGTTACTATTGTAAAAATAATGGGCCCCCCCAAAAAAAAAAAAAAAAAAAACCACATCTTGTGGCTACTCTGCTTTGACCCAGCCGGTCCAGGTCTCAGCACCTGGGGACCTGGTATACCTGGTGGCCTCTGCCCTGGGCCCGGAGACTCCCCATCCGACTTGCCGGTTTGGGCTGTTCTTTAAATAACCAGTTTGTTAGCAAAATAGCAGCAGTAACACCTCCCTCGCGCCGCCCCAGCCTCCATCTTTCCACGCAATGCTGACGGCTGCTGCCCCGGCTCGTGCCAAGGAATCCCGTCCTCGTCACTGGGACACACACACCGGGGGCTGCCGGCCAGCTGCGCTCCGAGCGCCCGGCCCCGGGGTGGGGCAGGCCCTAGGCAGCAGTCATTTTCAGGAAAGAGGCGCCCTCAGTCCCTGGCCCACGCCTCCGTCTCCCCATCGGCCTCCCCAGGGTCGGGGTTTAACTGAGGTGGCAAACAACGCGAGCATTTAACACGCTGACTGCTGTGCGGGTCCCTGGCGCACACGCAGCCCTCGGGGAGGCCCTCGGGGAGCGGGCCGAGGCTGGGTGTAAGGCACTCACAGTGCAGGCCGAGATGTCCCTATCACTTCTGCCACGACAGCTTCTTAAGCAAATGCAGCGGGGTTGGGGGGCCGCTAATTAACGGGACCCCTTTCACAGTTGTTAATAACGAGGCTGGCACTGCATGAACACGCTGCTCTTGTTCTCAGAGAAGCCCCTTCTATGTACAGTATCGACAGCGAACTTCACGGGTTTTTATTATCCTCGACATTTGCATATTATACATATTTACAAGTCTCTCTCCTCATAACTGTCCCATCAGGGAGGCCAGGCAGCCGTTGGCACAGGAGAGGAGGGGAGCAGAGAGCCGGGCCGCCCTGCTGCAGGCCTGAGCTTGCTGCAGGCTCTCTTGGGCTGCAGGAACCCAGCTGGCCAAAGGGCCCACAGGCCAAGGCCCGGCTGCCGCCTAGGCAGAGGGAGGGAGGGGCGCCTCTCCCACCGCGTTCCGTCATTCCCCAGCTCTTACAGCGTGCCCTACTGAGCTCAGGCCAGAGCCAGCTACGTACCACCCGGGGAGACAGAGCTCCTCCCCACTGGGGAGCCAAGGGCAGACCAGGCAGCAGACCCGAAGCCGCTGACCCACAGGGCGGGATGACCCTGTGCCAACCCCTGGGATCACTGGGCCTCGGCTTCTTCATTTGTAAACTAGAACACCATGCCAGCAGCGCCCTGAGGTGTCTGGTGAGGACGCCATGCAGAAGCGTCCCGTGCTGTGGTTGGCACCAGGAAGGTGACGAGACCCGGCATCGGCCTTCAGTGGGGGTGGAGTAGATGGGGACAAGTCCCGGGATCATCCATGGATGGCCAGGCCCAGCACCTCGCCTTGTCTAGGGTCAGGCACGGTACAGCTGCAGTCAGGAAAGCCTTTGAGGGGTCCTGCCATTCAGGGGCCTCTGGCATGGCCCCCTGGTCCCCAGCTCTACCTGAGCCTTGGCTGGGCACCTGCTCCGGCCTCTGGGGTGAGGCAAGAACTGACCTTGCTGTGCAGCCTTAGGCAAGCAGCCACTCCTCCCTGAGGCTGTTTCCTAGGATGGGTGTGGTCTCCACGCCCACCTCCAGGCTTGTGTGGAGGACAGGCTACATCAGCCAATTAAACTAGAAATCGCGCCCAGCCATGGGAAATCTCCCGGAGGTCCCTCTGCAGCACGTGGGCTGGCGGGAGGGGGGGCTGGGCGCTTCCCGGCTGTGCGGGCGCAGGTGGGCGGGGAGGGGCCCGGCCGCCTTACTCACCAGCCAGGGAGCGATGTGCGCTGGAGAAGCGGGGACCTCAGGAGCGGGCGCTGGACCGAGGGCTGGCACACACATCCCTCCGGGCACGCGGTCTGAGGCACTGGTGTGAAGCGGCGTGAAACAGGGGTCCTGCCAGGTCCTGGTCACACACGGGGCCACCTGGTGACTGGCAAAGGTTGAGGCTCTGCCTCCTGCAGGAATGGGGAGGAAAAGTAATTACAGGGTGCCTGGGATGAGCCCTCCACCTGGAGGGGCCCTGGGGATACTGGGGGGGGGGGCGACATGGAACAATCGTCAGAGAAACCCAGTGTTTGTACGACACTACATTTTCCAAAGCGCTCTGGCATCCCAGCTCCTGTGGGCCCCCACACTGTTTTTTAGAGGTATATTTGCATGTCATGCATATTTACGACGCCTTTCCCACCACCCACAGGATCTCCACGGCAGCTGGGAAGCAGGGCTCCAGACACTCCACTCCTTCCCTGCCTGGTTCCCTCTGCTTTTTCCTGGACTAAGGAAGCCAGGAAAGGGGATAGGGTCATAGGGTTCTGAGTTCAAATCCTAGCTCAACCCCTTATTGGCTGAGTGATGCTGGGCAGGCAGCTTCCTGTTTCCAAGCCTCAGTTTCCCCACTTGTTGAGTAGGAATGGAGTGCCCACCCCGAGGGCCACAAGGGGTAGCACTGGTGAGCACCTGTTGAAGGCCCTCCAAAGAAGCTCTCCTGTGTCCCGCACTCAGAGCGGCCCCTCCGCCAGCTCCCATGACACGCTGTTGGAGAGCACAGGGAAGCCAGGTGTCCCTCTCAGCCCCCTCTCCTGCACAGGTGCCACCTCTTGCTCAGATCTTTAAATCAGCAGGAATCAGACCCTCCTGGGAGAAGAAAAAGGCCCCTCCACTCCACACCAGCAGAGAATACTCCCCTGCCCTCTGGCCCCCACTTTACATAAAGAAACTGAGCTGGCATGGGGACATGGAATCTGGGCGGGCAGGTTTCTTGCCTCTTGGGGAGGGGAGGCCCAGGGTCAGACCACTGCAGGAATAAGCTGGCAAGGGCACTGCGCTGGGGGCTGCTCACCTTTCTAACCTGGGCAACCCCAAGCCCTGGAAGACCCGCCTGCCCTCTCCTGAGGGTCCATGTAGGAAGTAGACCTCCTGCATCTCAACATCTGCTTGGTGCCGGTGCTGTCTAACAGGCTTCAGTGCATCTCCTCCTCCCAAAGCCCTGTTTCTCAAAGGAAGAAATGAGCTGGGTCACTACACACTGAGGAGGAAGGCGGGGCTTCAAACCCAGGCATGTGATTCCAGGAGGAGGCCCTGCCTTCCCCAGCGAGAACAGCCCCAGCCAGGAATAGGCAGGACCAACCCAGAGTTTAACTAGCGGGCAAAGAATGTACCGACTCCCAAGCCTTCTGATTTAGAAGACACAAATTCTTAAAGATGCATAAAAGATTCCAAGATGCACCATGGGGCGTGAAAATTGCCAGTGCTTGAAAAGCCAGCGCTTGGGAAGATGCGATTCTGACCAAGTTGTTGCTTTGGGCCAGAGCCGCCTCAGCGCTGGCTCTGCGCTGAGGGAAGAGGTGACAGCGGGGAGGCAGGCTGAGGGCGGCACAGCAGGATGCAGGCGGGTCCCCATCCTCGCCACCTGCCTGCTGAGGGACCAGAGTGAGCTCCCGACTCTCCTTCTCCAGGCCGTGACGCTGCTGAAGATCCTACGACTCCCAACACGGATGAACTTGGAGAACATTATGCTGGGTGAAAAGCCAGCAGCAGAAGCCGGCATATTGCATGATTCTGTTTATAAAAAAGATTTGGAGCAGGCAACTTTGTAGAGACAGAGAGCAGGGTCGTGGTTGCCTAGGGCCGCCCAGCGGGGAGACTGGGGGCAGGGTTTCTTTTTGGGGGATGAAAATGTTCTAAAACGGATTGTGGTAGAATGAAGGAATTGAGACCTGGGGACTTAAGGACATCATTGGGATATGGGTTTTGTCTGCTTCCCGGGCACACTCAGAGCTCAGGGCGGGAATTTCTCCCTTAAAAAGCCCTTTATAACCGGGCATGATGGCGCACGCTTGTAATCCCAGCATTTGGGAGGCTGAGACCTGAGGATTGCGGTTTGCGGACAGCCTCAGCTACTTAGTGAGGCCCTCCGCAACTCAGTGAGACCCTGTTTCAAAAATAAAGAATAAAGCCAGGCGTAGTGGTGCACGCTTGTAATCCCCGCACTTGGGAGGCGAGACAGGAGGATGGTGCAGGTTCGAAGCCAGTTGTGCTGGCTTAAGAGACCCTGTTTCCAAATAACAAGTATAAAATAGGTCTGGGAGTGTAGCCCGGAGATAGAAGGGCTTCCAGGAACCCTAGTACCACCAAAAACAAACAAACAAACAAACAAACAAACAAACAAACAGGACAGGGGGTGTAGCTTGGAGGTTGAATACCCTTGGCTTCCATCTCCAGACCCACGGGGTTGGGGGGAAGCCCTTCATGCCAGGTGTGGTGGCACATGACTATAGTTCCAGTACTTGGGAGGCTGACACAGGAGGATCACAAGGTTCGAGGTCAGCCTTATCAACCTAGTGAGACCCTGAGCAACTTAGTAAGACTCTATTTCAAACTAAAAAATAAATTAGGGTTGGGGATGTAGATTAGAGGTATAAGGCTCCTGGTTCAATTCCAGGTACAAATAAATAAATAAAATACATTAATAATAAAGATTAATAAAGCCCTTTATTTTCCCTTGAAAGATTTGGAGCCGGGTGTGGTGGCGCACGCTTGTAATCCCTGTGTTTGGGAGGCACAGACAGGAGGATCGTGCTGGTTCGAAGCCAGCCTCGCTGGCTTGAGAGACCCTGTTTCCAAATAAAAAATATAAAGATAGGTCTGGGAGTGTAGCCCGGAGGTAGAAGGGTCTCCAGGAACCCCAGTACCACCGAAAGAAAGAAAGAAAGAAAGAAAGAAAGAAAGAAAGAAAGAAAGAAAGATTTGGACAGTGGTTTTGGCCATTACTCTGCTGTTCTTCCCATTTGATAGCAAATCAATAGAAAGGTTCCCTTTTTCTCAAATAAATAAATGAGTAAAATGGATAGTGATACTGAACACAGAACTCTGAAAATACGCTAAAAGCCATTAAGCCGGACACTAGGTGGATGAACTGTATGGTGTACGTGTTATATCTCAATAGAGCTGTTAAACCAATACAAGCCAGGTGTGGTGGACCACATCTGTAATTCCAGTACTTGGGAGGCTGAGACAGGAGGATTGCACACAAATTCCAGGCCAGCCTCAGCAGCTTAGTAAGACTCTCAACAACCTAGCAAGACCCTTTTAAAAATTAAAAAAAAAAGAGGCCTGGGGGTGTAGCTCAGAGGTAGAATGTCCCTGGGTTCAATCCTGGGTAACAAACAAACAAACAAACAAACAAAAACTCATGAGAAAGATTCTGCGATTCTCAGTAACGGGCAGCCATCCTCTGGCAGTCTGCGGTCCCTGGGGCTCTGTGACAGCCTGGTATAGCAGGCCGTATTCTTGCAAGAAGCCCAGGCTCTGTCAGTGACATCGCTGAATGACCCTGGGGGAAGCTTCTTAGCTTGTTTGTGACTCAGTTGTTCATCTCTAAAATGAAGGTAATAGCCAGGCATGATGTCACACGCCTATAACCCCAGTACTTGGGAGGCTGAGAGAGAAAAATCAAAGGTTTGAGGCCAGCCTCAGCAACTTAGGGAGACCTTGTTTGTTTGTTTGTTTGTGTGCGGTACTGAGGATGGAACCCAGGGGCATTCTACCTCCGAGCGACATCCCCAGCCCTAATTTTTATTCTTTATTTTGAAACCGGGTCTCACTGATTTGCAAAGAGCCTCACTAAGTAGCTGAGGCTGTCCGCGAACCATGACCCTCCGGTCTCAGCCTCCCGAATGCTGAGATTACAAGTGTGCACCACCATGCCTGGCTTGAGACCCTGTCTTAAAATGAAAAATAAAAAGGGCTGGGGAATGTAGCTCAGAGGTAGAATGACCCTGGGTTCAATCCCCAGTACTATAAATAAGCAAACAAACCAACAAACAAATAAAATGAGAGTGGTTGCGGCCACATCCTCCAACGGGTGTTGGAGGCTCAGGTGAAGTCGGTGAGTGTGACCCACCTGTGTGAAGACCTACTCTCTGGCCACCCCAAGGAGCATTCCAGTGCCAGCCCCACCCTCCTTTTTTCCCTGGCCTGATCGTCACCAGCCCCCACTGCGGCATCGCCCTGTAGGGCCCACTGTGGATCCAAGCTGTTCAGCACCACAGGGCCCTGGCTCTGGGAGGGCTCAGCAAATACTTGGCAAATACCGTCAATACTAAATAGATTTCTATTTTTTTGGTACTGGGGATTGAACCCAGGGACATTCTACTTCTGAGCTACATCCAGCCCGATTTTATTTCTCATTTTGAAACAGGGCCTTGCTAAGTTGCAGAGGCAAGTCTCTAACCTGCGATCTTCCTGTCTCAGTCAAGTACTGGGATTAGAGGTGTGCGCCACCACATCCAGCTCTGAATAGACATTTGCTGACCAACTGGGTTTCCCCTTCTTTCTGTCTCAGATGTGACATCCTCTCTCGGGCCCAGCTCGCTCTCAGATCCCAGTCTCCACTGGCGGCTTATGGGCCACCTGTGGACACAGTACATGATGCAGTAGCCGAGGCCCAGTGGGTGACTGTCCCCAGAGAGCCTGACCTCACTGCCGTCATTTGGCCTGGTCACCCTCCTCCACAACTGAGCAGCCAGGAGCCGGCCCCTTCCTCTCTCCTAAACCCAAGATGCAAAAACCAAGATCCAGATCCTGTTCTTTCTTTCTTTCTTTCTTTCTTTCTTTCTTTCTTTCTTTCTTTTTCTTTCTTTCTGTGCTGGGCATTAAACTCAGGGGCATTCTACCTCTGAGCGACATCCCCAGCCCTATTTTATTTTGAAACAGGGTCTCACTAAGTTGCTGAGGACCTTGCTAAGTTGTTGAGGCTGGCCTTGAACCTGCAATCCTCCTATCTTGGCCTCGCTTCCCAAGCACTGGGATTAGGGCATGCGCCCTGGCCCCCTAAGACCACTCCTGACCCTTGTCCTATTTTTTAAGACTGCCTGCACATACATCTCTCTAAGCCCCTCTTCCCTCCCCTGTCCCTTCCAGGTCACCGCCATCTCTCCTTCAGATGGCTTCTGGCCTGGGTCCATCTTCTGTGCAGTAAAGAAGTATCTTTTCAAAACACACGTGGAGCAGGCGAAAGCCTCAGCAAGCTGCGAAAGCCCAAATCCGTGTTGGCTCAAAAACGCAATGGACAGGGCCTTTCACAAGACGGACTCGGGATTCCATGCAGCCCGTGACCTCCTCACCCCTGCCACACCTTCCCAGATAAAGCAGGATTTGCTGTCCAAAGATTCAATTTGCAAGACAGATTTACATAGAAACTTTTAGCTCAATAAATATTTGTGGAGGTGAATTGAAATTTAAAAAATAGTTTCTAAAAACAGCACTTGCAGTTCCCTCTTGCCCAGGGCTCATCACACGCTCTGGTCTCTTGGTGTCTCTACCCGGGGACGCGGTTCCCCACCTCCTCCCACACCCGTGCCTGTCCTGGCCCAAGACCTCCGTCCCTGTTTCACTCACCCCATGACCCCTTTGGTTCCTCAATCACTATATGCACAGCCTCGCGTGGCCCCAGCCCAGGGCTCACCCTGCACCGCACACAGACCTGTCACCTTCTCCTTCCTGCTGACGCCATGATCTACCTAGATGGAAACGTGGGCATTCTCTAGGACCCCGACTCCACCCTCCTGAGCCCTGCTGGCTCTGCCTCGAGATGTCTCTCAAACCGCCACATGGAGCTCAGGCCAGGCCCCATCACGTGAGCCCGGCCACCCAGCCGCCGGTCCCACCCGCCACTCTTCCTCCCACCCGCCAGCCATCAACCTGCTCTCGCTGTCTTCCACCCACAGCTGCTCCTCCAGGGGCTCATCATCTGCCCATGGAGCCACGGAGGCTCCCCACCGCCCCGTTCTTGAGCCGGCCCCAACATGATGACGGGACCCAGATGCCGGCCTCTGCTCCTGACGCCCGCCCGGGGCCAGCGTGACAGAGGAACAGGAGTCTGTGAGGCTGGGGGAGGCCTGTGGGGAGCAAAGGCACGGACATGGGAAGGGGTGTCTGAGGGACTTGACCAGACAGGTGGGGTGACGGGCCGGGGAAGCCCTGCTGGGGGTTCCAGTTAGAACCAGGCAAGGAGTGTGGGCGATGCGGGCCTGGACTGTGCAGCTGGCGGCCTGGGTCTGACCCCGGCCTCACCAGTGCCTGGGACAAAAGACCCCAGTGTCTCCTGTCTGTAAAACCGGGGCCATGATAATACAGTGCATCTACTAGGAAGGCCCATCAGGAGGGCCACAGGAGTGAAGGCCGGCCCTGTCTCCGCACGGCGTGGACAGCCATCTGCCTTTCTCTGAGGGGGACGCATCCCAAGACCCCTGCACACCTGAAACTTCAGATAGCAATGAACCCCATATAAACTATGTTTTGCACATATATATACATATATATATAAGTATATATATATATGATAAAGCTGAGTTTATAAATTATTTTAGTAACTAATAATAAAAATGGAATGATGACTATGTATTGTAATAAAAGTTATGTAAATGTGGCTCCCCTATATTTCTCTCCTCAAAATATCTTATTCTATTGAAGATCTTAGCAGCCTCCCCACACAACTTTTCTCTGTTTCTCTTCAGTCAAGAGTTTCACCTCCTTGCTTAAAGGAAGCACTTTATGGCTTCTCTAGGGCATATCTGAATTGCCAACATCACTACTCTGGTGCTTTGGGGCCACTGTTAAGTAAAAAAAAAAAAATGGTTATTTGAACACAAGCACTGTGATACCTCAACAGTGGATCTAACACTGGAGACGGCTCCCAGGTGACTAACGGGAGGGTAGTGTATACAGCATGGATACCCCGACAAATGGCTGGCTCAGATTCCCAATGGGACAAAGCAGGATGGCTCAAGGTTTCATCACACTACTCAGAACAGTGCACAATTTAAAACTTATAAACTGTTTGGTTTTGGAATTTTCTATGTAACATTTTCAGACCATAGTTCATTGTGGGTAATTGAAACTGTAGAAAGCAAAACCACGGCTAAGGTGGGCATGGGTGGGGGGTACTATATATAGAAAATGCTCGGCTGGGCACAGCGGCTCACGCCTGCCATCCCAGTACTTGGGAGGCTGAGATAGGAGGATCACAGGTTTGCAGCCAGCCTTAGCAACTTAGTGAGACCTTGTTTCAAAATAAAAAGATCCAGGGCCGTAGCCTAGAGGTAGAAGGCCCTGGGTCCAATCCCCAGTGCCAAAAAAAAAAAAAAAAAAAAAAAAAGGAAAGGGAATGCTCCGTGACTATGCCCACTGTGGGCTCACACACAGTGTTGGTCTTAACATCCTCCACTCGGCACAGACAATGGAGTTTTATGTAGAGAAGGCATGTGCCAGCCTCCACTGCGAATCCTCCACCTCAGCAGACCACCTCCTCCCAGCCCCGCTCGGGCGGCCCTCATCTGCCACAGCTCCCAGCAGGTACCGTGCCCTAGTTTTGAGACGCCTGGGAGGCTTCCCCTCCAGGCCCCTCTGATACGCACGCCTGTTCTCTCTCAGGGCTCTAGAACACAATGGCCTGTTAATAGCAGCAGCTGACCTTCCACAGGGCATCGAATGTGAGGCCCTGGCTTTTTCCTCTGTCTCTGGCTGGTCACTCATCCTGCACATGGGAGAAGAAGCTACTTTGCTTCAGGCTGCAAAGCAGGTAATGACTGGGGAGGAACTCAAACCCGGACTCCGGAGACCCCGCTCACGCCGACTCTCAGAAGCTGCCTCCTCCAAATGGCCTCATTCCTGAGACAACCCACTGCCCTGCGTTTCCGAGAACCAAGGGCTCCTGCTGCCAGGCTCTGTGCGGGCAGAAGGGCTCTGCCTCACCTGTCCACTGGGCCAGCCTCAGGTCCCCTGCAGCTGCTGAGCACTGGGCTGGAGGGCCACGTGTGCCTGGTGGCCGCCCCAACCTCCGGAGCAGTGTGCGGCACCCCAGCCCCGGACCACATTTCCAGGATGCTCCCGACTCAGAACATTCTGTCATTTTGTGAGAAAGATTTCTACCATGAACCACCTGTTCCCGGCTTTCATACAGAGAGGCTACCAGCACCCTCAAGTTAATTGTTTCTACGGAGCCATTCCAGAAATACTTGGCAAGCGCCTGCGCTCAGGCAGACGTGGGGGACAGGAGCCCACCGCGCGGCCCTGCCCTCGGGGGAGCAGATGCACCTGCGTGAGGGCTCACCACAGAGCAGGTGGGAGGGAGGAGAAAGATGGCCAGAGTCAGGGCCGCTGTGGGGAGGAGGTGCCTGGCACGAGGTCACTGCCCTGAGACAGACCTGGGGAGGTCGAGCGTGGCCCGGCTTCTGGGTTCACACCAGTGCAGCCTCCAGAATGATCCACGAGAGGGGGCCATACGTAGCTTGTGACCCACCGAGCCCTCCAGGGCAGCCTAGTGCTCCCCTGAATTCTCCTTTCTCAGGGAGGCTCTCTCAGGACCTAGCCAACTGGGCCCCAAATTTCAGTCAAAGGCCTGGAAATCAGATGCTCCTGAAATCTGCTGAAGGGCCAGTCTTGTGAGTCCTTGAACTTTTCAGCAGCTGGGACAGAATCCTGAGTCCTCTCACTGGCATATGACCTTCTGAACGACCTCCCTCTGCCGTCTTTCATCTCTGCCCACACTCCCAGGGCCCACCGCAGAGGCGGCCCCGCCCGCCCTGCTTTCAGCGTTCTGAGCTGTTTTCAGGGCACAGGGCTGCTTTGCTCCATCCACCTTGGGAGGGCGTCTTGCATTCCTGGAAGGTGCTTTTGTCTGGGGGTCCTCAGCTTCCGAAGCCCAAGCTGTTCTGGTCCTTCCAGCCTCTGCTAACCCTGGCCCAGAGGTCCCTCCCTGCCGCCCTCCTCCTTGCCCAGTGTTCTTCAGAGCAAAGGCAGGGAATACTTCCTGAGCCCAAGACGACGGGTGGAGTCAGTCAGTGTCCCTGGAACACCAGACCAGAGGTGGGGGCCTGGGGGCCCTGACCCAGCTGCGGGGAGGATGCCTGGGAGGCCACTAGCTGCGGGGAGGATGCTGGGCGCAGAAGTTTGTTACAAAGCTGGGAAGAGGGACAAAGCAGGTGATGTTTGGGAGCTTCAAGGAATTCTGCAGAAGTGGGGAGTTGGCCTGTGTGCTCTGGGCCGTGCGGTGGGCTCCTGTCCCCCACGTCTGCCTGAGCGCAGGCGCTTGCCAAGAGCACACATAAGAAGGGCATTCTTATGGGGAGAGGGGGCTGGGAGCACCGGTGGCCGCTCTTGGGACTGAAAAGACCCACAGCCCGGTGCAGGCGTGTACACCGAACCCTAGCTACTCAGGAGGTTAAGGCAGGAGGATTGCAAGTTTGAGGCCAGAGTGAGCAGTTAGCAAGACCTTGTCTCAAAATAAACGATCTGGGGATAGCTGAGTGTAGTAATTCAGGCCTGTAATCCCAGCACTAGGGAGGATGAAACAGGAGGACAGACAGTTTGAGGTCAGCCTCAGCAGATTAGCAAGTCTTTCAGAAACTTAGCAGGATTCTGCTTTAAAATAAAAATGGCTGAGAGTGTAGCTTGAAGGTAGAACGCCCCTAGGTTCAATCACCAGAATAAAAAAAGAAATAAAGAAAGAGTTGGGGAGGAGCTTGGTTGCCTTGTCTCTGTGAGGCCATGGGTTTAATCCCGTCCTGGGGTGCAGGGAGGTCCTGCAGGGCCAGTCTGGGGAGTATGGCCTTTTCCTGAGCAGCAGTGGGAGCCCAGGGCTCACTTAGGTTTGTGTAGGAGAAGGATTTCCCAGCAGCTGACCGGGGTCAGCCCAGAGCAGGCGCGCTGGGGCTGAGGAGGAAGATGGTCAGGAGGACCTGGACTATAAACACCCATCCAACTCGGGGTAGATCCATGTGGGCCTTGGGCGGGGGAGGCCCGATGCCTGGTGGGACCCATGCTTGGCTGGGGCTTTGCAGGTGGACCAGCCTTTTCTTTAAGGGCCGAGGGTAAACTCTGAAGCTCGTGCTCCATGTGGCACCCCAGAGCGGCCAGAGACGATGTACACATGAGTGAGCATGTCCCAACAGAACAGTTTTCTTTCTTTTGAAATCAGGCTGCTCACGGGCCACGGTTTGCTGACCTCTGAGCTGTTAACAGCAATAATAATGGCAACAAGCTGGCTTAAACAGTAAAGTGAATTGATTCATCTATATTCTTGAAAAAGTCTGGCATTGCAGTGGACTTCAGGCACAGCTCAATCAGGGCCCCAGCTTCCCAGCCCCGCCCCGCCTGGGGTTGGCTCCTCCCAAGTGCGTGCACTGGCTGCGCTGGACAGAGCACACCGTCAGAGGCCTGAGAAAGGCCGGCTGTTCGGCCCAAGTCCTCAAAGCCACTCCATTGGGCTGCTTGATCTCACACCTCCATCCCGGAGCCAATCATTGTGCCCGGGGGAAGAACACAGATGGCCCGGGCTAGGCCAGCTCTCTGTCCTGATTGGCTCGGCTCACAGTGGCTCACCTGAGAGGCTGGGGTGGGGTGAGCCTCCCCACAACCACCTAACTCCTGGAAAAGGAAGGCCAGGGAAGAGCGGCGGGAGCCAGGTCCTGGAGTCCCCTGGGTGCGTCCGCAGTGTTCATAATCCCAGCTGGAAACACTTGAAGACCGCCGGCCAATGCACAGGCAACAAAGCGCACGACAGCCACAAAATGGGAGTGTTTTGTGTGCGTGTGACACTGGGAATTGAACCCACAGGCACTCAACTCTCAGCTACACCCCAGCCCTGTTTTTATTTATTTTTGGTACTGGGGATTGAACCCTGGGGCATTCTATTTTTGAGCTATACTCTCAGCCCTATTTTTTTTTTTTACTTTATATTTTAGTTGTGGAGGGCCTTGCTAAGTTGCTGAGACTGTTCACAAACCTGAGCGCCTCCTGTCTTAGCCTCCCAAGTACTAGGATTATGAGCATGTCCCACCACACCTGGTTTATTTCATTTTATATTGGTACTGGGGGATTGAGCCCATTCTACCTCCAAGATATACCTCCAGCCCTATTTTATTTTTTATCTGGAAACAGGGTCTTTCTAAGTTGCTAAAAGCCTTACTAAATTGTTGAGGCTGGCTTTGAACCTGTGATCCTCCTATCTGCCTCCCAAGTACTGGGATTATAGGCATGCATATCATAGGCTTATTTTTGAAACAGGGTCTCATTAATTTGCAGAGGACCTCAATACATTGCTGAGGTTAGCCTCGAACCTGCAGTCCTCCCCCTCTCAGCCTCCCAACTATTGGGATTACAAGTGACATCACCACACCTGGCTTACAAAATGGAATATTACTCAGCACTAAAAAGGAGGTAGGTAATGATATAGGCATTGATAGAGATGAGCATCAGAAACATTATGCTGAGTGGAAGAAGCTAGACAGGAAGACTATATTTATTATTGCACGTTTTTATTTATATGACCTTTCTAGAAAAGGCAGAATTAGAGAGACAGAAGGCCACTCATTGGTTGCAGTGAAGGCTGACTGCAAAGGAGCAAAGGAAACTGGATTGTGGTGCTGTCTGTACGCTGTATAAATTATTTAAGCTCATCAAAACAAATATTTATAATAAGCGCATTTTATACTGGGTAAACTATACTTCAATAGAGCTTCCCAGCAAGGGGATGCTGGGACAGCCATGATGGTGTCAGGCGCGTCGGGGGAGAGGGCCCAGGCAGGACCTGCTTCCAGGAGCCGCAGGGCCGGAGCTGGGACGGGGACTGTGGCTGTTCAGAGGCTGAGGCAGTGGGGCTGGTGAGGCCCTGGGGCGTGTGGCCTCACAGGTGGCGGGACAGACTCTCTCCTTCCCACCCACCCTTGCTGGCCGCCGGCTGCTCTCCACAGCTGTCCAGGGCCACTGGGGGAGACGGCAGGCCTGGAGGCAGACCACTCTGCCACTCATGGGCTGCGGGGCTTAGGTGAGGTCCCCCTCTGAGTTGGCCCGGTGGCCCCTCTCCCGGCCTCTGGGTCGGCACAAGCCTTGGGGCTCAAGGGAGGTCCCCCCCAGAGTGAGGTCTCTGCCCTGGTCCACACCCCCAAGCTGGCCAGCTCCCCCAGCCACACCTTCCTGCCATCTGCTGTGGCAAGCACTTAGTAATCACCGGCTGTATGCACAGGCCTGCGTGGGCTGGTCCAGTGGGCCCGCCACCAGATCACCTGATCCTCTTCAGGAAGGTGAGGCCTCAGGCCGGGTCTGTGGCTGAGTGGTACGTGCTTTCAGGAAGGCCCCGCAGGCCCAGCTCCCCGAGGAGGAGCTGGGTTTGAGGCTCAGGAGGGCAGGACTGCTGGACGGGGACGGGGCGGGGCGCTCCATGGGGCAGGCGGGGTGAGGTGGTAGGAAGCTGCTCTTGCCTGGCTCCCCACGCCCCCCGAGACACTCGCCTGCGACCTCCTTTGTGACCGTGTCCACAGGGCCCTCTCTCTCCTGCACAGAGAAACCGTGCTGAGGGGCGGGGCGGCCCGGCTGAGCACGGGGCCCACCTGGCTGGGCGTGGGGCCTTCCTGCCCCCATGGCACCCCCCACCCCCGAGACAGGACTGGAAAAATGACAGGGCGCCGAGTCTCACCGGCTGGAAACGTGGCGACCTGCTCGCCTGGGAGCCTGGGCGCGGGGCAGAAGCAGGGCTGGGGGTTGGGAGGAGGACGGGGTGTAGGAGTCGGCCCACCTATAGCGATGCTCTCTCCCAGGAACACCCGGGGGAGCTAATTTAGAATAAATAGCTCTTATTTATTGGTGTGATAGCCATATATGGTATCATTTCAAAAGCCAAGATTGAAAAGGAAGCTGGCTCCAGTTTGTCCAGTCAATTAACAACTACCCCAGAACACAGGGCAAACCCTGACCTCCAGGCACACGGCTTATTGATCCCTATCTGTGCCAGGACAAAGCCGGGCCCTTTCTAGCCCTCATCCCTTTTACCCTCACAGCGACTATGACAGGCTGCTGCGGCCAGGCCGGCCTCCTCCCTGTTCCTCTGTCATCAGGCGGCCAGGCACGCTCTGTCTCAGGGCCTTTGCACTGCTAGGCTCTGGCACGGAGACTCTTCCTGCTGATGGCCTGTCTGTTACTTCACTCTGGTCTCTTGCTGGGTGTGGTGGCGCACGCTTGTCATCCCAGTATTTGGGAGGCCGGGACAGGAGGACCGCAGGTCCCTGGCCAGCCTCGGCAACTTAACAAGGCTCTCAGCAACCTAGAGAGCCCTGGTTCCAAATAAGGAAGAAAATCGGACTGGGGGTGTAGCTTGGAGGTACAATGCCTTTGTGTTCGATTCTCAGTACAAAACCCGAAACAAATCAAATACACTTTCTTCCAAAAAAAAAAAATGTATGTTTCCCTCATAATAGATTCCACTATGTGACCTGATTCATTGCTCAGGGGATTTCCCCCCCTCTAGAAAGTAAAATCCATGAAGCTGGGTGTGGCGGCACAGATCTGGAGCTCCAGCCATGTCTGCAGCCAGATGAAGGAACGGTGCAGCGGACACGGCCAACTGCTCCCCGTGTCTTTCCTCCCCCCTTTTCCTTCCTAAGTTGAGCTTCTAAATTTCACTTGATCGTCCAGAGTAAAGTCTACATTTCCCTGCCTCCTCTGCAGCGAGGTGTGGACATACGACCACGCTCTTGTCTTGTTTTTTGCTTCTGTTTATATTATTTTTGTTTTTTAGGGTCTTGCTAAGTTGCTGCAGGTCTTCGCTGGCTTCGATCTTCCTGTCTCAGCCTCCCCAATACTAGGATTACAGGCGTGTGCCACCATGCTGAGGCTTGTTTTGTTTTTATGATACTAGGGATGAAACCCTCTGAGTTGTACCCCTAACTCTATTTTACTTGAATCAGGGTCTCACTAAGTTACTGAGGGCCTCACTGAGTAGCTGAGGCTGGCCTTGAACCTGCGATCCTCCTGTTTCAGCCTTCCAAGTACTGGGATTACAGGCCTGCACCACCACACCTGGCTCGACCATGTTCTTGGTAGAAACAGAAGTTGTAGGTGAAATTTCTAGGAACGCCAGCTTCAGGGGCCACGTCTACAACTTCTGTTGTCTGGAATGTGGGGAGATGGCCGGCACTGGGCGAGTCGTCACGAATCACGAGGCCAAGCTCCATGATATGGAAGATACAGTAACAAGACAGAAGGAGTCCAGGTTCCTGGTGATTATGGAGCTACTCAGCCAGAGTCCCACAGCTTTTCCACGTAAGTGCCAAGATTCAAATCCTGACCATCAATCGGTGCCAGCAGAAACTGCTGATCCTGTACTCAGAGCACCGGCCAGCGCGGGCCAGGCACCTGGGAGGCGCTCAGTCAACATCAGCTGGACCAAGGCCAGCCAAACAGGTGACTGCCGATCCTCCCCCGGGCCCATCTGCCCCACCTCCCCTCTCACCGCCCCTTCTGCACACCCTGAGAACGTGTCCCTCCTCTTCTGACACCAACAGTGTTGCTTCTCATCCCATTGTGCCCCCCGACCTTTATCAAGTCCACAGAGAAGGGATCGGGCCTCCCTCAAGCCACCCTCTGGCCAGGCCCGGCTGGGATCTGGGGAGGTGCTGCTGATGGACCTGAGTCGGTCCTCCTGAGTGCCTGCCCTGGGAAACCCAGGTCCCGCACCAGTGCATCTCCCCGCACCTGCCGCGGCCGGCTCATCTTGCCACTGTGACTTCAGCACAGGTTCATCTCACTGAGAACAAACTTCGAGGTCAGAGAATGGATGAGTTTCAAGAGCTGAGGCGGGTGGAAAGACCTGGGGCTGGGGAGGGCAGAGCCGGGGTTACGGGGTGGAACACGGGTCCTAGAAGCCTGCAGCCACGGAGCGAAAACCAAGGAACAAAGGGGCTTGTGTGAGAGGTGGCTCTTGAAGCCTGTGACACCCAGACAAACCCCTCGTGTCATCGCTTGCACACCGACCCCGCAGAAGGCACAGCCTGCTTTCCTGCCTGCACCACTGTGGGTTCTGCTCCCCATCCTGAATACAGCTGGACCCCCAAGGAGGGCATCCCTGTGGCTCTTCTGTGGGTCGGCACCTCGCACAGGTTCCGGTGCCTGCCCAGCAAAGCCCGAGCCCCCACGAGAGAGCGGGCCTGGTTTGGCGGCACCGGGGGCCCCGGGGTTGCAAAGCGGCTCTTCACTGACCCTGCCCAGGAGGCCACGCCAGCCTCCAGGCACAGACGTGTGCAGGTGCTGTAACCTGTGGACCCTGGACTCTGGCCGAGGCTGGATCTTAGTGGGTGTGGGGCAGGCACCTGCAGGACAGGCCCCTCCAAGGGGTTCCAGCGCATGCAAACTTCAAGGCCCACCCACGAGGCACCTGTGGAGTCGGGTCTGCTGGAACGAAAGAGCATGATGGGATGGGGAAGAGGCTGCCCTGGGGTCTGAAAGAAAGGTTCCAGTGGTGGGCCAGTCGGCAGATTCTGCCCCTTTGCCTGCACGTACTCCCAAGCAGCAAACGCTGGCGGCACGCTCCACAGAGGGCTCAGGGCTGTACGTTCCGGGTCAGTCTTCAGAGCAGCCCTCTGACCAGGCGCCCTGTTCTCCCATTTCACAGCTGGAGGGTGGCACAGCCAGGCTTTGAACTCAGACTGGCCAGGTCCAGGCTCCATCACTGCAGTACGGCCCAGACCCACGAGCAAGCACCCAGCCCCTACAAACAACACATACTGCCGGACTGTGGCTCGCGGAAGAAAGAAAGTTTTCCCCCAGAAGCCAATCCGCAGGGAGACCTGCTGCAGCTCTCTGAGGCTGGATGCTTTGCCTCCGTTTCCTTGTCTATATGACGGGCAGCAAGGTCAGCCGATGCCTGGGAACCTCCAACAGGCCATCCTGAGAGGGAGAGCAGGGACACAGCGACTCCAGGTCCCATCAGTTCACTCCCCACTAGTGCTGGGGCTTCCCGAGTGGTTTCTACCTGTTTCCATGGTGATGTGGGGACATGGGAGTGGCACCCAGACTCCTACCTAGCTCCCCAGGGGCTGGCCTTTTGTGTGAGAAAAGGGCCCAGACCCAGCTCAGCCCAGACCCCTCTGCGGCTGGCTGCTGTCCATGGTGCTGAAACTCCAACCAGGCTCGCAAGACCAAGACCCCTGGACAAAGGATTCTGCAAGCAAGCTCTGCCCCTCGCCCAGACAGGGAGCAGGGAACCAAAAGGAAGATTAGCACCTGGGAATCTGTAGGGAGCTGGGGCCGGCAGGGCTCCACATTTCCCATGGAGGTGATACTGGGCCAACTCGACTCTATCTCAATTTCTTCAACATGGGGACAATAACAGTGCTGACCTTATGGGTCTGCAGTGAAGGGTGAATCCTGACAGAGTATGTGATGGGTGGATGGGTGGGGAACAGTGTCCACAGTCACCGCAACGCTGCCGGCCTGTTATGCCGGGAGGCCCCTTTGACTGTACATACTGTGTGCTTGGCCGTCCAAGAGTTTTGCCTGCTCCCAGCAGTTCTGTACAACAAGCACTAAAATGGGAATGAGGACGCAGATGAATATTCCGAGGCTCAGAGAGGTGAAGTCTGTGGCCCAGGGTCACACAGCTGGTGAAGTGGAGAGCAGAGACTCAGACCAGCTAACCTTTAAAATGACCAGATCTACTCCTCCTCATCCCACTGTCCACATGGGGGAACACGACCAGAAAGGGCCTGGCTTACCACGAGTCACACAGAAACCCAGGGCTCAGCCTCCCAGCACACACCTCTTCCTCCCACTTCATGCCAAGCTCCCCAGGCAAGGTGACCAGGACTCTCCCACCCCCATGGCCAGAACTGCAGACAGGCAGAACTCCCTCCAGGGTGACCCCTCTGCCCTGCTGGAGGGCCTCCTGTCAAGACAGACATGAGTGTGGAGTGTAGCCATGAGCTGACGGCCCGCAGGGCCCACCAGTGCCCTTGCCGGGGACATCTGAGCACCAGGCCGGGTGGCGCCCGGGCGGCGGGCCCTCGAGCTCTGGCCTGGATCCCAGCAAGGAGGCCTGCACCAGCCCACCCCTGCCCCTGGTTTCCTGCTGAGCAGAGCACGTGTTCTCACCGTGCACACACTGGTAAGAGTTCAAACCCACCTGACGGGCTGGGGGACCCCTGGCTGTCTCGGATTTGTTTTCCTGGAGGAAACGCGGCCTTGACCCCAGTGGGGCCGGGCTGATGAGGCATTAAACAGGGGTGGAGCCTAGAGCTGAGCTCTGCCCTTCCACACCAGTGACCTTGAGTGAGTCACAAAGTTGGCCTTGTGGGGCATCAGCTCTACAAAACGGGGCTCCTGGGCTCTGGTGGGGCATCGAGGGACCGTGGTTTTTGAGACATTAGGACTGGTCACTGCCCAGCAGAGGATAAGCAGCTTCAAGCAGAACCCTTGGGCTAAGTCCCAGCTCACAGGACTGTTCTCCGTGGCCACCCTGTGCCCCAGCCCCAGCCGTCACTAGTCAGAATGTCCACAGCAGCGGTCTTCCCTGCTCCCTTTCCCCAGGCACCCCTCCAAGTTGCTTTCATGTAGAGGCCAGAGTGGATCTGCAAAATGTAAAGCGAGATGCAGGCACCTCTCGAGGTTTTCAAGCACGCAAGGCCCAAATCTCTGGCTGAGCCCAGGGGGCCCCTCTCCCACCCCCTCGGCCCCGGTGCCACGGCCAGCTCACCTGCCCAGCACCCACACGCATCACTCCCTCCCGCCCCTCAGGGTTTAGCACAAGCCCCAGCGTGGAGCAACCTCTCTGCAGAGCAGTCCTGGCCCGTCACCTCCCCTCTGTGGCCCTGGTTCCCCCTCCAGGACACGGCCAGAGGGGCCAGTCTCTGAGCCCTTCATTGCCGCTGGCCTGGACGCCTCCATCTGGGCCCCGCCCCATACTGACCCATTTTTCTGAGGCTTCTCTGAGCTCAGACTGTTGCTCCCTGTGGGCCTCAATCCCATAAATCACAGTGGATTCCACTGAGCGGGCTGGCCGCTGGCGCCCAGGGACTTTGTGGTCATTAATCAACACCAGTGGTGCTGAGGAAGGATGTCGCAGGGCCCTGGGAGCGAGTTGGTCTGGCCTTCAGAGCTGGGGAAGCTGCAGAGTTCAGGCCTCCAACCCCATGACACCTCTCATTCAGACAGGTCCCACAGACCCCCACACCTCATCCGGTCAACACATGCTCTCCTTACTCGAGGGAGGTGCCCTGGCTGTAAGTGGGGGCCATCCTTACCACTTAGCAGAGGGAAGCAGGAGGCACAGGAGGAGTTCCCTGCCCAGTGGGGGCCCAATCTAAAGCTTCTGACTTTCGCCCTCACACAGGGAGACCCTGGCCCAGGAAGAGGGTAGGCAGGGCTGAGCCACCACCTGGCTCCATCCAACCCCAGGAAGGCTGCGGGCTGCAGCACCATGCTCACAGCCTGCTCCCTGGACCTCGGGGTGCACTCCAGCTGCCAGGGGCTCCTGGGAAATTAAACCTCTCGCCCTGATGCTCCGATCCAGCAGCCTGCCTCTGTTCGCAGTCTTCAATCTGCTCAGGAAATGAAGAGAAAATGGAGTGAGGTGTCCTGGGGGAGCTCAGACTGTGCTGCCGCCGGCAGGAGGGCGGGCGCTGTCAGGGAGCCCTGGGTGCTAAGGATGATGCTCCAGCGGCCACAGGAAAACTCTGGGAGGCGGCCGCCCGGGGCAGGCCCAGCTTTCCCTCCAAGTCCAGACGATACGGGAAAGCACCTACTGTGTGCACTAGAGACTGAGGGGATGGCAGACTGGTGGATCGGGGTAACCAAGGAAACCAAGACCCACAGAGGGAGGTGAGAGGACAGGCCAGGACCCCTCAGCCAAGGGGTCCTTGAGGTCACACCTCTCCCTGCGACCTTCATCAAACCTTGGTCTCCTTGTCTCTAAAGTGAGAATGACAGAAGCCGGGCTCGCTGGCACATGCCTTGAGCCCGGTGACAGGAGGCTGAGGCAGGAGGATCACAGTTTCGAGACCAGCCTGGGCCACTTAATGAGACCCTGTCTCGATATTAAAACGTTAAAAGGGCTGAGAATGTAGCTCAGTGGCACAGCAGCCCTGGGTTCAATCCTCAGGGATGCAAATGAAACAAAGAAAAGAAAACGGGGTGGTGGAAATAGTGCCTCTCTCCCAGGTGGCCGTGGGACCACAGGCTGGGGAGGCGCTCGCACGGTGCAGGCGCGCAGCACACCCTGGCACCAGACACGCAGCCTCTTTGCTAATGCCAGCGTTAGAGCGATGGGCAAGGCAGACACGGACGCTGAGCTCCTGGCAAGGGGGACTGTGTTGTAACAAGTGTCCTCAGAGCCTGGGACAGAGGAAACCAGGGGTCACAGCAGCCCCTCCGTAAAGGCCACCAGAGCTGAGAACTCGACAGGTAAGAACTTGTTCTGGGCAGAGCCGTGCAGCCAGAGAGGAGTGACAGGGCCTCAGTTTCCCTGTCCATGCACTCGGGGTGATGGAAAGGCCCCAGCTCTCTCCCCAGAGCTTCCTTCCCAGAAGGAAGCCTGGGCCCAACCTGCTGGTGTGACCTTGGCCACGCCCCTTCCCTTCATCCTCTGGGGCTGACTCAAAGCTCTCGGGTGCCTGACTCACTACTTAAGTGACAGCTGATTATGCCGCCCCCTCCGCCCTCTGGGCTGCAGTACCTGCAGCAGAGCTTCACTCTGACCCCCTCACCACATGGCCTCCCACAGGTCCCGGCCTTGCAGAGGAGCGAGTCCAGCCAGGGAGCTGGGGCTGGAGGGCGGCGTGTCTGGGAACAGTTCCTCCCCTCTTCCTGTGCCCCCGGCCCCAGGGACTCAGCCAGCATCTCTGATCCAGCCATTTTTTTGGTCACGGGGCCGAGGTGCCATGAGGCCCCGGCCCAGCCTGGGACACGTGTCCAGGACACTGGGCACCGCCTGTGACAGCAGGGAGTCCCTGGTGGCTTCCCCAGGGGAAGGTGAGTCACCAAGGCACTGCGCACGCACGCAGGCCCAGGCGGCTCCCAGAAGCAGTCACGTGCGGTCGAATCATGAGCTAGAGCTGGTGGGCGGCTCAGGGACCCCTCCCGTCCCATCCTCACTTCCCGGAGTGCGCAGACACTGGCCTGCAGCCACGGATACTCTGTCCCAGACAGGGCAGGGAGGCAGGTGACAGATGTCACCATGAAGATGTTAACTGGGCACCTCTGGCTATGCCAAGCCCTGGACCTCAGCTCTGCTGCCATCATATCTGCCATTCCCACCCCGACACCTTGGCAGGAGCAGCGACCCCGAGCAAACGCCGGCCCCGGCTCTGGCTCTCACAGGAATGTTCCTCAGCCGTCCATCCAACCCCACGCTTGTATCTCACCAGTGTCCCCAGCCGGAGCAGTATCCCCTCAACCCCTCCACGCCCGCACGATCCCCTCCACCTCCCTCACTCGGGTCAAAGTGCGTGTCACAAGCTCCTGCCTCTGACCCTCTGGGGCTCCCCACCTACCTACCTATCTTCCTTCCTTCCTTCCTGAACCCAGGGTTCACCCTCCAAGCTACAGGCCCGGCCTTTTTATTTTGGGTCTCATCTGGTTGTTGAGAGTCTCACTAAGTAGCTAAGATCCTCGCGTCTGAGCACTGGGGTTCCAGGCAGCTCTCTCCTGCCCTTGAGGTCATCTTCAGTGCCTCCGGTGGCCGCGCCGTCCCCTGGCTCTGGCTCCAGGCCTCACCCTGCTCTGCTTCTTGCCCCGGGCACCGGCACTCTTCTGTCCAAGGTTAGTTCGAAGGATGACGGCCCAGCCTGGCTAGGCTGGGACTCTCCACTTATTGCCTGGTGGCATTTAACTGATTAGTGGTCACTTGATGACCCCCACTGGACTGGAAGCTCCTGAGGGCAGAGGCCAGGCTACCCAGGGGCTTACACACGGGTGGCGCTCAGTAAATGTTTCCTGAGTGAATGACTGCTGGGTTTTACTATCATTCTCGAAGCCTCCAGATGGGCCTCCCAGCCACCCCCTTGTACTCGTGGCTGGTTCCCTGCCAGCGCCCAGCTCTCAGCAGACGACGCTCCCCACACACGTCCAGTCGTCACACAGGTCCCCTCCCCACCCTCAGCTCCCTGGACAGTGGGGGCCATGAGGCTCAGGGCGTAAGGTACTCCCCATACACCATAAGGACTGCCAGGCCCCAGCCCACTGCTCCAGGCACTAGCATCAGGTGCAGCGCTATTCCTTTTAGGGTGATGGTGGTGAGGTTAAAGGGAGAAGGCCTGTGGGTTGACAGGCTGGAAGCCGCCACGTGGGGTCACGGGCATCCTCCAATCCTAGCCCAGGTGGCAGCCGGCAGCCAGCTTAGCCCCCTCCGCTGGGAGAGGTGGCAGGGTCACAGTGGTCTGCTGCGGGATGCGAGGTGGCCAAGGCTGGGCTTAAATCTGCTGGAAGGAAGCCCCTTAGGGCGCGGGGATTGCGTGCCTGTGCTGAGCCTTGGCCCGGGCACCTCTCTGGACATGGGTTGAGGCCGCCCCCAGCGTGGGCAGCCGCTGCCCACTTCTTGCTCCCCGAGGCGGAGGGACCCTTTGGTGCCAAGTGGGTGGGGTCCCTCTACGGGTGGGGTCGCTCTACCTACAGGTCCCTTTGCTCTTCTCCAGCTGCTTGGGGAAGGCCGGCTCCTGCATGTCCCTAACCTACCCCAGCAGCCACCCTTCCCGCCCCACAGCCTGGCTCCGGGCACCATAGTCATTTGCGTGGCTTCTTGGATGACTGAGCATCACCCCAAACACTGGTGGCCCAGCTCTGCCCTCGGTCACGCCCAGCGTGGCCTCCAATGGCTTGTGGATCCAGCCGGGGCTCGATCTGGGCTTGATCAGGCGAGGCCCGGCAGATGGTTGGTGCCCCCACGCAGTGGGGGGGGCTGCTGCTGCGGCCCCTCTGGCACCCAGACCGCAGCCGCCTCCCCCAGCCAAGCTCAGAAGCTCCAGTGTGAGCAGCCAGGGGTCAGACAGGTGGGTGCCGAGGGCTCCGGGAGTCGGGCAGGGCGTGTTTGTAGCAGGCGGGAGGGAAGTTGGGCTGATGCCCATTCTGGTTGACATGGGCTGCGGCCAGGCCAAGGCACAAGAAGCCTGAGGAGTGGGGAGGCTGGCAGAGACCCTTGACCCAGTTCTCCTGCCCCTGGGAGCACTAAACCCTGTCCCTATCCCCTCAGTCCCATCCGCAGGTCACGCCAGACACCTTGCTAGGCACAGGAAGACGTGAGCAAAGCTCACGTGGACGGTGACTTTGGAGTCTACCGGGAGGGCCAGGAGTTAAACACATGTGGAATGTGTAGGGTGTGATCGCTGCTGTGAGGCAAAATAAGACATGATAAGGGGTGAACTCAGGCCTGGGTGATGTGAGGAGGAGATCTGCAGGTACCTGGGGGCAGAGTCCTAGGCAGAGGGAATCACAAAATGCAAAGGTCCTGGGGTAGATACATGATGTTGATGGAGCTGCCAACATGGGCCAAGGGAACAGCCCAGGATGGGGTGTCAATAGCTGCCAACTGAGACAGGTGCAGTAGCGCCTGCCTATAACATCAGTCCTTGAGAGGCTGAGACAGAGGATCACAGGTTCGAGGACAGTCTCAGCAGCTAACAAGACACTCAGTATCCTACTGAGACCCTGTTTCAAGAACAAAAAACAGAAAAGAGCTGGGAGGGGGTAGATCAGAGGCAGAAATGCCCTTGGGTTCAATCCTCAGTACAACGAATAGAAGTTGTCAACCGGGTGAACTTGGAGGCCAGAAGCACAGCCCTATGGCCTTCTTCTCCCTTACCAGTCACGTGGGCATGGGGACATGGGCGGTGGTTTCGAGGAGGGGAAGGGAGGCCATGGTGGACGGAGTGCCTGCAGCCCAGGGGACACGGGTTGTTCTGGAAACGTGGGCTAGATTAGTAAGGTCCGTAAGGGGCACTGTGCCCCCGGAGGATGGGTCCCGGCCACAGAGCCGGAGCATCTCTTTGAAACAAGAATCTTGTAAAGAGCCGCTGTCGCCTCGCCGACATGGTCCTTCCTGACTTGCCCTGTCAGGTCCTGCAGCCCCTAAGTTTGCAATCCCGAGTAACCCAGCAGCGGAAGGTGGGGAGGGCAGGCCCCTGGGAGGGCGCGCAGGCAGCTCTGGGATCCGAGTCCCAGCAAGGAGGAATCAGGGAGGCTCCCAGGGGCGGCGGCCCTGGGTCGGCAGGACAGCCAGTGGCCAAGGGCCGGGGGCAGCACCCAGGGGTGATGCGCAGAAGGTGAAGCGGGGGCAAGAGGAGGAGGAGGGAAGGAGAAGGCAGCGCCTCCGGTGACAAGAGCAGCAGATGCTTACAGAGCACCTGCTACGCGCAGGCTCGCCGGACCCTCCCAATCTAGACGTCACAACAACGCACCCTGCACTTCTGAGCATTCAGCATGGGCCAGACGCCAGCCAGCTTTTTGCTCCTCTCAACAGTCCCAGGAGCAGGGAACTGGATGTTCCCGATTTACAGGTTAGCACACTGAGGCTGCGGTCACAAAGCAACTTGCCTACGTCCTGTGGCCAGCGGGTGGCAGAAAAGACCTGAGCCCGGGTGTATCCCCAGCACCCCAGCGGGCCATGGCTCCAGAAGAGGGCCCTGGGAGCCACGGGAGCTGCTGAGCAGGAAGCCAGCGTCATGCAAGCTGATCTGGGAAAGCCTTCCAGATGCGCGCAGGGGGAGGACTGAGGCCCAACAGTGGCTACTGCCTCAGTCTCCCCGTGAAAGGAGCTGCAGTCCC
This sequence comes from Muscardinus avellanarius, assembly GCF_963383645.1. NCBI lineage: Eukaryota > Metazoa > Chordata > Mammalia > Rodentia > Gliridae > Muscardinus > Muscardinus avellanarius. The sequence goes on from NC_137805.1 coordinate 42,823,400, forward strand.
CGCGGCTCAGAAGTCTCCGGCTCCATAGGGGAAAGGTGAGTGCCTGGCAAGGCGCCCTCCCTCCACCCTAGGAGCTTGGGCACCAGCTCCACCTGCAGCTTTAATTAAAAGGCCTTTTCAAACCATTAGCAGCAATAATAATAAAACCCCAAATAGGAACAATAAAGCAATACAGTGTGACTGTGTGTCGGAGAATCACGACGGGTACCTGGCGCGCTGCCACCCCAGGGCAGCTGGCTCAGGAGGAGGCATGATTTTCACCTCCACTAGACTCGGCAGTCCCAGAACGCCTACAGAGCCAGGATTGCAGAAGGGGACCCCCGGGTCAGACGCAGCTGCCCTGGGCCACTCTGGGGGATCCTTGGGACAGGGACTGCAGCTGCTGTCTCCTACCCCATCTCAGCAGTCAGTGCCCCACCTCCGAGGCTCAGGGGCCTCCCTCCACCCTCAAAGCCTGGCCCCGTGCCAACACAATCCCAGCCCTGCCGGGGCCACCTTCATCTCTCGGAAGAGCCAGACTCCCCAAGGGCTCCATGTCCAACGGGCCCTGCGTGCCTACTCCCCGCCACACCCACGGGGGCTTTCTAAGCCCTCGTTCCTGCCAAGGGCTCCCTAGCCCTCTGGCCTGAGCCCTCCCCTGGCCCTCATGCCCCTCTCTCGGTTCCCTGAGTGAGCCCAGACCTTCCTGCCCCAAGGCCTTTGCACAGAAAAGTACAAAGAAAGATGATGCCCACACTCCCTGACCGGCTGCCTCTCATCATGGAGCTCGGCGTCGATAATGCACCCAACAGCCACTGGCAGTGCCCGCTCCCCGGAAGCCCCAATTGCTCTTTGCCACGATACAATATTTTTGTCGGTTTCCTGTCTGCCGGTCCTGCTTGCCCCCATGCCTAGCGCAGAGGTCTGGCTGTGAAGCCTGGAGGGAGGATGTAGAGAACTCCAGCAGTGGCAGGAAAATGGCCCTAAGCATCCCCCTGTCCTCAGCCCACAAACCTGCCTGCCCAGGGAGACCACCCATGGGGAAAAGCCACGACTGCGTACTGTCTAACCATCCCTCCCTCCTAATGCCCACAAAGAGCCCCTACTCTGTAAGGCAGGGCCCCGACTCTCATGGACTCTCTCCCGGTCAGGGGCCTCCTCCCAGATTTATCTCCAAATAAATCTGTCCCTGCTGTCGAGCTGTGCACCCCTGGTTCCACTCTTTACCAACATAATGATTTTACCAACGAGCCTCCCAAGTGCCGGGATTACAGGCAGGTGCCACCACGCCTGGACTGTTTCCAGGAGCTCTAGAGTCCCTCTGGCTAGGGTGTGACTCTGGCAGAGCAGTAGAGTGCTTGCCGAGCGTGTGTGCGCGAGGCCCTGGGTTTGATCCCCAGCACTGCAAACAAAACAAAACTTCATTAACTTTTTAATATGAAAAATGTCAAGTATCCACAATGTGGATGATGGCGCTGCACTTACACGGAGCTTTTTCTTTGTGTGCTTCTGGGGTACCGTACTTTCAAGCCACACCCCCAGTCCTTTTTATTTTTGTATACTTTATTTTCAGTTTTTCTCTTTGTGGTATTGGGATCAAACCCAGAGACATTCTACCTTTGAGCTCTCCCAGCATTATTGTATTACTTTTTATTGTGAGGGTCTCACTAAGTTGTGAGGCTGACCTCAAACCTGCAATTCTCTTGTCTCAGCCTACCAAGCACTGGGATTACAGGTGTGCACCATCACCCCGGCTTTATGCAGTGCGTTTTAAGCCAGGAAGGCAAAATAGGCAGGGCACCCTGGTGTGTGGGTAGCCTCGTGTGCCCGCGCTCTCAAACCCCATGACCCCCATGGCCCCGGAGCCGGACCCGATGGCCTCTGGAGCTGCACACCTTCCCCTACCCACGAGGCAGGACGAAATGTCAGCTGGTAGAGCTGGAAGCAGTAGCTCTCTTTCACTAACAAGTATGAGAAAGAGAGAGAGAAGGGGGAGGGGGAGAAGGAAGAAAAAAAATAAGTCTTTTTCCAGCCAGACTACATTTCCTGCCTCCGAGAGGGTGAGGGCTCTTGGAAGGGAAGTGCTTCTCCTGTCTGGAGCTTCCTCTTTGAAGCACCATGAATATACATAGTGGCGGGCAGACGGCTCCGAGATGCTAACAGGCTGCCTCACCTCGGGAAATCAGGGCCACCGGCTTCGGGGTGCTGGGCTGGAGCGGAGGTGCCAGAGAGTCAGACTGGAGTCCCAGGCGGGCTCTGCTCTGACCCTGGGCGACTCCTCTCCTCTCTGAACCTCCACTTTCCCACCTGCAAAATGGGGACCCTTCCTGCAGAGCCTGCCAGGGACGGAAGATGACGACCTGACAGGGCTCGGGGTACACAGCAGGCACTCAATACATGCTGCTGCTCATCTGGCAGAACCTCGGGGCTGGGCAGGACCGCTGAGTGGCAGCGGAGAGCCGCTGGTCCTCCAGCCTGGGCTGCTCTGCAGTGCTGGTTGGAGCCCTTAGGCAAGAAGCGGCACCATTATACCTCAGTTTTCTCATCAGCAAAATGGGAAGAAGTCTGTTTATCTGCTGACCTCGAGTGGGAGCTGCTGGAGCAGGTGGAAGGGAGATGGCGGGTGGGGCAGGAGGAGGCCCAGACCCACCCACCTCCCGCTCCAGAAGGACCTGGGCTGTGGGCCAGCCACATCTCCACGTGAAAAGCCTCAGGATAGACAATCTGCCCCATTGTTGCCTCCCCACCGGGCTCTCAGTGGCTCTGCCACGTCCTGGGAAGGCCCAAGTCCCCTTTGTCCATGTGCCCACAACTTCCACACCGTGCCAGCCCCCATTCTCAGCCAGGACTGAATGCCTCAGGTGGTCAGGACCAGTCCTCATCAGAAACAGAAACCCACTTATTTTCCCAAGTGGGAGTGGCCATCCCCACTGGTGAGGGTGCCCGAGGCCCAGGGAGAGGCGGTGTCCCGTGGGTGGGCGGGTTCAGCCTCTCCCGCCTGCCTTGTGTGAGGGAGATGGCACCTGGTTCCTCCCCACCGCGATTAGAATCAAGGCCATGATGGGTGATGCTGATAATCACAGCCAGAACAACAGTGACAGCCGCCAGCATTACTGTCCGCAAAGCCCCCCCCAGCTCGCTTAGCAACCCCAGGGTGCAGGGCCTGTAGCTGCCCACTTTACCCGGGGAAGCCCAGGCAGAGGAACGAAGGCACTCGGCCAAGGTCACACACCGGTGGCTCTGATTCTAGAAGCGGAGTGCCCACCTTTGCCTGCCTCCACGTCCACTCAGATCGTAAGCCAGGCTCCGGCTGAGGGGCGCCAGCCCTGCAGCCCCCACGATGGCTGGAGCCCCCACAAAAAGCCTCTGGCCTGACCCAACAAGCTCCTCATCCTCTTCACAGGTAAGCTCTGGGACACACTGTGTTTTAAAACTGTCACTGTTTTCTTATTATAAAAGTAATATATGTTCACAGTAGAAACCTGGAAAACAGAAAGGCATTTGGAAAATAAATGTATTCTCTCCCAGAGATGACCAGTTTTGATATTATGGTACATGTCCTTCCAGCCTTTTTATTTTCTATCCATAATCATTTTCAAGATTGCCTCCAGCCACACGATTTGCTTTGCAGTTGCTAAGTATCTGGCCTTATGCTAAGTATCTTGCAACATTATCTTACTTAATCCTCACTACAACATATATATCCAAATTTCACAGATAAAAAACAGGTTTAGAGAAAGAAAGTAACTTGTCCAGGGTCACCCTGCTGGTCAACAGTACAGCCAAGCACAGATTCACAGCTGTTTGGCTGCAATAATCTGAACTATTCTGAGCTATTTCCTTATAACTTCCTGTTGCTGGAAGTGCCGGGCGGATGCAGTGTAAACTGCTAATACTGTACCAACCTGCCCCACTAGGGGTTTTAATTGATACCTGCAAATAGGATCAAGGAAGGCCTATGTCCCATCTTCTTGCCTAGAACTTCCACTTTTTCTTAAGCCTGCCAGTTTTGTGTGCTAATAAGAGGCGCGCCGCTGCTTTCCCAGACATTGCTTTAATTTCACCGTGTTTTAGCCTGAGTGAACCTGTGGCCGACGTTGCTGGTGCCCGAAGGCCCCTGCCAGCTGGAAGCGCTGTTGCCCCGCATCTCGGCACATGCGGTGCCCAGAAAGAGCTGTGTGAGGGGGTAGGGGACCCGCCGGCCACCTGCCATCTTGTCCCCAGGCCTCTGTGCATCTAACCCTAGAAACCAGTCTTACCGGGGGTGGGGGGACCCATTGGGCTCCGGAATGCAGGGATCCCTCAGCCTGCCTGAGATGGAGAAACTGAGTCAGGAGTGGTCTCCACCAAGCTTCTGACCCAAATACTCCTGTCTCTGAGCCGCATTCTGCTGTAGGTAAAATTATAAATTATAAACCTTCAAATTCAAGAAATCTCAAATTGATACGAGAAATACGAGGAAAACTTCACCAAGGTAATTCATGTTCCAATTGTTTAAATCCGATGGTAAAGAGAAAACCTTTAAAGCAGCCAGGAAAGGGTGGGGGGAAGAGGCATGTTACATGCTGTGGGTGAAAGATAAGAATTACAGCATATTTCTGTCAAAGACAATACACATGAGAAGCAGTGGAACAACAGGAAAAAAATCTGTCAATTTAGAATTCGATGACAAGTAGAAACAACTTTATAAAACAAGCTGGGCGTGGTGGCGCACACCTATAATCCCAGGATTTGGGAGGCTGAAACAGGAGGATCGCAGGTTCAACGCCAGCCTCAGAAATTTAGCCAGGCTCTCAGCAACTTAGTAAGACACTATTTCAAAATTAATAATAGGGCTGGGGGTGTAGCTCGGAGGTACAATGCCCCTGGGTTCCATCCCCAGTACTGCAAAACACACACACACACACACACACACACACACACACACACAGTATTGCGTTTATAAAGTATGGGAAAGTAAAACACATAATAAAAATAGTGCAAGATAAGGAGATCAACGGAAGCTTATTTTGTAAGAGTCTTATCTCATCTATAAAGTCATAATGTCACTTGATAGTATACCAAGTTGAAGACTGTCTACTTAACACTGTATATCAAACCACTAAGATAAAAAAGTTATAACTAATAATCCACATAAGATAAAATAAGATGACAAATGCCTTAACTAGTTCTAAAGAAGACAGAAAAACAGGAAAAAGGGAGCCAGGCATGGTGGCGCACCTGTAATACTAGTACTTGGGAGGCTGAGACAGGAGGATGGCAGGTTCAAGGCCAGCTTGGTAACTTACCAAGACTCTATTTAGGAAAAAAGAAAAAGTCTGGGAGTATAGTTCAGAGGTAGAAAAGTACAAAACAAACAAACAAACAAATGAAAAGAACAAACAAACAATAAACAGAAAAGGGGGAATAAAGTATACCACACATAGAAAACATCGAACATCTAGCAAGACAAAACACTTAAACCTAACAATACCAACGACCCGTTAAATGTGAGTAGTCTAAATGTCTCAACCTTTTAGGCAAAGATTTTCAGATTGGGTTAAAAAGAGAGGCTCAACTCTGTGCTGCCTACAAGAAAATCCACTCCAATTATAGAGACACAAACAGATTAGAAGTAAAAGGATGGAAAAACAGACCACGTTAACACTAATACATAGAAAACTGGAGGGCCACATTAAATCCTAAATATTTATTCATTTAATGAAAAAGCTTCAGGGCACATGAAGCAAAAAAGTGATCAGAATGCAAGAAGAAATAAATTTCCATCAAGTAAAGAGAAAACAAAGAAGGCTACAGAAGATGTAAACAATACTATCAACCCACTTGACCTGAGGGACAGAACACGCAGGCCACTCATAGCAGGGTTTATATTCTGTGTGTGCGTGTGTGCGCGTGTGTGTGACTAGGCATTGAACCCAGGGGCATTCCATCTCTGAGCTACACTCCTAGACCTATTTTACTTTTTGTTTGGAAACAGGGTCTCACATTGCTGAGAACCTTACAAGGTTGCTGACGCTGACCCCGAACCCGTGATCCTCCTGCTTCAGACTCCCAAGTCCTGAGATTACAGGCGTGGGCCACCACACCTGGCCTCTTTTTATAGGATATTTACAGAAATAGGCCACATTGTAAGTGATTAAACTAGTCTCAATACATTTCAAAAGATTCAAGTCATAAAATGTAGTATATGATCACAACAAAATTAAACAAGAAACTATTAACAAAAAATTCCCTAGGAAACCCTCAAACATTTTAAAGTTAAATAACACACTTCTAAATGACCCGTGAGTCAAACTGTAAACTAAAAGGGAAATTAGAAAGTACTTGGAACTAAACAAAAATGAAAACACAACACACCAAAATTGATCAGATGCTACCAGGCAATACTGATGAGCAATAAATGCCTATATTAGTGAAGATAAAAGGTTTCAAATCAGCGAATTCACTTTCACCTTAAAAATATTAGGACAGCCGGGCGTGGTGGCGCACGCTTATAATCCCCGCGCTTGGGAGGCTGAGACAGGAGAATCGGGCAAGTTCAAAGCCAGCCGCTCGCACTGGCTTAGGAGACCCTGTTTCCCAATAAAAATATAAAAATAGGTCTGGGAGTGTAGCCCGGAGGTAGAAGGGCTTCCAGGAACCCCAGTACAAAAAAAAAAAAAATAGGACAAAGAAGAATTTGCGCTAAGTAGGACAAATAAAAAATATCAGAATGAAAATCAATAAAAGAGTGCGTAGAAAAGTAATAGAAAAAATCAGCAACGACAAAAGCTGGTTCTTTGAAAAGATGGATAAAATTGGTAAATCCATAGGCAGGATGATGGGAGAAATGAAAAATGAGTAAGATAAAGAGATGGATAAGACACGAATAGCCAATACCAAGAATGAAAGAGACAAGATCACTAGAATCTATAGATAATAAAAGGATAATAAAGCTTAAAACTTACTACAAAGCTACAGTAATAGAATCGGAGTGGAATTTTCACAGGACAGATTAGTGGAACAAAACTAAAAGTCCAGAAAACAATCACATTTATGGTCAATTAATTTTCAAAGAAGGTATTAAGGCCATTCAGTGGGGGGAAGAACAGTCGCTTCAACAAACATGCGGGCGACCTCATTACCCACATGCAAAGGAACGGTACCAGACCATGTGCAAAAAGTCAACTCAGAGTGGAGTCAAGACCTAAGCGTCAGAACTCAAACCCTAAAGCCCTTAGAAGAAAACCGCCCACATCTTCAAGACCTTGAATCAGGCAACTTTCTTAAATATGACACACACACAAAAGAAGACAGGCAGGTGGGGGGTTGCAAACCTGCAATCCTAGTACCTGGGAGGCTGACAGGAAGATTGCTGGTTCAAGGCCAGCCTCAGCCATTTAGTGAGGTCTCCAGCAACCTAATGAAACCCTATTTCAAAATAAAAAGTAAAAGGGTTGGGGTGTGGCTCAGAGGTATAACTCTTCTAGGTTCAGTCCCCAGTACCACACACACACATACGAGACAAATTATAATTAAATAAAATTTAAAACTTTTGAGCTATAAAGGACACTATCAAGAAAGCAAAGAGACAATCCACAGAATAAATACTAGCAAATCACATTTTTGATAAGGGATTGGTATCTAAACTATATAAAAACTCTAACCACTGGCTAGGGTGGGGATGTCTGAGTCCTCTTCAAACACCTATGTTGAAATCCAGCCATCAAGGTGGTAGTGTTAAGAGGTGGGGCCTTTGGAAGCTGACGAGGCCAGAGGGGCTCCCGTCTCAGGAACAAGATTAGCGCCTCACAAGAGGCTTGCAGGAGCCCATATCCCCTTCCCACCTGAGAAGACGGCAGGGAGGCACTGTCTATGAGGCAGAAACTGAATCCACTGGCGCCTCCACCTTGGGCTTCCCAGACTCCAGAGCCACGGAGCAATACATTTCTGTTGTTCTATAAGTTACATAGTCTAAATATTTTGTTATATCACCTCAATTGGACTGAGACACACTCAGTAATAAAAAGACAGGTAGTACAATTTAAAATGGATGAAGGGCTGGGCATGGTGGTGCACGCTTGTAATCCCAGCCCTTGGGAGGCTGAGACAGGAGGATCGCACAGGTTCGAAGCCAGCCTCAGCTACTTAGTGGGGCTCTCAGCAACCTAGTAAGACCCTGTTTTCAAATAAAATATAAAATAGGTCTGGGAGTATAGCCCGGAGGTAGAAAACCTCTGGGTTCCACCCGCAGTACCACACGCACACACACAAATTTTTTTAAGAAATAAAAATAGGGCTGGTAGTATAGTTCAGAGGTAGGATATCTCTGGGTTCAATCCCCAGTACCACAAATAAATAAAAATAAAAATAAATAAAATGGGCAAAGTATTTGAATGGATTTTTTTTTTTTTTTTGCAGTACTGGGGATGAAACCCAGGGACATTCTACCTCTGAGCTATACTCCCAGCCCTGTTTTTTATTCTTTATTTTGAAACAGGGTCTCACTGATTCACAAAGGGGCTCACTAAGTAGCTGAGGCTGTCCTTGAACTTAGATCCTCCTGTCTCAGCCTCCCAAATGCTGGGATTCCAAACATGCGCCACCACGCCTGGCTCCTGAATGGACATTTTTTCAAGAGAAGAGATACAGTGATCAAAAAATACATGAAGCCAGGCATGGCAGTGCACACGCGTAATCCCAGTACTTGAGAGGCTAAGATAGGAGAATTGCAGGTTCAAAGCCAGCCTCGGCAATTTAGTGAGATTCTTAGCAACTTAACAAGACCCTATTTCCAAATAAGAAATAAAAAATATGGCTGGGATGTAGCTTGGAGGTAGAATGCCCCTGAATTCAGTTCCCAATACCACAAACAAACAAACAAACAAACAAACAAACAAACAAGAAATGTGTGAAAAGATGCGTAACCTCATTAGCCATCGGCGGACGCCAACTAAAACCAAGTGAACCCTTCCCGCTCGCGAGGATGGCTGGGACTTAAAAGATAGTAAGCAATGTTAGTGCGGTTCTGGGAAGTCCAGGCACTGCTGTGGAGTTGCAAAACAGTGCCGGTGCTTTGGAGAACAACCTGGCAGCTGCTCAAGAAGCCCCCGCATCCCACATGAACCGGCCTTTCCACTCCTTCCCACATCCTCAAGAAAGCCTGTGCATGCTGTCCACAGCAGCATTACGCACAACAGCTCAAACGCGGACGCAACCCAGATATTCACAAAGTGATGGAGGGAGGAGAGTGTGGTTGCCGTACAACGGGTGCCGTCCAGCAGCTCGCGGGACCAGAGGACCGCTGGATGCGACCGCTTGAATGGACCTTGGAAACACGGCTCCGTGAACAACGCCATCCACACGAGGCCGCACAGCGTACGGCTCCATTTGGATGAAGTGTCCAGACTAAGCATGTCTGCAGAGACGAGAAGTGCACTGCTGGTTTCCAGGGGCTGGAGTGGGAGATCAGGCAGCCGCAGAGCCAAGTGGCTGCTCATAGGCAGAGTTTCTTTTTGTGGTGATGGAAATGTTCTAAAACTGATGTGGTGATAGTCATACAACTCTGTTCAATGGTATTGTAAGAACACAGAGGTGAATCTTAAGGAATGTAAAATAACTTGATAAAGCTATATTATTATTATTTATAATTGGTGGTACTGGGGCTTGGACCTACAGGCATTTTACCACCAAGCTTTACCCCCAGCCCATTTAAATTTTTTTTGTTGTTTTGAAACAGTGTCTTGCTAGGTTGCTAAGAGTCTCGCTAAGTGGGTGAGGCTGGTCTTGAACCTGCGATCCTCCTGTCCTGGCCTCCCACGTATTGGAATTATAGGTATGCACCATCATGCCTGGCTAAAGCAATTATTATTATTTTTTTTTTTTGTGGTACTGGGGTTCCTGGAAGCCCTTCTACGTCCAGGCTATACTCCCAGACCTATTTTTACATTTTTATTTGGAAATAGGGTCTTCTAAGCCAGCGAACGTGGCTGGCTTCGAACCTGCACGATCCTCCTGTCTCTGCCTCCCAAGCGCGGGGATTACAAGCGTGCGCCACCACGCCCGGCTAAAGCAATTATTTTTTTTTAAAAAGTGATAACAAGAATATTATGAACAACTTTATGTCAATGATCATTTTTCTGTAATAGAGATTGAACCTGGGGCATTCTACCTCCAAACTATGTCCCCAGCCCTATCTTATTTTTGGTTTTGAAGCAGAGTCTGAGAGCCTTGCTGTGTTGCTGAGGCTGCTCTTAACTCCAGTCTTCCTCAGCCTCTCAACACTGGGGTACAGGCATGCACCACCATGCCCCGCTTAAGACAACACATTTGACAACTTACTCTAGATCCCCAAAGTTGGCGATGTTGCTCACAGGAGTGACGCTGGAATGATCTGGGAGGCACTGAACGAAGAAAAGGGGGCGGTGGAAGGACCAGGGGCAAAGTCATCGAATTTTCTGAAAAGGGGGAAATAAGTTTGCGAATCTATGCTAGATGGACTGGATACAGTTGTGTTGTGTTTTGTTGTTTTTGGTACTGAGGATTGAATCCAGAGGCTTTCTACGTCCAAGCTATACCCCAAGCCTTATTTTATTTCTCCTTTAAAAGCAGGGTCTCACTAGGTTGCTGAGAACCTCGCTATGTTGCCAGGGCTGGCTTTGAACCTTTAATCCTCCTGTCTCAGCCTCCAAAGTTCTAGTATTACAAGTGTGTGCCACCATGCCCGGCTGGATAAATTTCTCAAAAGATACAAACTACCAAAGTTCATGCAAAAAGAGGTAGGTAACTTAAAGAGTTTAAATTTGTTTAAAAAATAAATGTGGAGGTAAAAATCTTTCCTGACATAGTTACATAGGAGAAGTTCTGATGTTGTATATAGCACAGTAGGGTGACTATAGATAATAATTATCTACTGTATGCTTCAAAAGAGCTAGAAGATACAGGAGCGGTGGCACACACCTGTAATCCCAGTACTCGGGAGGCTGAGTTACGAGGGTCAGAGGTTCAAGGCCAGACTCAGCAACTTAGTGAAATCTCGTTTGTTTGTTTTTTTAAAAAAGGAGACCAGGCGTGGTGGCGCATGCTTGTAATCCCCGTGCTTGGGAGGCAGAGACAGGAGGATCGCACAGGTTCGAAGCCAGCCGCGCGCTGGCTTAGGAGACCCTGTTTCCAAATAAAAATGTAAAAATAGGTCTGGGAGTGTAGCCCGGAGGTAGAAGGGCTTCCAGGAACCCCAGTACCACCAAAAAAAAAAAAAAAAAAAAAGGGCTGGGCTTGGTGACACACCCTTGTAATCTCATGCAGGTTTGAAGCCGGCCTCACTGGCTTAAGAGACCCTGTTTCCAAATAAAAATATAGAAAATAGGTATCTGGGAGTGTAGCACGGAGGTAGAAGGGTTTCCAGAAACGCCAGTACCACCAAAAAAAAAAAAAAAAAAAAAGGAAAGGTGGCACATGTTTGTAATCCTAGCATTTGGGAGTCTGAGACAGGAGGATCGAGGTTCAAGGACAACCTCAGCTACTTAGTGAGGCCCTCCATAACTTAGTGAGACCCTGTTTCAAAATAAAGAATAAAAAATAGGGCTGGGGGTGTAGCTCAGAGGTAGAATGCCCCTGGGATCCATCCTCAGTACCACAAATAATAATAATAATAATAATAATAATAATAATAATAGGGCTGGGGATATAGCTTAGAAGTAGGGTTCAGTCCCTACTTATGCGTGTGCATACACACACACACACACACAGCTGGAAGAGAGTATGATGGATGTCTTCATCACAGAAAATGATGACTGTCTAAGGAGACAGATATGCTTACCCAGATTGAACAACACACCATGTATGTATCACATTGTACTCCAAAAATATTTGTAATTTTATGTCAATCAAAATTTTTAATTAAAGCCAAGCATGGTGGTGCCTGCCTGTAGTCCTAGTACTTGGGAATCTGAGATAGGAGGATTGCAGGTTCGAAGCCAGCCTCGGCACTTAGTGGGGCCCTCTGCAACTTAGTGTGACCCTGTTTCAAAGAAAAAATAGAGTTGGGGGTGTAGCTCAGAGGTAGAAAAATATTTTTAATTAAAAAGGAAAACTTAAATGAGACAATCATCAATGCCAAGAAAAAACAAACAAACAAAAATGGCACACAAATGAGAAGAATAAACTTTCTCAGCCTGGCGTGGTGGCGTATGTCTGTAATCTCAGTACTTGGGAGGCTGAGACAGGAGGATCGCAGGCCAAAGCCAGCCTCAGCTGCCTAGGGAGGCCATCTGCAATTGTGTGAGACCCTGTTTTAAAATAAAGAATAACAAATAGGGCTGGGGGTGTAGCTCAGAGGTAGAATGCTCTGGGGTTCAATCCTCAGAACCACAAAACAAAACAAAAACCACAAAAGAATCAACTCTCTCACAAAGAAAACTCACTCAGGGCTCACAGGGCTTCAGTGCTGACTCCACCCAGTGCTGGGAGTCGGCATAAAGTCTTGACTCTAATATTAGTTCTGAACAAACTCTTACAAAAGACTGAAGACAAGAAAACATTTACCACCTAATTTTATAGAGCTCCGATATAAAAACCAGTCAAAAACAATACTACAAGTGAAAGCTTGGACCAATATCCTCATGAACATAGAAACAAATTGTTTTTGGTACTAAGAATTGAACTCAGGCAATTCTACTTCTGAGCTACACCCCCAACCATTTTTAATTTTTATTTTGAAACAGGGTCTCATAAGTTGCTGAGGGTCTTGCTAAATTGCAATTAACCATGGCCAGCTTAGATGAAAAAAAAAATCCTAAAAAAAAAAAATTTAGCAGCTTCAACAATTAGTTAAAATAACACTATACATCATGGCCAAAGAGGGCTCCTCCCAGGAGTGTAGGTTCGTGCCACACTAGAAAGTCGATGTCATTCACAGAACTGTCAGACTAGAGGGGTAGGGGGGAAAAAAACATATGACCATCTCGATAGACACAGAAAATGGGTTTGACAAAATCCAACATGATTCATGATTTAAAAAATTCTCAGCAAACTAAGATTAGAAGAGAACTTCCTCAGCGACATCTACAGAAAGCCGCCGCTGATGTCTCTGGTGAGAGTCTGGGTGCGCCCCCTGCAGATGGCAGCAGGACGAGGCCGGGCGCCCGCCTGCCCACTGACCCTGCCTGGAGGCACTGGCAGGACAATCAGGCAAGAGAATGAAATAAAAGATCCAATTGGAAAGAAAACTATCTTTGTTCACAGATAATATATTCAGCTTTATAGAAAAATCCCATCAAATCCACAGAGACAAAAAGTTACTACGGTGAGTGTTTATCAAAGTATTAAGACACAAGATCAGTATGCAAAACTAACTTTATTTTTATGTCTTAGCTATGAACAATGAGACAGTTAAATTTTTTAAGCTGGGCATGGTGGTACATGGACTATAACTCCAGTGCTTGGGAGGCTGAGACAGGAGGATCATAGGTTCTCAGCCAGCCTCAGCTACTTAGTGAGGTCTTCTGCAGCTGAGTAAGACCCTGTTTCAAAGCAAAAAAAAAAAAAATAAGACTGGGGTGCAGCTCAGAGGTAGAATCCCCCTGGGTTCAATCCCAAGTACCATAAAATTTTTTTAAATGCCATTTACAATAGCACCAAATCTACTCAATATTTAGGAATAAATATGACAAGCCAGTCATGGTGGCACAAGCTTGTAATCCCAGTACTTGGGAGGCTGAGACAGGAGGATCGCGCGGGTTCGAAGCCAGCCTCAGCTACTCAGCGAGGCTCTCGGCAACTTAGTGAGACCCTGTTTCCAAATAAAATAGAAACTAGGTCTGGGAGTGTAGCCCGGAGGTAGAAGACTCCTGGGTTCCATCCCCAGTGCCACACACACACAAAACAAGGCGTAAATATGACAAAAAATGTGAATGACCTGGGTTTGGGAAACTAAAATATCGCTGAGATAAATTTTTATAAAATCTAGATAATTTTAGAGACATACATTGCCCCTGTATTATAAGACTCTATTATTAAGATGTTCACTCTCCTCGAATTGATCCATATATTCAGATCAACCCCGTCAAAATCTCAAGTGACATTTTTATAGAAATTGATATATTAATTTTCAAATTTTTGTGGAAATGCAAAAGACTTCTCTGAGCCAAAACAACTTTGAAAGCTAACGGCAAAGTTCGAGGGTCTGATTTCAGAACAGTGTAACACTGGTATAAAGATAGACAAATAGACTAATGGAACAGAAGCAAGTCTAGAAATAGACCCACATACATATGCATAGCTGATCTGCCTTCCAGTTCTGGGGCCGGAGCCCAGGGCTTCACACACGCCGGGCAGGCGCTTCACTGCTCCGTCCTGCTGCGTCGCCAGCACCAGCTCCTGCAGAACCGCACGGGGTTTTATTTGTTTATTTGTTTTGTTTTGTTTGGTATGGGGATTGAGCCCAGGAGCATTCTGCTTCTGAGCTACACCCATAGCCATATTTTATTTATTTATTTAGTGGTACTAGGGATTGAACCCAGGGACATCTACCTCTAAGCTACACCCCATCCCCGTTTTATTCTTATTTTGAAATTGGGTCCCAGGAGACTGCTGAGAGTCACACTGCTTGCTGAGACTGTCCTCGAACTTGCCTCCCCAGTACGGGAATTACAGGTGCGCGCCACCACACCTGGCTTAGTTTTTAATTTCTGAAATAGCGTCTTGCCGAGTTGCAGAGGCTGGCTGTGAGCCTGGCACGCTCGGCCTCAGCCCCCCGTGCGCGGGGGTTCAGGCGGGCGCCACCACACCCGGCTTGGAAAATCGACTGATTTTTAACAAAGGAGCAAAAGACAGGTAAGAAGGACACTTTGTTTTTCAACAAATAGTGCCGGAATTAGTGGATATTTATAAGCAACACTTGCAATCGAATCCATACCCCATACTACATACAATTAAGTAAAAATGGACCATGGTTCTACATATGAAACCCAAAACCATAAAATTTCAAGAAGAAGCTCTAGGGATAGCCTTCATAATACTGGGTGAGGCAAAGATGTCTATGAAACACTGAACACAGCACACGAGAGAACATATTGAGAAACTGGATGTCATCAAAATCAAACATGCCTGTCCTTTAAGCAACAACGAGCCAGGCCTGACGGTGTGCTCGGGAGGCTGAGAGTGCCGGACGGCAGATTCGAGGACCGCCTCGGCGACAAAACGACACTCTCAGCAACTTAGTCCCACACGCTCTGTTTAAAAAAATGTTAATTTTTAAAAAATTAAAAAACAAGGGTGTATTCATTTCAAGTCACCCCTCCATGCCAGTCTGGTATGGAGCTGTATTTCTATTTTCTGTATTTCTATCTTTCTAATAAACTTTAAATCTTCAAAAAAAAATTAAAAAAACAAAGACTGGAGGTGTAGTTCAGGGGTAGAATGCCTCTGGATTCAATCCACAGTACCATAGTACCATTCAGTCAATCAATCAATCAATCAATGCAGCAGAGAAGCTACAGACTGAGTCATATATACTTTACAGGACTTGTACCCAGAATATGACAAGAGCCCTCAAAACTTTATAATAAGAAAAACCACCTAATTTTCATTATTTATTTATTTATTTATTTATTTTGTGGTACTGGAGGTGGAACCCTGGGGCTTTTCTACCTCCGGGCTATACTCCCAGACCTATTTTATACTTTATTTGGAAACAGGGTCTCACTAAGTTGCTAAGAGCCTCACTAAGTAGCTGAGGCTGGCTTCGAACCCATGCGATCCTCCTGTCAGCCTCCCAAGTGCGGGGATTACAAGCGTGCGCCACCACGCCCAGCTAAAACCATCCAACTTTTAAACGGGCAAAAGATTCAAACTACTGTTTTACCAAAGAAGATGCACAGATAGTGGACAAGTTCGTGAAAAGATTACTGCCGATGATCACTAAGGAGCTGAAAGCCCACACAGCAGAGAGCACACACTTTTAGAGTGCCTAACATTTATTTTTTACTGTTTCTTTCTTCCTTTTTTTTTTGGTACTGGAAGTTGAACGTACAGGCAGTCTATGTCTGGGCTCCACCCCAGCCTTATTTTATTATTTTCATTTTGAAACAGGGTCGTGCTAGCTGCCAAGGCTGGCCTCAAACCTGCAATCCTCCTGTCTCAGCCTCCCCAGTACAAGAATTGGAGGCACACACCACCGTGGCTGGCTATAGTGCCTAAAATTAGAAAGGTTGACTGTGAAGCCAGGTGTGGTGGCACACACTTGTAATCCTAGTCCTTGGGAGGCTGAGACGGGAGGATCACAGGTTTGCAGACAGCCTCAGCTACTTAGTGGGGCCCTCCGCAACTTAGTGAGAACTTGTTTCAAAATAAAGAATAAAAATAGGGCTGAGGGTATAGCTGGGAGATAGAATGGCCCTGGGACCAATCCTCTGTTCCACTGCAGCAAGAAAGAGAGAGAGAAAGGAAGAAGAGGAGGAGGAGGAGGGGAGGGGAGGGAGGAGAGGGGAGGGGAAGGAGAGGAAAAGAGGAAAGAAATACGGATTGACTGTGCTAAGTGGTGGCGAGGAGGTAGAGCAGGAACTCCTGCACACTGATGGTGGGAAATGACGATAGTATAGCCACTTTGGAAAACTTTGGTGGTTTTTCTTTTTTCTTTTCTTTTTTTTTTTTTTTGCACTGGGGATGGAACCCAGGGGCATTCTACCTCCAAGCAACACCCCCAGCCCTATTTTTTTATTCTTTATTTGGAAAGAGGGTCTCACTGAGTTGCTGAGAGCCTCACTCAGTAGCTGAGGCTGTCCGCGAACCCGGATCCTCCTGTCTCCGCCTCCCAAGCGTGGGATTACAAGCGTGAGCCACCATGCCCGGCTCAGTGGTTTCTTAAAGAGCTAAACCTGCACTTGCCATCCCTCACTCCTCTCCAAGGTATTTACTCAAGAAAAATGAAATATATGTCCACACAAAGACTTGTGCATAAATGTTTCCAGGAGCTTTATTCGCAATAACCCCAAACTGGAAACAAACCCAAGTGCCCTTCAACAAATAAATAAATAAACTATGACACATCCATATAATAGAATATTACTCAGCTACAAAAAAGAATGAAATGCCCGTAGATACTACAACGCAAATGAATCTCTACATACTTATGCTGAGTGTGAGGAGCCAGACAGACGAGCGTGCGTATCGTATGATTCAGTTTACAGGGAGTTTGAGGAGACAGGAACAGAGCCTTGCTTGGGCTGGGCCAGGGGGGGTGGTGGGGGGGAGTGAGGGTGGAGGGGGCGAAGGGGAAGTTGTCAAAGGCCACGAGGAAGCGTTTGGGAGTGACGGGTAAGCTCGTAATCTGGATTGTGGTGAGAGTTTCATGTATTGTACATTTGTTAAACTTATCAACTGAAACACTTGGAATACGTGTGATTTATTGTATGTCAATTATACCTCAATAAAAACTGTTTTATAAAAAAGGAAAATAAATCAAGGTTATCCTGAAAATAAGGATTACACTAGCTTACCTTCACTGGCTCTCCCAACTTAAGAGATGCTAAAATTGTCCTGAAATTTTAAGACTCATCTGTTCAAAGACCCATAATCATTTATTTCCAGGATGTAAACGCACCTCATTCTGTCACTTGAAGATAACTACCCTGGGACGCTGAGCTGCGTTTGTACCAAGTAAGAAGATGTGGTTCTAAATCATTTCTACTAAAACGTAACGCCCATATCTAAGATCCCTCAATTCCAACACTTTATCAATCTCCAATTTTTTCCATAAACACAGCAGCTCCCATTCCATCATAAAATTAAATTGCCTCCCCCTTGAGGGAGCCACTAAGCAGGGCCTTAGGAGGAGGGACGCGCCTCCACCGGAGCCTGAGCGAGAGGGAGGAACGGCGGCGAGGCCCGCAGCATCCCAGCGTGGCTCCCACCCCCAGAAAGAGAAGCCTCGGCCGGGCTCAGCCGGGCGCGGTGGCGCACGCTTGTCATCCCCGCGCTTGGGAGGCGGAGACAGGAGGATCGCGCAGGTTCGAAGCCACCCGCGCTAGCTTGAGACCCTGTTTCCAAATAAAAAAGTATAAAAATAGGTCTGGGAGTGTAGCCCCGAGGTAGAAGGGTTTTCAGGAACCCCAGTACCACCAAAAAAAAAAAGAAAAGAAAGAAAGAAAAGCCTCCAGAGAGCACGGCCGGACCGCAGCAGGCACTGCTGGGACAGAGGGCTTTGTCTTTCTCCTTTTTAAAAATTTTACATTCTATCCGGGTGTGGTGGCACATGCTTGTAATCCCAGTATTTGGGAGGCCGAGACAGGAGGTCATAGGTTCAAAGCCAGCCATGGCAACTTAGGCCCTCTGCACTTAGCGAGACTCTGTTTCAAAATGTGAAATAATCCGGGCATGGTGGCGCACGCTTGTAATCCCCGCGCTTGGAAGGCGGAGACAGAGGGATCATGCTGGTTCGGAGCCAGCCTCGCTGGCTTAAGAGACTCTGTTTCCACATAAAAATGTTAAAAAATAGGTCTGGGACTGTAGCCCGTGGGAGTGTATACCGGAGGGAGAAGGGCTTCCAGGAACCCCAGTACCATAAAAAAAAAAAAAAGTGAAATAAAAAGTCGGGTTGGGGATATAACTTGGAGGTAGAATGCCTCTGCATTTCATTTCCAGTATAAAAAATTCTACATTTTAGTGTTATTTATTCTGTGGTATATGTATATGTTCTGAGTATGTTTTTTTTTGTGTGTGTGTGTGTGTGTGTGTTTTACTTTTACTTTTGGTTTTGAAACATGGTCTTGCTAGGTTGCCGAGGGTCTTGTTATGTTGCTTAGGCTGTCCTTGAACCTGCAATCCTCCTGTCTCCGCCTCCCAAGTACTGGGATCACAGGTGTGTACCACCAAGCCCAGTATATTTTTTTAAATTTATTCTTAAATAAATGGACTATTCTAGAGCAACTTTGGATTTACAGAAAAACAGCGGAAGGTACAGGGTTCCCACATAGCCCTCGTCTTCCCTCCTACGGGCGCGCTATTATTAGCATCTTGCATTAATGTGGCACATTGCAACGGATGAACCAGCATCAACGCGCTCTCATTAACTAGCCCATAGTTGACACTATGCAGTGCCGTGCGGTCTATGGGTTTTGACGAATGTATACAGTCACACACACACCTTCGTAGTATCATACAGAATAATTTCACTGCCCTAAGAGTCCCTGGTGCCTCACGTATCCAGCTTCCCTCCCTCCGCTACCCCTTGGCCACCACCGGTCTTCATACTATCTCTAAATTCTGCCTTTTCCAGAACGGCATGGATAGCTAGCTGGGACCACACCGTCTGTAACGGTTTCAGATTGGCTTCTTCAATTAGGAAGTGTATTAAAGGCTCTTCCATGTCTTTTTGCAGTTTGATAGCTCTTTTTTTCTTTCTCCCTTCTTTCATTCCTCCCTTCTTTATTTTTTGTGGTAGTAGGTATTAAACCCAGGGACATTCTCCCTCCAGCCCTATTTTATTTTTATTTTGAAACAAGGTCTAAGTTTCTGAGGGCCTAAGTTGCCGAGGCTGTCTGCAAACCTGCGATCCTCATGTCTTAGCCTCCCAAGGACTGAGATTGCAAGTGTGTGCCACCATGTCGGTGCGGCTTTTTTTTATCTTTTAATCACCAAAAAGTATTCCCTTGAATGGACGTGCTACCTGTCGAGGATCTGCTCGCCTGTCGAAGTAGATCTTGGCTAGTGCCATTGTTTAATTTTTAAATTGCTTTGGTTTATTGACTTATTTCTTTTTTTTTTCTAATTCTTCAAGTCACATAAAATTCAGGAACAATCTAAGTGTCCATCACTCAGGAAGCGTCTGGCTGTACGGTTGTCTGCAGCTGTTGGAAGTGACCAGAGTGGATGAGACAGTGAGGCTGCAGGGCGCCCAGGACCTGCCAGCGGGGGGAGGCTGCTTTGGAACCTCGGCAGCTGGGTATGTTCAGCCCCGTGGCCCAGAAACTCCACTCCTGGCTATATACCCACCAGAAATGCCTTGGGAAGTTTCTTCCGTGTGTGTGTGTGTGTGTGTGTGTGTGTGTGTGTGTGTGTTACCAGGGATGGAACCCTGGGGCTTTTCTACCTTCGGGCTACGCTCCCATACCTATTTTATACTTTATTTGAAAACAGGGTCTCACTTAGTTGCTGAGAGCCTCACTAAGTAGCTGAGGCTGGCTTCGAACCTGCGCGATCCTGCTGCCTCAGCCTCCCAGTGCTGGGGTTATGGCGTGCGCCACCACGCCCGCTGGTCCTAAGCGCCTCTCACATCATTTCATCTTCTCCAGTCTCGTGAGGTAGAGACCGTGACTGACCCCGCACGACAGATGTGCAGGCTGTGGCGCAGAGAGCTCAGGTACCTGGCTGGAAGCCGGCCAGCTCATTAAGTGGGACAGCTGGATTTGAATGAGGCCTCTGGCAGAGAGGTGCCCAGCCCCCGACGCAGTGCACAAGGCCCGCAGGGTCTGGTCCCCACTGCCCGCTGAGGCCGCCTCCTCTCACCCAACACTCCAGCCACGGCTTCCTTTTCCTCCTGAGAACACCACCTCCCTCACCCCATCATCTTAGGTCTCGGCTCCCTTGCCACCTTCTCCGGGAAACTTTCACCACTCTACCCTGGGCCCCTGGCTTCCAAAAGCCCCCTGTGGGCCTCGTCACTGCCAGACCTGCTTCTGAGCTCCCCCAGGGCCTGCAGGGCCATTTCACCCAGAGCCACGTCCCTGCCACGGAGGGGGCCCTTGAGAAACACCTGCCGAGTGAACAAACGCATCGTCTAGAAGGCGGCCATCAATATGTGGGCGCAGAGGAGGTGAGTTCCAGGATGTGTTTACGGGGTCTCTTTGCTGATGCTGTTCTGGGGGGCAGGTATCCTTTGCCAGGCTCTCCACGCCTCCCTTGTCTTGGGGACCCAGGTCTGCTGCACACACTCGTGTACACACTACTTCCCGTGCGCACTCTGGCCCACAGCCCCCATGGGCGCGGCATTAATAACGGAGGGAGGAGGTCACCCAGCTCACAGGCACTGAGCTGTCCTTGACTCTCAACACAGATGAACCACGCTGAGGCGGCAGCCACTTCCCAGGGCAGAGCGTGGAGCGGAGCGTGTGAGTTATTTCTGATTTCCACCCAGCAGCTGCTGCGGGAGCCTGGGGAGTGCGGTGGGGCCATGACCCGCCAGCCACCCTGGCCCCCGACTCTGCCACCGCAGCCCTGCTGGCCCCCTCGTTCTCTCCCTCCGGGCACACCTCAAGCCTGGGCCTTTGCACTTGCTGTTGCCTCTGCCAGGGATGCCGCTCTGTCCCCAGGTTGGTTCCCTTCCACTTAACCTCTAGGTCTCAGCTCAGACCACTCAACCCTCCTCCAAGGAGCCCTCTGGGAGCCCCTTGTCCCAGGGATCCCTGCTATCACCACGGGGGTCCTGATGCTGCTATAACCAGCTCTGCAGCCATCCCCAGGCCCTCATCCCTACATCCTGGTGTCTAGCAAGAGCATGGCCTGCAGCAGGCACCAACCCTCACTAGCCAACTGCCTACACAGGGAGAGAGTGCCCTGGGAAGGGGCTGTGACCTCCAGGTGAAGGTCAGAGGGATGCTGGCCTCAGCGGACGGAGGGTGTAGAGGGAGGCCCTCAGCCAGCAGGGGCTTCCCAGAGGCCCCGGGCAGCCTGGCAAAGGGCTGGGGGTGTGGAGGCTCCAGGTGCCAGGTGTGGCTGCTCACAGCCCTGCCTCCCCCGGGCCTGACAAGTACAGAATCTGTACAGAACAGAGCATCTTGTCTAAATATATCTGCTTCCCCATCAACGCGGGCTGTGCAGGGAGGGAGTGGGGCCCTGAGATGGCCTGCAGTGCCAGGAGGACCAGAGCCCCAGTGATGGCCCATAGCCATGGCTGCCTTTGCGGGTAGAAGGGTTCCCGGGCTGGGGAGGGCTGGGCCTGGCTGCGCCCCTCCACGCAGCGTTCCTGTGCCTGGCCTGCACCCAGAGCTGCTGCCTGGAATGTGGGCCACGCACAAACCAGGCCAGGGGAGGGAGGAGACATGCAGGTGGCACAGAGAGGGAAGTCACTGCAACCGGGCTCCACGGAGGCTGGGGGACAGCGAGGCCCCAGCATCCTGCCTCCCAGGCCTCTCAGGGTCCCCAAGGGATGCTCTCCCTTCTTGACGCTCTCCCAACGACCCTGCACTGCGGGGCAGCAGAAAGACCACTGAAGCCCTGGGGACCGGCTTGGGTCCTAAGGGTGGGTGAGCTCGGGGCGGCTGCCCAGGGACCTCAGGACAGAGCAGACACCTCCTTTCCCTTCACTTTTGCTCTTCAATTAAAAACAAAATCAGAAGTTCATAAAAACAGCTGGACACAAATACTTCCTGCTGTGAGCGCCTCATTTCAAACAGGCGCAAAGGCCCCACCTGGAGCCCGCGGGCAGGCACGCGCGGGGCCTCACGGCTGTCCCTCCGCCAGTCACCTTGCTTCTCCCCCTGTGAGGACAGCGGTCCCTCCTGCCCAGAGCCACAGGCAGGCACACTGGACATGACCCAGGTGCCGCCTGGCACCCCCTGGTCTCACTGTCTAACCCGGCCACGAGGCTCGAAACTGGATCCCTTGGTGGCTCGTAGAGGTACTCCGTGCGTGTGGGACAGGCACCACCGTGACTGCTTAGGCCAGTAACCCTGGTGTCATTTGTCCCCTAGTAACCCACAGCTCATGAAGAGGGGAGAACCAGGAAGCCAGCAGAGGCCCTAGACCAGGTGGGGCCCTGCCCCACTTTCTCCAGGACCCCTGCTCTGTGCAGAGGGCCACCACTGTCAATGTTACCCTGGCTGCTCCTGTGACTTCAGGCGGACGCTTGGGTGGATCTGACCCCTGGAGCCTACTAAGCACCAGCACCAAGTCCAGAGAGAGGCCCTGCTGTTCTTCCCATGGTCCTCCCAGCTGCGCTTTGGGGAGATCTTTATCTGCTGCAACTGGGCTCCCCCCTGGCTCCCAGCAGTGTGCACCCGCTGCTTAGAGAAGTGTACTCCTTTCAAGGAAACAGATTTTCAAACCGTAGTGCATTCCCCAGGTTGGAAGAACAGCCCTGCACGTTGGCCAGCCCACCGGCCTCCCGTGGTGCCAGAGACCCAGAGAGTGGAGACCAGAGACTGCGCCTGCTCGTGGGCTCAGAAGGAGAAGAGGGAGCTACTGCAGACACCCTGGCCTGGGCTCTGGGACCCCTCTGCCCCTCTGGAAACGGAGGCTGGAGAGATGGAGGGGCGGGTCCACAGACTGAGAGCATTGAGGGGTGGGCCCATGGGCCAAGGGGATGGAGGGGCAGGCCCATGTATGGGGGATGGAGGGGCGGGCCCATGTATGGGGGATGGAGGGGTGGGCCCATATATGGGAGGATGGAGGGGCGGGCCCATATATGGGAGGATGGAGGGGTGGGCCCATATATGGGAGGATGGAGGGGCGGGCCCATGGACCCGGCAGTGCTCTCTGCTCTCTACCTGCTGCTTTGGCCTGTCCCCAGCCCTGCTGGGGGGCTTGCACCCAGTTTGGAACAGTAAACGGGCTAGCCAGCAAAGACTTTGGGGAAGGGTCTTCCAGGCCAGGGAGCAGTGAAGGCACAGCCTGGGGCCGGCAGACACAGAGTCCTGAGCCATCCCTGGACCCGCAGGCTGAGTGTGCCGGGAAGGGGCCACAAGGCACACAGACCGCCTCTGAGGCTCTGGCCAGACAGGTGGAGAAAACGGAGTAGGAGGCTGGGAGGCACCCTGGCCAGAGGCCATGAAGGCTGGAGCAGGGGTGGGAGTGGAAGGAGCCTGGCTTCCACTCTGTTGCTGAGCCCCCAGACCCACCCAGGGCTCCAGCCAGGCGGCTGCCGCCCCGCTGCATTCAGAAAGACCTCTGTCATCTGTCAGACTCAGCCTTGAGGATGGTTCCTGGAACCTCGGGCGGTGGGCTGTGGTGACCCCTGCCCATACGCCCCCTCCCACCCAGGGCCTTCGCTGCTGTCCTGGCTGGTGTGGGTAGGGAGGGGCAGACTAGGTCAGCAGGGGTCAGCCATCTGGCCTTGGCCTTGGCAGGTGGGCAGGCAGCCAACACTGCATGCTGGTGCCGGGAAGGCCTGAGGATGGCGGGCCAGGAGAGAGCACTACGGCCCTGCCCTAGAGCCTTCTGTGGCTCCCTGGTTTTTCTCAGTGAGAGGCTCCATGCAGGGGTGGAGTCGTGGGGCTGAGAGGCTGGAACAGGGCGGTCCAGCTCCACTCCGACCTGCTGTGGGCCTCAGGAGGTGTTTAGGCGTCCTGCTTGGACTCAGTGCTGACCAAGGCCCAGTTGGCTGCAGCAGGGCAGGCGGTCCAGGAGCCTGCACAGATCCAGTCCACGCCAGACGAACTTCCAGGCCCAGCTGGGTGGGCCGCTCTGCCTCTCTGGGCCTCGGTTTCTTCATATGTCAGCGGTCCAGCCTTCAGCCAGCCAGGCCCATGGGGCCAGCCCTGATTTTTCCGCAAACCATGCTCACCCCCTTGGGACCCTCAGCACCCCCGGCTGCCCGGGGCCTCTGCGCTGGCCGTCCCGCGCACTGAACCCCTTCCCACCGCGGCCTCGGCCGGGTCTCCTCCTGAGGGCGGCCCTCCCGACCGGTCTCCTGGCTCCCATGGCAGCAGCTCCTGTTACCGACGTCCAGGAGGTTACATAACTCCTGCGACCTCCCCGGAGGAGCGCGGGCTCCACAGGGCAGGGCAGGAGCCCGCTCACCAGCGTGCCCCGCAGCGGCTCTGGGCACCAAGCGGCACCTGGCCTGTGTTTGCTGAATGGAAACTCGCAAGAAGCAAGGGAGACAGAGGAGGTGAGCCCCGGGGGGCAGTGTCGACATACCACGCCTCAGCCCAGGGCGCACACAGCCTGCGCGGGGCCAGGCCACACACACACACACACACACACACACCCATATGCCACACACTCCCCCATATACAAACCACACACACACGCATCCATGTATACTCAGATACACATATCACACTCATACCGTACACATACACATATGTACCACACACACAGCACACACACCACACATCATACACATCCCATGTACCACATCCCATACACACATGCATACCACATACACAGGCAGCTCACAGACCACACGTTACACATGCAAACCACATGCACCACACAATGCCACACATTATACACACATGTGCACCATGTACACACAAACAGTACACATACTATACACACCACACAACACAAATTACACATACCACATACACAGCATTCACATACACCACACATGCCATGTACCATACACACAGACGCCACACGTCACACACACTTACACACCAATACATACAAACACCACACATGCCACACACACCATACACATGCATATCACACACAGACACCACACATCCCACATGCACACGCATACCATATATACCCACATATCTGCCTCACCATACAAAGCAGACACCATACACATATGCACACCAGGTACACACACAGACAGCACACACAGCACATACCATATACAAATACACCACACATACCCCTCACATACACACCACACACTACACACACATACTTACATAACACACACATTACACACACCATACACAAATACACCGCACACATACCAGACGTACACACCCGCACACTCCATAGGTCCACACACTCCCCCCACATACACACATGCACACCATGTACACAGATACCACACACACTACACACACCATACGCGTGCACACCATACAGCCCCCCGCACACCTGTCCGCATGGCAGGAGCCACAGGCAGAGGTGGGTCTGGCCCCCGGTGCCACTCTCCAAGCCGTCCCTGGAAGGCCCGCGTGCCCTGGCCTCCAGGAATCCCTCACACCCAGAGGTGGTGGAACCCGGGAGGTGCAAGCTGCCGACACCTCCTTGCCGCTGCCACACCTCGGCTTCCAGGCAGGGACGTGAGGAGGCTCGGGAGATCCCTGAGGTGCCGGGCGGGCCGAGGGCGCAGGGCAGCCCCACACCGCTCCCGATACGATGGGAGCTGAGGCCCAGCAAGGCCATGGGGCCCGCAGCCCCCCCAGCTGGCCTCCGGCCTGGGGCCCGAGTGCCGCACACGCCTGGGTTCAGACCATGGCTCTACTCCTGCTTCTCGGCCTCGGTACCCTCAGTGTGGAGCAGGGTGGACACCGCGCCTTGCCCTCAACAGCGCTGCACAACAGAGGCCGGCAAGGAGGACCCGAGGCTCCTCAGACGGACCAGTGTCTTTGGGCGACAGGCCTGACCCCCCAACAATGCTATCCGCAAAGCCGCCGGGTCAGCCACGGAACCCCAGCGCCCAGCCCCTCGCGGTGCGCACGCTAGGCAAGAGCCAGGCAGCAGCAAGGCCAGGCATGCGGAGCCTCCACGACAGGCAGGTGGCTGGGTGGGGGAAGAACTTTTCCCCTGTCTTCAGCAGAGTGGGATCCCCCTTCCAAGTTGCGCTCCGGAGTCTGTCACCCGCAGTCAGCCGCAGTGGGCAGGAAGGGAGGTGCCCTCCCTCTGGCAGGGGCTGGGGGACAGAGGACCCTGGGGCAGTGGGTCTCTCTGACAGCTCCCAGGGGGAGCCCAGCTCAGCTCCACCCTGGAACCCTAGAGGGCTGAGCTGGTAGAGCCTGGGAGACCACTCACCCCACCAAAGAGATGGACACCCATCTCTTTGCCCAGAGTGATGCAGGCGCTCAGCTCACCATCCTTACACGATTCTTACACCAAATCCCCAGCACCCATGTCTTGACAGCCACAAAGAGAAGGCTCTGGGCCCCACCTCTGTCTGCCACCACGGCTTATCTGACACTGCAGAAAGAAAACTACCTAAACCCAGAGGCCGAGTGCTCACTCCCCATCCCCAGAGTCCCACCGCCCCAAACAATCAGGACAAGGTTCCAATTCTGTCTGGGGCCCAGCGCAGTGCTGAGTACACAGCAGGCGCTCATTAGTGCCTCCGTAGGTAAGCCAGGAAGCGGCCCCACTTCTAGATCATCAAGACAGAGCCTGCCCCGTCATGTGCCTTCTCAAGATGGCCCTCTTACCAGGCATGGTGGCACAGGCCTGCAGTCCCAGTACTTGGGAGGCTAAGGCAGGAGGACCACAGTCAAAGCCAGTCTCAGCAACTTAGCAAGCCCCTGTTTCAAAGTAAAAAATAAAATTGGGCCAGGCGTGGTGGCGCACACTTGTAATCCCAGCGCTTGGGAGGCAGAGACAGGAGGATCGCACAGGTTGGAAGCCAGCCTCAGCTACTTAGTGAGGCTCTCGGCAACTTAGTGAGACCCTGTTTCCAAATAAAGTATAAAATAGGTCTCGGAGTGTAGCCCAAAGGTAAAAAAAAAGCCCCTGGGTTCCACCCCCAGTACCACAAAATAAAATAAAATAAAATAAAATAAAATAAAATAAAATAAAACTGGGCTTGGCGTATAGGTCAGAGGTAGAATGTGCCTGGG